>NW_006434441.1:330340-374218 GCF_000325575.1 Pteropus alecto
CAAGCAGAGAACTTCTTAATCAACACTTGGTTGCTAAATATACATAATTATTTTGTTTTTGCAGCACTTAAATGCGGAAAGGTCTTACAAGTCCCAGATTTCTACTTTACATAAATCTCTTGTAAAGATGGAAGAGGAGCTTCAGAAGGTTCAATTTGAAAAAGTGTCTGCTCTTGCAGACTTGTCTTCCACAAGGGAACTTTGTATTAAACTTGATTCAAGCAAAGAACTTCTTAATCGGCAGTTGGTTGCTAAAGATCAAGAAATAGAAATGGTAATACATTTTAAAATGGTTCTTTTCATATTTTTATTACTATAAAATTGCTACGAATTTAGAAAAATAAACTCTTTTTTATAAAATATTACAGCAAGCCATATCTTTCATCTTTAGATCTTATTTTTAAAGTCCAAAAGATTAATTTGACAGCTGTGTTCCAATAATTCAAGACTATAACAGAAATTCTTTCTTTGAGTATGTAATTTATATTACTTTAGCCAGAAGAATTATAAAACACTTTGACATACCAATCAGCAAATAACCACAAAGTTGAGGTTTATCCAGCTAAATTATAACTTGAAGGATACTCTTCTAAGCTTAATTTGTTTCCTAATTGGTTTCTTTTAAACTGTAATTCAGTTGATTGTACCTACAGTGTGCCTTACATTGTGCTTGCCACTGTGAGTATAATGCTCAAAAGATATAGTCCCCTGCCCTCAAGGGCAGTATTGGCATACAAATAATTTGGGATGAAAGTTATACTAATAAGCAATACTCAGGATTTTAGGGAGGGAATTCCTATTAGGTGCAGAAGGAATGAGGCTTTCTCGTTCAAAGGGAACAACAACATAGGAAGTGTATGAAGGTATAAATGAACTCTTGAGTGAATAGTAAGTAGTTTGCAATGGCCAGCATAGCATTCATAGGTGAAAGTGGCTGGAGATGCAGCTGGAAATATAGATGGAGCCCAGACCCTACAGAGGAATGCATTACAATTTGCATAGTGTAATTGAAATATCAACATTGTGGTCACATTTATATTTATATTACTACCAAATCTTATTGAAATTTTAATTTTGTTAGTCTACTGTTTTTTAGGAGGATATGTTGCACTTGAGAATCATGTGTCTAGCTGGTTTCTGTAAAAATCCACTGTTACTATTTAATTAGTGAAGTTGTATATGCCAAAATTGTCAGATTTTTTCTTAAATCATTTTTATTTCAGCAAGAACCTTTTAATGATGTAAGCAACTCATGAATATTCATTGTAAAAATTCAAATGATGTGTTCTTAATTTTTTTCTTTAAAAACAATTTTTACTTGGTGTTTTCAAATTTGAAAAGCAATACTTATTTAATAATTGAAACACTTGTTATTTTTAGGGTTTTGGGCTTTTTTGATAAAAGCTATCCTAATGGGTGTGAAGTGGTCAGGCTAATTCTTATTGTATTTTAAAATACTCCTGACATAAATTTTTTTGCCTTGAAATTAGTTATTTTTGTATATGTGTTTATTCCTAAAATGATCTATAATTGTTGCCCTTTTATAGTCTTATCTACTTTCCTCCTATCCCTAACTCCTCTTTTTCCTCTGACAACCACTAATCTGTTCTCCATTTCTATAATTCTGTCACTTCAAGAATGTTATATAAATAGGATCATACCGTATGTAACCTTTTGGGCTTTGGCTTTTCCACTCAGCATAATTCTCTGAAGATTCATCCAGGTTGCATGTATTAGTACTTCATTCTTTTTTATTTCTGAGTAATATTCCATGCTGTTGGTGTAACACAGTTTGTTTAAGCAGTTACCCATTGAAAGATATCTGGATTAGTTCTAGTTTTGGGATCTTACAAATTAAGCTATTGTTAATATTTGTGTACAGGTTTTCGTGTGAATATAAATCTTCATTTCTCTGTAAATGCCCAGGAATGCAATTTTTGGATTATATAGTAGTTACATGATTAGTTGTTTAGGGAACTGTTTTCCCAAGTGTCTGTGCCATTTTGCATTCCCACCAACAATGTATGAGCAATCCAGTTTTTCCACTTCCTTGTCAGCATTTGGTGTTATTTTATTTTAGCCATTCTGATATGCGTGCAGTGCTATATCATCATCTAGTCGCATTTTGCTAATGACTAATGAAGATGAATATCTTTTTTGTGTGCTTATTTGTCATCTATATATATCCTTGAGTGAAATGTCTCTTTATGTCTTTTGTCTATCTTCTCATTGGATTCTTTGTTTTTTTAATGTTGAGTATTGAGAGTTCTTTATATATTCTAGATACTAGTCCTTTTTCAAATATGTGGTTTGCAAATATTTTCTCCCACTATTTAGTTTGTGTTGTCATCCTCTAAGGTCTTTCTCAGAGCAAAAGTTTTAAATTTTGATGAAGTGCAATATATCAATTTTCCTTTAATGTACTTCTGGTTTTAAGTCTAAAAATTCTTTGCATAGCTCTAGATCCCAAAGATTTTTGCTAGGTTTTATTCTAAAAATTGTATAGTTTTATGTTCCACATTTAATTCCATGATCTATTTTAGGTTAATTTCTGTATAAGGTGTGAGGTTTAGGTCAAGATTCCTTTATTGCCTGTGGGTGTCCAATTGCTCTAGTATCGTTTATTGAAAAAGCTACCTCTCCTCCATTGAACTGATTTTGTGAAATCAACCTTTGTGAAAAATTGGTTGAATATATTTGAGTAGGTCTGTTTCTTGGTTTTCTACTCTTTAACATTGATTCTGTGTGTCTCTCTCCACCAATACCAACACAGTCTTGATTACCATAGCTAATAATAAATCTTTAAATCAGATAGACAGATTCCATCCACTTTCTTCTATTTTTTCAAAATTGTCTTAGCTATTCTAGCCTCTTTGCTTTTCCATATATGTTTTAGAATAATCTGTCTATTTCTTCAAAAAATCTTAGATTACATTAAACCTGTTTATCATTTTGGGAAGAACTGACATCTTTACTATGTTAAGGCTTCCAATCCATGAACACAGTATGGCTTATTTAGATCTTCTTTAATTTATTTTATTAGCTCTGTGTAGTTTTCAGCATATAATTTCTATACATATTTTGTTGGAAGTATACCTACAAAATACAAAGTATTCTTTTTTTGAGCTACTGTAAATGGTATTCTAGTTTTAATTTTGCTATCAGTGTGTTCATTGCCAGTATATAGAAATGTAATTGATTTTTTAAATTAAAATTATTGGAGTGACATTGGTTAATAAAATCAAATAGATTTCAGGTGTACAATTCAGCAATGCCATATGTATATTGCATTGTATGATCACCACTCAAAATTAAATTTCCTGCTGCCACCAAATATTTGACCCCTTTTACCCCTACTTACCACTCCCCTTCCCTCCTTCCCTCTGGTAACTATTAATCCACTGTCCGTGTCCATGAGTCTCTGTTTGTCATGTTTGTTTGTTACTTTTAGTTTTATATCCCACATGTGAGTGAAATCATATGATTCTCAACTTTTTCTGACTTATTTCACTTAGCATGATAATCTCAAGATCCATCCATGTTGTCACAAATGACAGTATTTCATCTTTTTTTTATGGCTGAGTAATGTTCTATTGTATATATGTACCACATCTTCTTTATCCAGTCATCTATCAATGGATACTTCGGTAGTTTCCATGTCTTGGCCACTTTGAACAATGCTGCTATGAACATTGGGGTGCATATCTTGAAGTGTAATTGATTTTTGAACATTTATCTTATATCCTGTGACCTTGCCAAACTCACTTATTAGTTGTAGTAATTCTTCTGATTCCTTGTAATTTTCTATGTGGACAATTATGTTATCTGAAAATAAGGACAGTTTTATTTTTTCCTTTCCTGTCTTATGCCTTTTCCTGCTTTTTTGCACTGGTTAGTACTCTAGTGCTATGTTGAATAAAAGTGGTCAAATTAAACATATACTTGCAATCTTAGGAGAAAGGCACTTAGTCTTTCACCATTAAGAATACCATTATCTGTAGAATTTTGTAGATGCTTTTTATCAAGTTAAAGAAGTTTTCCTCCATTCCTATATTTCTGAGAGTTTTTGTTATGAATGAGTGTTGTCGAATTTTTGTCAAATGCTCTTTCTGTGTCAGTTAATATGGTCATATGATTTTTCTTCTTTAGCCTGTTGATATGACAGATGACATTGATTGACTTTTTTATTATCATACTAGCCTTGCATCCATGGAATCACTCAGATAATTTCAAATGAGAATATAGAGGTTAAAGGCAAAAGATCTATATCTCCACCTTCATAAAAATTATTTAAAGCACTAGAATAAGGAATTTTAGAACCTTTTAGTCTTAACTTTCTTTGCTTTTCTTTTTCTTAAAAATATATTTATTAAGATATAATTCATATACCGTACAGTTTACCCAGATCTTAGTTTTCTATCTTCCAAATAAATGTAGTATGTATGTCTGTTATCTAACTCTTTTCAAGAGGAATGTTAAGAACATGAATTCTAAATATCCTTCCTTAATGCTCTTTAATTAATACTTAGATATTAAATTACTAAAACCAGGCATGAAAGAGGAGACATCACTACCATCCTTATAGAAACTAAAAGGATTATAAAAGAATATTATTAGTTTGCAACTAACTGTCAAAAATTAGATAACTCAGGTGAAAATCAGTAAATTTCTGGAAATATACAAAGTACTGAAACTGATTTAAGGAAAAATAGAAAATCTAAATATATCTACAGCAAGAGATTGAGTTAATGATTTTGAAACTTCCATAAATAGAACATTTCAGTTATGAATTCTTCCAAATGATTAAAGACGAATTAATATAAACTTTTCACAAACTCTTTTACAAAAAATAAAAGAATACTTTCCAGTTAATTATATGAAGCTGATTTTACGCTGATGCCAAAACCAAAGACATCATAAGAAAAGAAAACTGTAGGTTAATATCCCTTATGAATTTAGATGAAAAATTCTTCAGAAAATACTAGAAAACTAAATCCAATGACATATAAAATGAATTTTATACCATATCAAGTGGATTTATCCCAGAAACACAAAGTTGGTTTAATATCTGCAAATCAATTAATGAAATACATCATATCCATAGAATAAAGAACAAATAACAATGATCATCTCAATAGATGCAGAAAAAGCATTTGACAAAAGCCAACACCATTTCATGATTTAAAAAAAGTATAAACTAGGATTAGAAGAGAACTTACTGAACCTGATAAAGAGCATCTACAAAACTCAACCTGATAAAGAGCATCATCATACTTAATGAAGAGAGACTGAATGCTTTCCTTCTTTCTTGTCAATAATAATATAAAAATGGCCTCCTAATCTCTTCTATTTAACATTATACTGGAGATTCTAGCCTGGGAAATTAGAGAAGGAAAAGAAATTAAAGGCATCAGATTTGTAAAGGAGTAAAACTATCTCTATTCACAGATGGCATCATCTTGGATATAGAAAATCCTAAGGAATCTACTAAAAAGTTAAAATTAATATATGAGTTTATCCAGGTTACAGGATACAAGATCAATGTAGAATATTCAATTATATTTCTATATTACAAATCCATCCAAATCATCTAAAAATGAAAATAAAACAATTCTATTAAATGGAATTACACAAAAAAGGAGAGCATTAAGAGAAGATAAAATACTTAGAAATAAATTTAACAAAAGAAGCACAAAACTTGCACTTTACAAAACATATTCAAAAGAAATTAAAGAAGAACTAAATAAATGGAAAGATGTCCCATAGTCATGGATCAGAGGACAGCATTGTTAGAATGGCAATATTACCCCAAATTGGCTTCTTTGTAGAAATTGACAAGATAATATAATATAGAAGTGCAAGTGACTCACAATAGTCAAAAAAATCTTGAAAAAGAACAAAGTCAGAAGAAAAACACTTCCCAATTTCAAAACTGGTTACAAAACTACAGTAATCAAGATAGTATTGCACTAGCTTAAGGAAAAATATATATGTCAATGGAACAGAATTGGGAGTCCAGAAATAAACTCTTATATTTGTGGCCAAAAGCTTTATTAAAAATTTGTGCCAATACGATATAATGGGAAAAGAATAGTCTTTTCAACAAATGGTACAGGGACAACTGAACATCCACGTGGAAAAAAAATGAAGTTGGATTTTTATCACATACCATATGCAGAAATTAACTTAAAATTATTATAGGCCTATATGTAAGAGCTAAAATTAAAAAACTCTCCAGAAGAAAGCATGCAAGTAAATTTTTGTAATCTTGGGTTAGGCGATGCTTTCTTAGATGTACATCAAAAGCACAAGCAACGAAAAAGAACAAATAGATAAAAAGGACTTCATTAAAATAAAAAAACTTTTGTGCTGCAAATGATTTCATCAATAAAGTAAAAAAGACAATTCACAGAATGGAAAAAAAAATTTGCAAATCATCTGTTAAGAGATTTGTATCCAGAATATATAAAGAACTCTCACAACTTAGTAATAACCCAACTAAAAAAGGGCAAAGGGTCTCAGTAGACATTTCTCTATAGAATACACATAAATGGTCAATAAGCACATGAAAAGATACTCAACGTCATGAGCAATCAGAAAAATACAAATCAAAACTTAACCATTTCACAAGTACTAGAATAGCTCTAAAAAAAAAAAAAAAACACAGTAACAAGCATTGACAAAGATATAGAGAATTCGGAACCCTCATATGTTACTGGTGGGATGTAAAATAGGCCACTTTGGAAAACATTTTGACAGTTCTTCAAAATATTAAAAATAGGGTTACCATAAAGGCCAGAAATTTGAAGAGGAATAAAAACAAAGGTCCATGCGAAAAACTCGTCCACAAATGTTCCTAGCGTTTCTTATAATAGCCAGAAAGTATAAATAGCTCAAATGTTCCTACATCTATGCAAGGGAATGTTATTTGGCAATAAAAGTAACGAAGTACTGATACCTGCTAAAACATGGATGGCTTTGAAAACATTATGCTAAGTGAAGGAAGCCAGTCACAGAAGACCACATATACATTGTATTTAATTTATGTGACTTGTCCAGATAAGGCAAAGCATAGAGACAAGAAAGTAGGTTAGGGATACTTAGGGCTGGTGCTGGGTTGGCAGCAGGTATGGAGGATGTACAGAGTGGCTATTAATGAGTTCTGGGTTTCATTTTGAGATGATGAAAAATTCCAACACTAGATGGCGAGATTGTGATATAGATAGCACAAAGCTTTTAATATGCTAAAAAAAAATTAATTGTACCTTTTAAATGGGTGAGTTTTATGGCATGTGAATTCTATTACAATAAAGCTGTTACCAAAAAAAGCGATGCTCCATTTGGTACTCCTCCCAGCAGAGTATATGAAATAGTCATTGCTCCTTTTAATATTAATCAATACACACTAAGAACTTTACCAATTTGATAAACTGAAACAATGATTCAACTGAAAGAGATTTTGGACCTTTAGCAATGTCTGGAGATATTTTTGATTGCTACGACTGGAGTAAGGGATGCTGGGCTCGAGTGAGTAAGAGGCCAGGGATGTTGCTAAACATCCTGTAAAGCATAGGACAGCTCCCTATGCCAAGAAATTATCCAACCCAAAAGCTCAGTATCATCATGGTTAAGAAACACTGGACTAGAAATGGCATCTTGTTTTAATTTATATTTCTTTGACTATTCATAAGGGTAAATTTTTTTCCATATGTTTACTAATTAGTTTGTAAATTTTCTGTTCATATAATTAGTTCGTATTTCTCAACAATTTTATGAGTTCCTTATATTAGTATGATATTAACTATTTTATTTGCTGAGTTTATTTTCTTCCAGTTGTTCTCTTGTAAATTCTGTTTATATTGATATCAATGTTTTTATATGATCAGACATCATTTTTTAATTGTATCTAGTCTAGAAAGTTCTTCCTCAACTGTCTACTCCTTCCCCAATAATTTCATTTTTTATTAAATTCTTTTTTCTTAGAGTTTTATCTTTTCACATTTAACTTTTTAAATGCATATGTAATTTGTTATAATGTGTATTATGAGATAAGGAATCATTTTTTTCTAAATAGTAACGTCTGGTTTCCCTCCTTTTGAAGAAACATTTGGCTTACAGAGCATATTCCAGGCTCAAGGTTACCTTAAAAAAAAAAAAACCGAAGCTTTCCAAGGGTTTGTGCAAGAGAGGGCATGTGTAACAACCTCTTGTCCTCCTTGACTGTGGAGTGCAATGACTTCCATAGGTAGCTGAGTGTTTGTGACCTGCCTAACTCGGAACAAAGCAGTTGTCACAGATATCTCCATGTCAGTCCTGCAGAAATATATAAGTAAATACCAAAGCTGGAAATAGAAATCGTTTGCAGTTTGGGTTTAATAAATCTTTACTTATTAATGACTTTTCTGATATTTTCAGAGAGTTGAGGAAAGTGATACTGTGTGTATGTATGTGTGTGTGAAGAAGGACACACTTTCTAATCAAGAAATTAAAAGGGGTTGTCAGTTTATAACATACAGAAATGTTATGAGTTTCTGATAAATGATCAGTTAAGTGGATGAATGGGAATAAGTATAGATATCTTCTTATTATTGTACAGATGGAGAATGAGTTAGATTCTGCTCGTTCCGAAATCGAACTCCTCCGGAGTCAGATGACAAATGAGAGAATCTCCATGCAGAATCTAGAAGCTTTGCTGGTGGCCAATCGAGATAAAGAATATCAGTCTCAGATAGCACTTCAAGAGAAAGAATCTGAAATTCAGCTTCTTAAAGAACACCTTTGTTTGGCAGAAAATAAAATGTGAGTTGGTTAGCAATATAACATAAAGTCAGGTTTCTTAAATTTTGGGTACTTTATAGGTTAGTAGAATTTTAAAGCTGGAATTTAAACAAATTAAGTCTCATGATTTGTCATTAAACTGAGGATGAGAAATATTGTGATTTGTCTAAGATGTACCATTATTTTCTATTAGGTTTATTTGAATTGATCTAAATTTAAATTTAACCATCTCCATGAATTGTTTCCAACAGAGCTTTGGATATAATAGGATGTCTGATCTAGAATATTGCCTTTAGGAATTATAACCAGATTAGAAAAACAAATACTTCTGAAGCCAGAAGAATGTTTCTACTTATGGAGCCACCTAGTATTGCTACTTAGTCTTTCCATTGTCATGTAGTATTTCCTTATGTAGCTGTAAGTGTATACCAGGGACCTAGAAGAACTGCACTCACAGAATACTGAAGACTAACTTCCCTCAGAGCATTGATTTTGGCTTTTTTTTTTTTTTTTTAAGAATCTCCAGCACTATTAGCATATTATTAAATGACCCTGGCTGGAAGATTGGGTAGAAATACCTCACAAAAACTGATGGGACCCTCAGCCTCTATTCTCATCTATCCCATCTATCACACTTTTTCATCCAGCCTCAACTCTGTGCTCTGTCTGCACTTGGGACCTGCAGAAGGCTAAGAGTCACAGTCTTGGGAATCGGCCTCTCATAGGAGCCCCTGACCAAGCAAAGGCTGCAAAGTCAAGGCCAGTTTCCTTCAAAAACTGCTTTCAGGTTATGGCAGCTGCAACCGAGTCAGTCTTTTCAGTCACTGCAGTTGGGCTTTTGTGAGTCCTTAAACTGGTTCTACAAGGTCACATTCTCAAGCTGATAGGTGGAAACCTGCCAAGAGGAGCATGCCAAACTCTCACCTTAAAGGGTACATTCTGGTCAGACTAGCTGTTAAGCGCTATCACTTAGAACGGGTAAACATGATCAGCTTTTGTGTTCTTCATCTCTAAGTCTAGATTTCAGCGGGCTATAAGCAGTCCTGAAAGCAAGCAAAGAGGGTAGAATGTTCTGTGCACGCAGAGTTCATGTCTGCATTACCTTCCTGATGACAGTGTGCTGTTACAGGCTTTCGGAGGCATCGTTTAGCCCCAAGGAAGACCCTGTTAAACTGAAGAGATTTTGTAGTTTTAACAGTGTATGCAGATTTGGCAAAATTAATTATAAGTATATATAAAGCACATGGTTGATTTAATATATTTGTATATGCATATGTAACAGATCATATTAATGATGGGTGAACTCCAGTGCGGATTATTTGGTCATACTACTACCTTGCATGTAATACCTCACAGTACTTTTAAAAACGATTTGCCGTAAATAGATATTACAGGTAGATAACGGATAATGTTACTGCACTTAAACACGAGGAAACTGAGGCAGAGAAGGTTTAACTAATTAAATGTGACTATCACAGGCTGGGCTTCTTAAGTAGGCACCTTTGTTTACTTATGACGCCTAAAATCAGCAGCTACATCTATAAAAGCACAGTTGGGCTTGGATCCAGCGGAGAAAATGTTGCAGGCTGGCTCAGTGCGCTCCAGGAGTCCTGGCCGTGTTTTACATTTGATCAACTGTCACCTTTATATTCTCTTACACAGGGCCATCCAGAGCAGAGATGTGGCCCAGTTCAGGAATGTGGTGACGCAGCTGGAGGCTGATCTAGACATCACTAAACGACAACTAGGGACAGAGCGCTTTGAAAGGTAGGTTTCGTCCCTACCAGCCTGGGAAGCCGTGTTTCTTAGATAACAGCAGGATTGGGTTATTTCATGATGGTTAGATTGTAAAGTATGACTTGAACTGCAGTTTTACAACACTATGAATAACGTCACTGGATATAAAATTTAAAGCCTCACTGCTTTGCTTTAGGGAGAGGGCTGTGCAAGAACTCCGCCGCCAGAATTACTCAAGTAACACTTATCACTTGAGTTCTACAATAAAGCCGAATACAAAATGCCACTCGCCAGAACGCGCTCACCATCGATCTCCCGACCGAGGCCTCGATCGATCACTGGAAGAGTGAGTGGTTTAAGGTCCATTCTGTGGGGACCACAGAGCAGTGTGCACGGTGACTGTCCAAGGGAGTCAGGACACTCACAGACCTGTTTAGACATGACTGCATGATTCTGTGTGTTCACATAAAAATAAAGTATTTTGATAATTAGTTTTGTATAAATAAATATGCTAAAGTGAAAGATTTCTATTTTTTCTAATGTTTACATAAATTATATTTTTAAAATCTGATTTTATTTCTACAACAATTTTTTCATATACTTTCATTAATGAAATATTGGTTAATTATTATAGTACCATAAAATACATATGCTCTAGGAAAGTAAGAAACTAATGTTTCAGAGGAAAATATTTTAGATATAGCCCCATATGTCACAAATTTTGTGAAAACATTTTTATCAGGAAATGTTTTCAAACTTACAAGGAGTAATAAAAAGAAAAATAATACAAAGAACATCTGTATACCTTTTACCTATACTTACTATTGTTAAAAATCTTACCCCATTTGCTTTTTATGTGTTTATGAGACAGCATAGGTGCTGTTTTGTTCACTCACACTCTTGCACATGTGCTCGCTCTTCCACACATATACCATTTTAACAAAATAACCAATACTTCCGGTTCCAAACCACCTTCCCAGGCTTCTGCCTTGCCTTCTTCATTCTGTATCTGTATGCCCTTCCTTCTACAGTGGGAACCCTGGCTCAGCTTCACACATGTACTCGACAGCGTCGGCACGGTTAAGTACTTGCTCAACCCCAGAATGCATCTAAAACAGTTTCAAAATTTCTTCACCTGTGTCACTGCAGACCCACTTTTGAAAAAGTTTGTGCCTTGCCCAACCAAGTCTTGAGGCCATGTAGTCAAATACTGTGTTCAGGATTAACTTTTTTCCGTTTGCTGTGTTTATGGTATACATTTGAAATCACATTAGATTCCTTTGTTTCAATTTGCTTTCATTTTTCCCCTTTCTAGTTTTTTCCTTGATTTAATTTAATTTTTGAATATATAGATAAATATGCTTTCAAAAGTCGAAACTCTGCAAAAGTAATACTCAAAGAAGTGTCAGTCTCTCCTGTGTGCTCTCTCTCCCACCCCTGCAAGTGAGAGGAGCTTTTTTGTGTTTTGGTTTCATTTTCAATTTCTAGTGTTATTGCTTTGTGATTAGAGAATATTGTTTATAATATTTCTATTTTATGACAACTACTGATGTGTTCTTTGTACTTTACTACATGATCAATTTTTGTGAACAGTTCATATGCACTTAAGAAGTTATAGTTTTTCTTCTCAGGATATAGTGTGTATACAGCTAAAAGATTTACCTTTATAATTTCATTTAGTGCTTTTATATTGTTGCTTAATTTTTGTTCACTTGACCTGTTTTACTAAGAATAGTGTTTTAAAATCTCCTATTATTAGTATGCTTTTTATTTCTTTTTGTATCTCCTATAAATTTTGTTTTATATAAGTGGTTTGCTGTTTTATTTGTTGCACAGATATTCTGAACTGTCACATCTTCATTGTGGAATGTGGTCCTTCTAAGAAATGTCCTCTTCTGACACATTTAATTTTTTGGAGGGGAGAGGGGCTCATTACCTACTTCACCTGGCATTAGAGTTACGACTCTTGTTTCCTTACTGTCTCCGTTTGCTTGGTGAATCTTTGTCCATCTCTTTATATTTAGCTTTTTTGAATTACTGCATTGTAAGTATCTCTCTTGTATATAGTATGGATTTGAGTTTTGCATCATGATCCATTTTGAAATTCTTTTTTTTAAATAGGTGAGTTAAACTCCTTCACATTATTAACATGACTGTTAAATTTGATCTCAACTCTGACATATTTTCTTATGATAACTATGTTTATTATGTGATATTTACTATATTTCTTTCTCAGTTTGGTTATTCTTTGCTTTCAAACATTTCTTTTGATATTGAGGAAGGTGTGTGTTTTATTATAGTGGTTATTTTTGTATTAATACTTTTTTTAAAAAAATAGAGCCTTTAATCTTCTTTTTTTTTATTTAACTTTTGCTGTTAGTTTTAGATGATATCCTTTGACTGCCACCTGTTATCTAGACAACAAAGTACTTAATTTGTTTTCCTCCAACTACTCGTCTGCTTCCTGTCCCTATAGTTTTGCCTTTTCCAGGTTGTCATATGAAAGGAATCATATAGTATGTAGCCTCTAATGGCTGACTGTCACTCAGCATGATGTATTTGAGATTTTCTAGGTTGTTGTACATATCAGGTATTGTTGCATGTGCCTTTTAACTGCTAAATAACATCCCATTGTGTGACTGTACTACAGTTTTGTTTTATTTTACTTTTTATTTGGAAAGGATTACAGTTCTACAGGTAGTTACAAAAATTGTACAGACAGCTCCACATGCCATTCCCCCAGCTTATCAATGGCACTCTCTGACAGACCAGGGAATCGACATTGGTACAATATGATTAACCCATAGGCCCTATTCAGTTTTCACTAGTTTTTACATGCACTTGTGTGTGTGTGCAGTTCTGCATACCATGCATATTCCACCAGTACAATCAAGATACCGAACTCTTCCATCAACATGAAGGAACTCACTCCTTCATGATAGTCCTTTGTAGTCACAGACCTCCTCACCTCCTCCTGCCTCTGGCAAACACTGATTTCTTCTCCATCTCTATTTCTGTCACTTTGTGAATGTTATATAAATGGAATCACAATGTCCATGATATCCATTCAAGTTGTATGTGTGAATGGTTCATTCTTTTTCATTGTTGAATATTACTCCATGATATGGATGTATCACAGTTTGTAAAAACTGAGCAAAAAAATACATTGTATCTGCTTTCCTTCTCAGAAAGTAGGTGGAGAATCTTAAATATTGACAAAGTAATGTTAGAATGTATTTTTTATAAATGGTAAAATTGGTGAGTTAAAAATATTAATCTGCACAATTTTTTTTTCTCTCTCATAGGAATCTTTGCTATAGAGATTTCTGACACATGAAAAATTCTTCACATCCTTGGGAAAGGTCAAAGTTACAAACTGATTTTTTTTGCTACATGATTGCATTTATCTTTTGAATGCTTGACAATGTTAAATGTATTTATTAACTTTGTGCCTCTGAATCTCTGTTCTCATGTGCCATATTGCAGTGATCGGAGATGACTTATAAAAACAAAAATGCATATGGCTCTTTCTATCCATACGGTAATAGTGAGTATAAAACCTGCTCACTTCACTATTGAACACTGTTATGTTAACTATCCGGAGTAAATAAAGAAAGTTTATAAAAAGAGGGAAAAGTGTTTTTTACAAAACTGATTTCCTTTCCTTTCTTGGTATCTCAAATAATTGGTTGATTAAAATTTTTCTTTGTGATTTATGCTTTCATGTCTGGAGAAGTTCTGCCAAAATAGGCAAAGTTTACTGCTAGTGGCCTGGGACCCACTATTCCATTTTGGAACCAACCTGACATAAATTCCAGGCCATAATCTGACTTCAAAGCAGCAGATAATAGGCGTGTGCCAGGGTTTTAAAATTCGTAGTATTGTACCACTAACTGACATACATTTTCTACAATTGTGTTTACCCCTACTATTTTTTGAAAGGTAGGTGATGCTATATCTGTCAAGAATGTAAGATCGTAAAAAAAAAAAAAAAAAAAAAAAAAAAATCTGTATTTTTAATAAGTTTTATTTAAAACATTAAAGTACTGCAATCAACTTAATTGCCATTTTATTTATTTATTTATTTATTTGGCTTGTGGCAGCTGTCTGTTATATAGAGTAACAAATCCAGTGATGTTTCCCTATTTCACCTAAAATCTCCTAAATCTCTTACTTTTCTGTTCAAAGGCTTGGATTTAAGAGCCTGAACACTGCTGTATTTTACTGATAGAAGCTATCTGTATTCTTGCCATTTTAATAATAATAAAAAAAATTCCTGTCATTAATAGTATTTGTCTAATGTAGACAGTTCTTCATTTTATACAGTCACCGTTCAGTGTGACTGCAGTAATGCAGGCTAGTACCCTGATTTAGATCTTATTCAATCATTAGCACTCTGATATTTTACTATAAATTCGTTCTACATCTTCACTTTAGTTTAATTTTTAAAAACCTTTAGATTTATTCATCTAGTTCAAGATAGTCATTACAGATTGGTTTTAAATTGTGCACAATTTAAAATAAGATGTCCTTTTATAATAAACATTGTAGACGATAATATACAAAAAGTTGTTTTTGCTAATATTAACATGTTGATATATATGCAAAATTAACCTTTGCCAGGTGATGCAATGACCTAAGCACTAATGACCTAAGCACTAGGTCGTTGCAACATTAATTTTAGTCTATCCATCTCCTAGCTGAGCTGAGCTGACAGGGAGCTGATCGTCGCCTGTCATGTACACCTAAGATATGTTGTATGTAGAGGATAGTATGTGAGGAGAGGGGCATGAGAGAAATAGGAATGAAATATGTAAGGAAATATTTCCATACTTGATTAAAAGTATACTGTACTTGACTTGTGCCGTTAATTACAGAATGCGTAAAAGGAAAATATAGTAATTATAAAGGGGCCAACATTACCCGAAGGCAGGGAAAATTCAATTGTATTCTATGTTAAAATTCAAAGAGAAAGACTTTTTCTTATGGTAGGATTTAAGAACATTTATCGTTTCAAATGAGGTTCCGATCACTTGATGTAAATATATAATAGTCTATTGATACGGAAGAGGTTACCTAATGCAATAAAATACGGAATATGAAAGCTATACCAAACATATTCTCTCTTTGATAACAAAGATCTGAAAAAGAGCTCTCAGCTTTGAAATGTCACGTTCAATCCAAAATATCCATTTTTACCGAAGGGTGTTTTCGAAGAGAATTGTTAATCCTCTTAGTTAAACATCTTATAGGCACTGAGCCTCATTACATCTAAAACGATTAAATGATGTCTCTTCCTTACATTCTCTGCCCTTGTTTCCCACCCTAGAGTGTCACCAGCTGCTTTGTCAGATGCCTGAACCCTAAGCCCAGATGCCATCCTAGGTTACTCCCTTCTGTTCTCACTGCACAATTCAGTCAACCTAAATGCCACGTCCTACTACACAATACTGAGGCATTTAAAGAAGACCCAAATAAGTGGAAAGACCTCCTGTGTTCATGGATTGGAAGGCTTAATATTAAGATGGCAATATTCCCCCAAACCATCTTCAGATTAAAAACAATCCTTATCAAAATCCCAATGGATTCTTTTTTTTTTTTGCCAGAAATGGAAAAGCCAATCCTAAAATTCATATGGAATTGCAAGGGGCCCAGAATAGCCCAAACAATCTTGAAACAGAAGAACAAGTTAGAGTTTCTACATTTCCCAGTTTCAAAACTTATGCAAAGCTGCAGTAATCAAAATACTGTAGTACTTGCATAAGGATGGACATAGGGATCAATGGAATAGAATTGTGAGCCCAGAAATTTGTCACCGTAAGAGTGCCAAAACCATTCAATGGTGATAGAACTGTCTCTTTAACAAGTAGTGCTGGGGCAACTGGATAGCCACATGCAAAAGAATGAAGTTTGACCCATACCATACACCACATGCAAAAGTCAACTAAAAATGGAGCATATACCTAAGTGTAAGTGCAAAAACGATAAAACTCTTCAAAGAAAACATAGAGGCAAATCTTCATGACCTTGGATTTCACAGTGGCTTCTTAACTGAGACTGAAATGACAAAAGCAACAAAAGTAGATAAATTGTACTTCATCAGAGCTAAAAGCCTGCACATCAAAGGATACTATCAAGAAAGTGAAAGACAACCAAAATAATGGGAGAAACATTTGCAAATCATATATCTGATAAGGGGGGTAGTATCCAGAATACACAGAGAATTTTTATGACCCAACAATAAAAATCAACTCAATTTAAAAAAAAAAAATAGGCAAAAGACTTGAATAAGCATTTCTCCAAAGATATACTAATGGCCAAAAAGCACATGAAAAGATAATGTCATTAGAAAAATAGAAATCTAAACCATAATAGCATACCACTTCACGTGTGCTACGATGGCTGTAGTAGAAAAGATGGCCATAACAAGTATCACGAGGATGTGGAGAAATTGGAGCCCTGATACATCACCGGCGGAAAGATAAAATGGCGCAGCCACTGTCCAAAACAGTTTGGCAGTTCCTCGGTAAGCTAAACAGAGTTATTATATTACCCAGCCATTCGAATCCTAGGTATATACCCAAAGGAACTGAAAATGTGTTCAAATAAAAACTTGTACATGAATGTCCACAGCAGCTCTCATTCCCAGTAACCCAAAGGTGGAAACAACCCAAATATCTAATGGCTGATGAATGGATACACAAATCGTGGTGTATCCCTACGATGGAATATTGTTCAGACATCAATATATGAATCAAGTGCTGATACAGAGTACGACATGGACAACCCTTGTGGTAAATGAAAGAATTTCATTGTGCTAAATGAAAGAATCCAGACACAAAACCCACATATTTTGTGGTTACATTCATATGAAATATCCAGAATAGGCAAATCCATAGAGACAAAGCAGGTCAGTGGTTGCCAGTGGCAACAGGGAGGGACAGCTCAGTGGATACAGAGTTTCTCTTTAGGGCAATGAATAAATTCTAGAACTAGATGTTAATGATTGTAAAACATTGTGAATATATTTAGTGCCAGTGAATTGTACAATTTAAAACGGTTAAAATGGTAAATTTTATGTTACGTGTATTTTACCATAAGAAAAGTCACTTCCTTAAGATTTCTCTGACTCCTAGTATTGGTCTGACTGGGTCAGATTCTCCTGTAAAAGAACCCAGTATTTCTCCTTTAAGGACTTATTACAATCGTAATTAATTATATGTGTAATTATTTGTCTAATATCTATCATTTTGTACTGTAAGATACATCAGGCAAGGGATCATATCTGTATCCACCATTATATCTCCTAGGATGTAGCACAATGTTTGACACACAATAGGTATTCTATAAATACTTACGGAACAAATAAAAGAATGAAACACCCCTGGTTTCTGACAGTTTTATCTCCAAAATATCTCTGAAATAATCCACTTTTCTCTATTGTAACTTTAATTCAGACCGTAATAACCTCTGAACCTAGAAAAATGCAACAGCCTCCTATTCTCTCTCTCTGCTTCAGTCATACTTCCATCTAATTCATTCTCTACACTGAAATAAAAGAAATGGCTTTAAACACTAATATGATCACATCGCTGTTTGCACACATACCCTGTGGGCACCAAACTCACCATTAGACTGGACCCCTTTACAGACCTCTCTGATTTGGTTCTTTTTTTTTCTTTTGATCTCTTCAACTTCATCCCTCACCCCTCCTGCTTTGCAATTATATATTGCAGTTATTCTGAATTGCTTTCAAGTACCTCAAACAGTTTATGCTTTCTTCTCTTGGACTTTGCACATGCTCTTTCCTCTGCATGGATCACTCATTTTTCTCTCTCCCGCTCCCCAACCCAGCCTGGAAAGTTCTTGTTCAGTTTAACATTGTGTTCTCAGCACCTAGCACAGTGCTTGGCATTTAGTATGTGCTCAATAAATATTCTTTAAAAAATGAAAGTCTTCTTATTTCTTGTCTAAGTTCTACGTATTCCTCTATCTGTTATTAACTGCACTTATCCTATGTGCTTCATTGCATTCTTAATGTGTGGTCTTGTTTGTGTGTCATACTTGCCTATCCTCCATGAAGGTAGGGAGGATAGTCTGATTTAGTTATCATGGTACAGACCATGCCAGACTTCTAAATTTTGAACAAGATAATCAGATTTATCAGTATGCCAAAACAAATTTTTCAAAATTTGTTTTAGAGTTCTATTGTTCTAGAGAAATAAAGCGGAAGACTTTTATGCCTTTTATACCTTTATAACACTCTATTACCTTCATTCACTGAATAAATGTTCTTTCCCTTATTTGTACACATCGAGGTCTATTTGCCTGTGATTGTTCTCTGTACTGAGAATGTATACACTTTGTTCCTGTCCCTCAAAATATTTCCTTTGAGCCAAAACTCTAGTTCCTCCCTCCCTTCCTTTTAATGGCCTTATTAAGGTGTAATTCACATAACATATAATTTACCTCTTTAAAGTATATAATTCAGTGGTTTTTAGTATATTCAGAGTTGTGCAACCATCGGCACAATCTAACTTTAGAACATTTTTGTCACCCAAAAAGAAACAGTATACCCATTTGCAATCATTCAGTCCCATTCTCCTTTACATGCTCAACCCTCTGCCCTAAGGGGTTGACTTTCTATTTCTATGATCTACCTATTCGGGACATTTCATGTAAAAGGAACCCTGCGACATGTGGTCTTTTGTGACTGGCTTCTTTCATATGGTATAATGTTTTGAAGGCTTTCTATGTTATAGCAGGTATTGGTACTTCATTCATTTTTATTATCAAATTGTATGCTATTGTATGGCTATGCTACATCTTACCTATTCATGAGTTGATAAGTATTTGAATTGTTTCTGCCTTCTGGCCATTATGAATAATACAGTGAACAGTCATGTGCAAAGCTTTGTGTGGTATCATAGTAATGCTAATTTCATAGAATTAGGTGGTCTATGTTTCTGGATGAGTTTGTTAAGAATTGATACTAACTCTTTACATGTTTGGTAGAGTCCACCAGTGAGGCCATCTTGGCCTGGGTTTTCTTTGTGGGCAGCTTTTAAATTTAATTTTAAAAATTCAATCTCTTGTTTTAAGTTTTATCAGATTTTCTGTTTCTTTGCAAGTCGGTTTTGAAAGTTTGTGTTCTTCTAGGAATTTGTCCATTACATCTAAGTTATCTAATCTGTTGGCATATAGTTGTTCATAGAGTTCCCCTATAATCCTTTTTGGTAAGATGTTAGCAATGCCCACTTGTATTCTTGATTTTAGAAACTTGAATCTTATCTCTCTTCTTTCTTTGTAAATCTAGCTAAAGTTATGAAAACTTTGCTTATATTTTGTAAGAACCAAACTTCTGGTTTTGTTGCTTTTCTCTGTTACTATAATCTCTCTTTCATTCATCACCACTGTAATCTTTATTTGTTCCTTCCTGCTTGATTTGGGTTTGTTTTTTCTTTCTATTTTACAGTTTCTTAAAGTGAATGTTAGGTTATTAGCTTGAAATTTTTCTACTTTTTTAATGTAAGTGCTTACATTAAATTTGCCTCTAACCAATGCTGTAACTCATCCTGGAAATTTCAGTATGGTGTTTTCTTTCTCATTTACCTCAAAACATTTTCTATTTCCCTGTGGTTTCCTCTTTGACCCATTGGTTATTCAGGAGTGTCTTACTTAATTTTTTTGAACATCTTTTTGAATTTCTCGAATTTCCCTTTATTATTGACTTCTAATTTCTTTCTCTTATGGTTGTAGAACATACTTTAATGATTTCAAACTTTATTAATATATTGAGACTTATTTTATGGCCTATTATAGTGCCTGTCTGAATAACCTTTTACTTGCATTATATTCTCTTTTGAGGTAGAATATTCTATAGATGTCTATTATGTCTTGTTGATTTATAGTGTTGTTCAACTGTTCTGTTTCCTCATTATATTCTGCCAGTTAATTGTTTTATCCATTCTTGAAAGTGGAATATTGAAATCAACTATCATTTTTGAATTGTCTATTTCTCACTCAGAATCTGTCAGTTTTTGCATTACAGATTTTGGGAATCTGTTGTTAGGTACACATCCTTATAATTGTTATATCTTCTTAGTGTATTGACTCATTTATAATTATAAACTCTCTCTCTTTACCTCTAGTAGCATTTTAAAGCCTATTTTGTATTATTTATATATAGTATTTTAGCTGTGTTATTGTTTCTGTTTACATTAGTATATAGTTTCAGTCTTTTTACTTTCGGCCCATTGTGTCTTTGATTCTAAATGTATATTTTGTAGACAGCATATAATTGGATTTTTTTTTTTTTTTTTTTTTTTTTTTTTTACTCAGGCTGACTATCACTGCCTTTGGATTTTATTTTTTGATTAACATTCACATGTATGGTTATTTTCAGTATGTTTAGATTTACCTCTGCTATCGAACATTTTTCTTTCTGTATATCTCATGTCTTCTTTTCCCTCCGTTGTTCCGTTAGTGTTTTCTTCTGCAATAAGTGAATGTTTTCTAGGGTAACATTTTACTTCATGTAATAATTTTTTAACTATATTTTTTAGTTATTTCCTTAGTGATTGTTCTATACATCATTGTGTGCGTGTGTGTGTATATGTATATACATATATATATATCTTATTAGAACTACATATTTTCATTAACTTAATTCTAGTGATATATGGAAATGTTAGTCCAATATAGCTCTGTTACCACTATGTTTTGTGCCATTATTATTATATAATATATTACATATTAATGTAAATATAAGATATATATTCTAATTATTTATATGTTACAAACCCACCAGTATATTGTTATAGTTATTTCTTATAATTTCACATCTTTTAAAGAAAATCAGAGAAGAGAGCACAAATATATTTTTAGAATTAAATAATATTCTAACCTTATTTACCACTTTTGGTCTCTATTTCCTCCTATGAAATAACTGGTGTTATTTCCTTATTCTAATACAGTTCTGTTTCCGCAGACCTCCTTTGTGAGGTTACTGTCATATAGATTACTTTTATATATATTATAAGCCCATTAGTACAAGTATATACATATTGTCCTACATAATTGCTTTAAAAATGTATTCATTGATTTTTTTTATTGTGATAAAACACACCTAACATATAATTATTATCTTAGCCATTTTTAAATTTACAGATCAGTGGTATTAAATACATTCACATTGTTGTGCCATCGGCACCACCGTCCATCTCCAGAACTCTATCTTGCAAAACCAAAACTCTCTCCCCATTAAGCAATAACTCCTTGTTCCCCTTTCTCCCAGCCCCAACAAGCACCGTTCAACTTTTTGATTCTATGAATTTGACTGCTCTAAGTACCTCACATAAGTGGAATCATATAATACCTGTCCTTTTGTGCCTGGCTTATTTCATTCAACATAGTGTCCTCAAGGTTTATTCATATTATAGCATGTGTCAGAATTTCCTTCTTTTTGGAGGCTAAATACTATTCCATTGTAGGCGTATATCAAATTTTGTTTATTCATGTCGATATTTGCATTGCTTTCACCTTTTGGCTTTGGGGAATAATGCTACTATGAATACAAGTGTACAAATATCTCTTTGAGACCCCACTTTCAATTCTTTTGAGAGCATTACACAGAAGTGGGATTGCTGGATTATGTGATATTTTACTTTTAACTTATTGAAGAATTGCTATACTGTTTTCTTTAGCATCTCGATCATTTTACATTCCCGCCAATAGTACACAGGGTTCCAATTTCTCCACATCCTTTCCAACGCTTGTTATTTTGGGAGTTTATTTGTTTGTTTTTTTGTTTGTTTGTTTTATAGTAGCCATCCTAATGAGTGTGAGGTGGTAACTCATTTTGGTTTTGATTTGCATTTCCGTAATGTTTGGTGATGTTGAGCCTCTTTCCATGTACTAATAAGTATTGCTTCTTTGGGAAATGTCTATTTAAGTCCTTCAAGCCTTTTAAATCAAGTTTTTCATTTTTTTGCTGTTGAGTTGTAAGATATCTTACTATATTTTAGATATTAACTCCTCGTCAGATATGTGATTTGCAAATATTTTCTCCCATTCCATGGGTTGCCTTTTCGCTTCATTGATTGTGGTATTTTTAAAAATTAATGTATTTTCCGATTACAGCTGACATATATTATATTGGTTTTAGGTGTACAACATGGTGATTAGACATTCATACACCTTAGGAAATGATCCCCCCGATAAGTCTAGCACCATCTGACACTATACGTGCTTGTTACAATACTACTGACTGTATTCCCTCTGCTGTACTTTACATCCCTGTGACTACTTTTATAACTGGCAATTTGCACTTCTTACTCTCCGTCACCTTTTTCTGATTGTGTTTTTTGATGCATATATAGTTGCTTTTTAATTGGTTAAGAAAACAAAACTATATAATTATGTTGTCTTTTATGATTACAAACATGATAATTTTTACTGGAACTCATCATTTTGTAAGTGGATATGAATTCATGACTGATGTTACTTCCTTTCAATCTAAAGAATTTCCTTTTGTATTTCTTGTAAAGCTGGCATGCCACTAACAGATTATCTCTATTTTTAGTTAACTGGAATGTCTTTATTTCACTTTTGTTTTTAAGAGAGTTTTGTTGAATATGGAAATCTCGGCTGACAAGTTTCCCCCCAGCGCTTTGGATGTGTCACCCCACTACCTCTGGTCTCCATCATACCCCATAAGAAATCAGCCATTGGTCTTATCTGAGTATATCCTTAAGGATTTTTCTCTTGCTGCTTTCAATGTTTTCTTTTTGTCTTTGGCATCAACATCTTGAGTATGATAACTCTGGACAGTAATATCTTCGTGTTTATCATACTTGCAGTTTGCTGTGCTTATTAGATGTGTAGGTTAATGTTTTACACCAGATTTGTGACTTTTCAGCCATTATTTCTTCAAATGTATTTTCTGCGGCTCCATTTTCTCCTGTTCTCTGGTACTCCCAGTACAGGTATGAGTTCCACACTTCTCTTGAGGCTCTGATGATTTTTCTTTGTTCCTTTTTCTCCCTGTGCTTCAGAGTGCATACTCTTTATTGATCTGTCTTTATGTTTGCTGTTCTTTTCTTCTGACAGCTCAAATCTACTGTCGAACCCTAGTAGTGATGTTTCATTTTGGCTATTATACTTTTCAACACTAAAATTTTCAGTTTTTTATAATTTCTGTCTATCGTTGTTTCTCTTTATTTGAGACAGTATCATCACACCTTTTAATTTTTTAAGCATGGTTTCCTTTAGTTCTTTGAACATATTTATAATAGCTGCTTTGACATCTTTGCTAAGTCCAACATCTGGGGTGCTCTCAAAAACAGTTCTATTGTCTGGTTTTTTTTCCTATGAGTCAACATCTTCACATCTCTATTCTGGAAATCCTGCACTAGTTGTTTTTTATTGGGTTTTAAAAGCCACCACTTTTTAGGATTTAAGTTGGGTAAACTTTCAGAATATTTCAAAGTAGATTTTTCTTTTTTTCTCTTTCAAAAAAGTTTATTTTTTGTTTTTTGTTTTTTTGCTACATCTACTGATGACAATAGAGAAATGAGATGACCGTGAGTATAAGTTGTTGATGAGGAGTGAAAAGGATCAGGCATTAGAGAAGTACATGCACTCGGCCACAAAACAAAAAGAACCAAAGTACACAGATAATAAGAGTTCAGCTCTTTGGACTGTGATTGGAAAAGCTCATCTTTATTATTTTGTTGAGATAGGAAGAGAGATGTGGCACAGGGAACTCCACATGCCAAATGAGGGGCTAGGGAGGCTGAGCAGAGCGATTCCAGAGGCTCCCGATGCAGAGGGAAGCACTCTTGAGAAAGGCTAGCTTTCCAGCTGGAGAATTGCTCCTGGTGTCCTTCCCCAGCTCCTTCTCTTTCAATGACACCATGATCTAATATTGGGGAAAAGTCCACTCCCCATGCCCTTTAAACAAATATATTGAGATAAGATTGACATACAACAGTATATTAGTTTCAGTTGTACAACATACTGATTTAATATTTGTATACATTGTGAAATGATCACAGTAAGTCTAATTAACATTTGTTACTATACATAGTCACGAATTTTTTTTTCTTGTATTAAAAACTTTTAAGATTTACTCTCAGCAACTTTCAACTGTGTAATACAGTGTTAACATCTACAGTTACCATGCTATTCATGATATCCCTATGACATTTATTTTATAGCTGGAAGTTTGTAACTTTGTCTCCCTTTACCCATTTTGCTCATTCCCCACCCCCTACCTCTGGCAACCACCAATCTGTTCTTTGTATCTATGAGCTTGGTTTTTGTTTTGTTTTGGGTTTACATATAAGAGAGAGATCATATGGTATTTGTCTTTCTCTGACTTATTTCACTTAGCGTAACGCCCTTAAGTTCCATCCGTGTTATTGCAAATGGCAGGATTTTATGCATATATATATATATATATATGTGTGTGTGTGTATAAATGGGAGATTTTTTAAGAAAAAAAGCTCTGTTGCTTTCAGCTCTTTAAGGAAGGCAGCCCGTGATCCATATCTGCACTGTGGGGAAAGAAAAAACCGATGGGAAGCAAGATTTGCTACCAAGATTAACAGCACCAGTTCCTCTGGGTCAACCCTCATGGCCACGAGGCAGGAACCAGGTATGAGGATTAAGCTCAAGTCCTTCAGGATCTTGCTACAGAGATGGCCATGCTGGGCAGTGGACCAAGGTTAGCCTTACTGACTAGAAATAGGGCCAGAACACCGAAGGATCTTGTCTGTTGTAAATAATGCTGCAATGAACATGGGCTACATATATCTTTTTGAATTATTGTTTTCATTTTCTTCAGATGAATGCCAGGAAGTAAGATTGCTGGGTCATATAGTAGTTCTATTTTTAATTTTTTGAGAAACCACCACATTGTTTTTTGTAGTGGCTATACCAGTTTACAGTCCCACCAGCAGTGCATGAAGGTTCCTTTTGTCCACATCCTCTCCACCACTTGTTTCCTGTCTTTTTGATAATCACCATTCCAACAGGTGTAAGGTGATACCTCCTTGTACTTTTGATTTTCATTTCCCTGACGATTAATGACATTGAGCATATTTTTATGTATCTGTTGGTCATTTGTATATCTTCTTTGGAAAAATGTCTATTCAAATCCTCTGCCTATTTTTAAAAATTGGATTGTTTGGGTCTTTTTGCTTTTAAGTTGTGTGAGTTCTTTATGTATTTTGGAAATTAATGGCTTATCAGATACATGATTTGCAAATATTTTCCTCTGTCTGGTTGCCTTTTCATATTATTAACAGCTTCCTTGCTGTGCAGAAGCTTTTTGTGTTTTAAGTTTCTCATTGCTATACTTACAGGAAATTTTGCATCTTATACTTACACATTTAGTAAAATGAAAATCAAATCTCATATAACTTCGACAAGATAAAATATATAAATTTCTCACTTTTGTCCCTCAGGAAATGAGGAATTATTATTTTATGTTTACTTTGCTTTTGGAGGTAATGTTAATTATATGGTATCTGAGCTGGTATCTCAGTAACTGAGCTGGTATCTCTTCAGGCAAGACAAATATGGTGTCCTGTTTTAAAGATTTAAGAAAAAAAAATCTGTCTCTGCTTGCTACCTACTTATATGTGTTTTGCTGAGCTGGATTTAAATCAGTTTTATCTCAGTAGAAAACAAACATAGTATTTAGTGTATTTGCATCATCTCTTAGGCTATAGCATCTGACACAATAGAGATGTCATTTTGTAATATTCTGAAATCGAAGACTTCATTCTTCTTGACATCATTATATTAGTGTCAGGTGTACAACTTAATGATTTGATGTTTGTATATATTACAAAGAGAAATATTACCTGTATTTAAGTATAAGCCTAAGTTGGTATTTATTTACATAATGTTCTTCCTATTCTTTCACTAAACTGTTGCAACATTTTCACCAATTTAGCCTCAAGCTCTAGTGACTTTCATATAACAGATGTTCAAGAAATATTTGTTGAATGAACACATCCATGAAAACTATTTTTTAAATTCACTGAGATGAAAGGTTTGCCTCAAAACTTTTCAGTTACTTCAAGAACTCACTGAACTTGCAGTGCAGGGCAGCCAGCCTTAACGTGTTTCTGGCATGTCTGCCAAATGGCTGGCAGCACACGTGCCTACCCCCGCCTATGTAGACTCCGCTCTACTCAGGGGTCCTTCTCAATTGCATTTACATTTACTTCTCCCAGCTCCTAAAAATGTCTAACTAAACGAAATGTAGCTTTACGAAGTCCATGTAATGGTATATATAATCATTTCAGAAAAAAGGCAGGCAGGAAGTCTTCATAAAAGCAAGTTAATGGCAGGTCTGAAGAGGATGGCCACAGCCAGGAAACAATTCAAGAATTCTTCTTTCGCAGCCCACAGTTGTAAAATGCAATAATCAAGTTAACCCACGACGACACAAGTCCCTTTGACCATTTTCAGGACTTCTGTCTGGACAAGGACAGTTAATCCTGGGTTTTGTAGGCATTAATGCAAGGGCTTAATAACCTCTATTAGAGGAAACTCATATTGAATGCCTTTTTAAAGAACACCCCTAAATAACAACTATATAGATCAGTGAAAACTTTTTACAATAGATAATTAAAAGTTATGGCTTTACATATAAACCCACATAAAGGTATATTTTATATAGCCACATAAACCCAAAACTTTCAATTTCCTTCTGAAAAATTTCCACTTGTTAAAAAATTCTTGACTGTATTTGCGATTGGAACTTTACACTTGCTCTAAAATAAAGGAAAAAAATATTTTTTCTTCCAGTCTGTACCTTGACTGAATTATGCCCACTGCTTTAACTGATACACATTTGACTCTTACAAGTCCCACTGTAACACCTTTCAAGTCCCTCTGCTAATCTACAAACCTCTATTGTTTGTGAGGTTTGAATTGTTCAGGGACAAGGATTTTCAGCAAGTAGATCAAAAGTTGAACAAGTTCAGGATTTCCCCCGGTCCCCATTTTGCTGTGGGTTAGCCTTCAGAGGTTTTGAAATAAACACCTTTGTTGGGCCAAGTGGGTAATTAATACACAAAGCACTAGAATAGTGCTTTATAACAATGGATGGCAGATTTATACAGGCTAATTCTTGAGGAGAAAAAAAATGAATAGAAATCATCTATTTGAGGAGTTTCCACAGGTCATCAAAACTGACCAGGGTGAGTAAAAGCTTTTTAATTTGATGTAGTCCCATTCATTTACTTTAGCTTTTACTTCCTTCGCCTTCGTATGTCTGCAAAGGTCTTTATTTCTCCTTTATATCTGAAGGAGAATTTAGCTGGATACATTATTCTTGGCTGGTAGTTCCTTTCATTTAATAGTTTGAATATTTGATTCCACTCATTTCTGGCTTGTAAGATTTGTGCCGAGAAGTCTGACAATAATCTAATAGGTTTTCCTTTATAGGTTACCGTCTTCTTTTCCCTGGCTGCACTGAGAATTCTGTCTTTGTCTTTGATTTTTTATAGTTTTAATGTGTCTTGGTGAAGGCTGTTTTGGATTGAGATAATTGGGTGTTCTGTTGACTTCTTGAATTCCAAGCTCCAGCTCATTCTTTAGATTTGAGAAATTCTCATCAACTATTTGTCTGAAAATGCTTTCTAGTCCCTGCTCCTTTTCCTTGCCTTCAATACTTTCATTATTTTTCATTCTTCGGTTTCTCTCTTCTTCCTTCTGATTTATTTCTAGATTTCTGTCTTCAATATCACTGATCCTTTCCTCTATTTGGTCGACTCTATTTCTCAAGCTTGCTATTTCATTTTTCAACTCTCGCAGTGTGTTCTTCATCTCCAGAAGTCTATTTGGTTCTTTTTGAGGGTTTCATCTCCTTGCCCTACTCATCTAGTTGTTTTGTCTATTCCTGAAATTGTCGATTTGAGTTGTTTTGTATCTCATTGAGTTTTTTCAGAAGTACCATCCTGAATTCTCTGTCATATAAGTTGCATATTTCTATGTCTGTACTTATTTTCTGGAGATTTTTCTCTTTCTTTCTGAGATGCCTTGTCACCTTGGTTGTTCATGGTGTTTAATGGACTATTTCTCTGCCTGGGCATTAATGGAAGTGTATTCTGATTTTTTTTCCAGAAATAAGATTTTTTATATTATGGTCCTTAGCCTATTGAAAAGAAGGCACTTTTCTTTTGGTTTCCAGTAGGTGGCGTCTAAGCCTCTTGGATCCCTGCTTTATATAAAGTCTTAATAATATCTTTTTTTTCTTTTTTTCTAATAGATGTTTAATTATGCTAGCTAACCACAGTCTTAGTCTCTGTCAATGTTAGCAACAGTTTTGGTAGCATTTGCTCAGATTCCCCTGGGGCTCTGCAGTATTCTGTCTCAGAGGGTATGGGGGGAGGGGCCCTCTGGGTTAGGGGATAGAGGCTGTGGCTCAGCCTGTGTTCTGTATCTGCAGGTGGTAAAAATCAGCTGTTGTTTCTCTGCTGTCCCTGCTTTTCTGCTTTCTGCCCAGATGACTAGGCACTGCCACTGGCCACATGGAGCTCACAGCTCTCCCAGGCAGGGCTGCTCAGAGAAGTTGCGGCACCTTCTCTCGTCCCCCTCCTCCAATAGGGAGTTTGGGATGCAAGAGGCCACTTCTTTATTTCTCCAAGTCTACCGCCCAACACCTGGGGTTCTGTTTGATATTTTTGCTCAGTAATGAATCAAGTTATGTAAATTTTCATTCTCATAATGGTCTTTTCAAGCTTTTGTTTTAACATTAAGACAGCCTCAAAAAATGAATTAGAAACTGTTTATTTCCCTAGAAGAGTATTTCTTGTCAGTTTTAGTATATTGAATATTTTTAAGAGGTTCTCCATTTAATTTAAACTTAAATTTTTATACATCATGTTATTCAGAAAATTGTGCTGTTATTTCTTTAATCTATAATAATATCCCCTTTTTCATTCCCAATGTTGACTATTTTTGCCTTCTCCCTCTCCTTATTTATTTTTCAAAGTCAATTGCACTAGGAATATATCAATTTTATTAGTCTTTTCAAAGAACCAGTTTCTGGCTTTGTTGATCATTTATATTGTGCTTTATGTTTTCTTTTATTAATTTCTTCCTTTTTTATTTTCTTTTTGTCTGTAATTAACTATTATTTTCCCTATGTTCTTGAGGATGGATGCTTAAATCAGATTTTTGGTCTTTCTTCTTTTTTAATATAAGTATTTTGAAAAGATAATAATTTTTCCACTAAGGCAAGTACTTAGGTGCATCTTACAAGTTTTGATGACTGGTTGGAAATATTTTCTAATTTCCATCATGATTACTCTTTGGCCCATGGCTTATTTATTATAATTGCATTTCTTAAACACCAGACATGTAGGGATTTTTTTAAATTATACTCATTCTTGTTTGTGTGTAGTAGCTTTGATTTGCATTTCCTTAATGAATAATGATGTTGAGCATTTTAATCTATTTATTAGCCTACTTATTACATGTCTTTGGAGAAATGTCTGTTCAAATCTTTTGCCTGCTTTTAATGGTTTTTCTGTTGTTGACTTGTAAGAGTTCTTTATATATCCTGCATACAAGCCCCTTACCAAGCATGTAATTTGCAAACATTTTGGTTGTCTTTGTACTTTTTTTTTCCCTTTAAATTAATTTATAGGGGTTCTCGTGTCAGTTTGCTAAACAGAGATTCTGGAGATGTTCTGTGATATGCTATGAAATTCTTATACGAAGAGGTAGTTTTGGAGGAAAAATCAGTGATCTAGCTGCCAACACTTCCAGAAAATTCCTTTATGCTATATTTATGAAACTTTTTGTATCCAGGGACTAAAGGAGCAAAGTAGTGTATTCCTTGTATTTCTAATTAGTCATATTATATATATATTCATACAGATCTATTGAAAGGTATCTGCTACAACAATTTCTATGCAATATAGTACAAACTGTAACATTCATTACTCTTTTTACTTTCTTGATGATATAGTTTGAAACACAAAAGTTTATGATTTTGATGAGTTCAAGCTTATCATTTCAGATTGTTTATTGCTAGTGTATAAAAATACAATTGATTTTTGTATATTGATCTTGTACACCTCCACCTTTCCTTACTCGTTTATTAGTTCCTATAGTTTTTAGTGAATTCCTTAGAATTTTCTATCTAGAGGATCATGTCATCTGCAAACAGAGGTTATTTTACTCTTCCTTTCAAGTCTGGATATCTTTTACTTTTTTTACTTGCCAATTATCCTGGCTAAAACTTACAGTACAATGTTGAATGGAAGTGGTGAGATGAGATATTTATGTTCTGTTCCTGATCTTAAGGAGAAAGCGTTTAGCCATTCATCATTTAATATGATGTTAGCCGTAGATTTGTAGTAGAGGGCCTTTGTCAGGTTGAAGACTTTCCCTTCCATTCCTAGTTTGTTGAGTGTTTTAATCATGGAAATGTTAGATTTTGTCAAATGCTTTCCCCCCATCTATTGAGATGCTCATGTATTCATCCTTTATCCTATTGACATGGTTTATTGCATTGATTGATTTTCATATGTTAAACCAACCTTGCATTTCTGGATATATCCCACTTACTTATGGTATGTAATCCTTTCTATATGTTGCTAGATTAGTTTTGCTAGTATTTCATTGAGAATTTGTGCATTTTTATTTATAAGGAATACTGGTCTTTAGTTTCTTATGATGTATTTCTATTTTTGGTATCAAGATATTACCTCATAGAGTTGGGAAGTATATCTCTAAGAATTTTGCATTTCACTAGGTATTAAGTTTGTTGGCTTATAACTTTTAAAGTATTTTAAAATGGGCTGGTCATCAAATACCTTTTCTTGAATAGGCCAAGGAGGAATAGTCTAATTTGGTTTTTAATTTATTATACTACTCTGTGGCCAGCTGTTCATGGAGAGACACTGTTGTGGGGGTACACCCAGGTTTTCCAGTCTAGTCATAACATTTAGCCCACTGGGTTGATAAGACAATTGGGTTTGCTTGCTTGGAGTCTGCCTGTTGATCGTAGAGGTTCCCAGATCATCAGTTTAATCACTGGCTGAATATCTGGTTAAAAACCGTTCCCAAATGAGACATGATGTTCAAACACAAAGAGTTTGTAGAGTCTTTTAAACATCTCTTTGAAAAAGTCTAACATCATTTCTGCCAGTGCTTCCTAGAAGTCTCATCTAGAGATACTTGATTTCCTAAAATTTCAGTTTTCCTCAAATTTATCAAATGGATCTTTGGCTTTTTGATGTTTAGGATCAGGTTGAGGTGAGGAAGGTACAAACTGGAATGGCTGAGACACAGCAAGACACAGCCATTGGTGGCCTGCTGGGCATCCCCCACTGACCACGCCCCCTCCCCACCTGCTTTCAGGTTTGGTGTATTAGTTTACTAGGGCTGCTGTAAAAAGTACCACAAACTGGATGTCTTAAACAATAGAAATTTATTGTCTCACAGCTTGAGAGGCTAGAAGTCTTAGATCAAGATGTCGGCAGGGCTGATTCCTTCTGAGGCTGTGAGGGAGAAACTGTTCTATGCCTCTTGATTAGCTTTTGGGGGTTTGCTGGCCATCTTTGGTGTTCTTTGGTTTGTAGAAACATCACCCTGTCTCAGCCTTTGTGTTCATGGGGTGTTCTGCCTGAGCGTGCGTACCTGTGTCCAAGTGAAGGGCACCAAGTTACAATAGACTGGGGCGCACGTTATTCCAGTGTGACCTCACCTTAACTAATCACATTATTCCAGTGTGACCTCACCTTAACTAATCACATCTGCAAGGACTCTTTTCCAAGTAAGGTCACATTCTGAGGGACACGGAGTTAGGACTTCATGATATGAATTTTGGTGGGGACATAGTCAACTCATAACTCTTTTTTAGGGTAGGTTTGGAGGACAGTTAATCCACAGCAAGTTCAGTCCCATCACTGAGGCGTCTCCACTGAACGAGCTGTGTGATCGTCGGGACTCCCCTCCATCTGGCCAAAGCTTGCCTATCCCCTCCAACTGTGTTAGTGCCAGGACTTACTCAGCTTTAAGCTCTGGGATTGTTTTTTGCCCAGCCTTGTGGAGCGTCCCTCTACACACATGCAGCCTGCATGCAAACCAGACTTGGGTTCTGCTCCCTCAGCCCCCCAAGACTCTCTCCTTTCCAGAACTTTGCCCTACAGATCCCAGCTCCTTCAGCCTCCTGAGTTCTGAGTTCCACTTCCTTAACGCCACCTGGCCACCGCCTCTGTCTGGATTCTTCCTCTGCCCATGCAGCTGGGAAGTCACCTCCAAGCAGGTCACCAAGGCCACCAAGGAACGCAGTCCCTTGCTGCCTGCGGTTAGATGTCTGAACATTGTCATTTCATAGCTTCATTCCAGTTTTCTAGCTGCTAAGGCCAATCCATCTTACACCGTTATGCCCAGGGAACAGACGTTCAAAATGAACTCTTTAAAACTTTTGCTTTAAAAACTGAGCTGTCAAGTCATCTGTGTTAGTGCAAAATTCACAACCTTTAAATGTCCCTGGAACACTGAACTCTGGGGTATTCTCATGTATCACGGCCAAGGAGACCACACTGCCCCCTTCAGAGAGGCTTGCCTGGCTCACCCTGACATCTGCCAGCCACAGCCCGTGTCTATGAGCACACAGAGACCTGTTCCTTTAGCTAAACCTGTCCTCGGGCCATGCGGGGAAGTCATGTCATGGGGGACAAGGGGGTCCATCTCCCAGCCTCAGGCAGCCTCAGAGAAGCACCAGAGGTGGCTGGCCATGTGGAGCTCACTCCCTTCACTAAGTTTAATGTCATGCCCCATAAGCTGAAAAGAATACATTTACATTTTTACCAAACATTCAAGTTCAGAACCACCAAATTATCTTAACTCAATTATCAAAATGTCTATAAATCCTTTACAATGGAAAAGAAGAGAAGCAACTTGTACTCGAGTGCATGTGTGGGGCCAAGGACTAAGTGCTTTGGGGTCAGACCAAGCTGGGTCTGCATTCTGGCTTCTCCACTCACTAGTTACGTGGGCTCCGGCAAGACCCTCTGAGTTTCCTGATTCCTGAAATGGAGATGTTTTTCTCATAGGTGCATTGCAAGTAATAAGTAGGAACATTTGTCTGCCACCAAAGCCTGCCTTGCAACTGGCTCATGGCAAAGAGGTTGGGTTTGGTGTTGCAATGGCAGGTGACCAGAGACCTACACAGACACCAGTATCTGCTCCCTGGGTGCCCTGTCCTGTGTTTTTTTACCAACAACCGTGCATTTCCTAAGACTTTTTTTTTTCCAGGATTTAAAAGAAGTATACATATCTCTATATCTCTATTAAATGGTGATAGACCCAGGGAAATAGCAGGTTAATACTTGTCATTCACATCTTTGAAGGGATTGGTTTACTAGCATGTTGGTTTACTAGCTGAGGTTTGTATAATGGGTACATTTGAATAAGAGTGGATGTGGGGGTATAAAATGGGGCCTTGCCTAGAGAAGGCAGGTTCAGGGCATCTGCAGAATGGGGTTTTGAGGGCAAGAAGACTCTAAAGTGCACTGAAAACAAGCTTCACCTACCTTCCAACTTAATACAGGGTCAGCACCCACTATGCAATTTTGCATAGAATCAACAAGGACCAGACAATAAGTAACTGGATATAAAAATACAGTCAATAAAAACTCTCATACATATACGAAATCAGTCAGACTCACAGACATTGAAAATGGGAAGAGATCACAGAAATGGCAGTGTGGGTGATTCACAGTTGCCGAGAGATGTGTCGTGTCTGCAGATGCTATCCCATTTCTTTACAGGAAGTCTCCAAACCCACCTAAGGCTGCATCGGCACAGTCAGTGTCCACATCATTCCCACTTTCCTATTTTTCCATGGAAACAATGAAGAAATTATTCCTCATCCTACTTTCATTCCAAACACTATTTTTAGTGTTAGCATCTGCTGCAGAAACATTGGCTTAGTTCCTTCCCCTCAGTATCATATCATCTCGCTGACAGGCAGGGAGAGCAGCTCCCGCAGTTTCCAGAACAGAGTCTGTGTTTTGGGTACCAAACATATTTTTGTTCATAATTCAGTCAAAAATAAGGAATTGCCAAAATAGTGACAATTATAAAATCTTCATATGATTAAGAAAAAATCAACTATGTTTCCTTTTTAGTATTTGCTTATTTATATTTTATTTTTTTATTTATAATCTACCAAGTGAATGAGATGCCATATTCCTAGCGAAGGAATCAGAATGTGGCTAATTTATTCTACTAAGAAGATAAGTTTTCCATCGAAATGTTGCTGGTGATTTCCAGTCTCAGGAATCTACAGAATCGGAGAGGTGGGCAGGCGCTGTCCTCTACCTCCTTCAGAGACAGGTATGAGGCATAACTCAGCCATCTTCAGCCATTAGAAACTGGGCTGGTCGCTCTCCAGCCCTCCATAAAATGAGGCGGAAGAGCATGATCTCTAAGATCCTAGACAGGTCTGATCTTCCAAGTTTGGATTCCAGTCACGTAGCACCTCAGGCTGGGGAGGCAAGAAGAGCTCCGGGAAGCTTCGGCTAAATGAAAGTCGTGAACGACATTGGGTACTCAGAAACACAGCGGCGTGTTCATTGGCAGAGATCATCGCTCTTATTCAGTGCCTTACATTTATCCTCCCACATTTGTTCTCCCTGCTTCTAAATTAGTCAGTGTAAAGACTTTGAAAAGATTAGCTGGTTTAAAGCCACATTTGCAAAAGGAGCTATACGGGCCAGCACATAAATCAGATACATGATGGTTTTATCTCTCTGCCCAAAAGAAAAGTAGTGGTTTATGCTTTTTCTTTATAGACACAATTCAAGTTTTCATTTCTCTTATTTAAAATATTACAAAATGGGCACCGTTATGGGCACTATTCCAAGATAATCTTCCAGATTCTTCTGCAGTCCAGGAATCTAATACCTTCGGACAAACAAATACTTGTTAAGTTAGAGTAAGCATTAAGCATGGAAGGGCAGAGTTTTATGAAAAATAACATTATTTTGCTAAAAACCAACAAAACCGTGATTTTTAGATGATGTAACAAGAGCACGCACATTTTGTTTTTCTTGAAAAGAGGAAATAATTAAACAAAATGTTATAAAATTTGGGCAGGTTAAAACTGGAAGCATTTGAGTTGCCAGAAGATGCTGTTATGGACATTCCCGAAAGGTCTAAACATTGCTGAATGGTATTTAAATGGTGGCCAAAGGGTCCAAAATTTCAGACTGTCAGTATTTGGCATTTGTCAAAAAAAAGAAAAAGGAAAAATGGTTCCTAGAAGACTCTTAGCTAAGAGTCTGAATCCCATTAGAGGAGTTCGAATAATAACCTCCATTTAAAATATTAAGTTTATTCAGCTAGGATTCGGCCAAGGCGTGTCTACTGGGGCTTCTGCTATAAATTGCCAGTGAGCGGGGATGGAGAAATGGGATTTCCAGCAATAAACCTAGGGAATTCCAAAATAAATTCTGTATTAGTGTCTTATTGTTGCAGCAACAAATTACCACAAAAGCAGTTGCTTAGAACAGCACAAATTAATTATCTAGCAGTTTTGGACATCAGAAGTCCGGTATGTGTCTTGTTGAGCTAAAATCAAGGTGTTGGCAGGATTATGTTCCTTCTGGAGACTCGGGGGAGAGTACATCTCCTCGCCTTTTTGAACTGCTAGAGGCTGCCTGCTTTCTCTAGCTCGCAGCCCTTCCCCCACCCTCCAAGTCGGGAATGTTGAGGTGAGTCTTTCTCACACTGCTGCCTCTCTGGTCCTCATCTGTCTCGCGCTTCCCTTTTTAAACCCCCTTGGGATTATACTGAGCCCACCCAGATAATCCAGAAAATTCTCCCAATTTTAAGGTCAGCTGCTTAGCAAACTTATTTCCATGCTGATAACTTTAATTTTCTCTGAAAAAAGAAACAAAACCATCTGTTCACAAGAGTGTGATGGGGCCGGGAACACGCGGTGCTTGAGAGCATTTGGGGCTCGTTGCTGTGGCGACTGGAGAGGAAGTTGCCTGGGGCCACATGGAAGTGTTGTCCATGTGTGTCATTTGGCCACAGAACCTCAGAAGCCTCTGTAGCCTCCAACTCAGCCAGAGCCTTTGACACGTTCACAGCCATGGACTTGGGCATTTTTCCTCTGGATCTCTCATAAGGGTGCAGTTATAGGTGCAGACAAGTTATGCGCACGTGTATTTGTCAAGAAATGTGTGTACCACCTTCAAATTGGAACCCATGCAGGAGAGAAATGGCAAAATAAATTGTGATATATCCACATAATGGGCTATTAGCCAGTCACTAAAATTTATATTTACAGAGACTTGGTCATCACGTGGGAAGATACTTATATTATACTGTAGCTGATAAAATCTGGGACCCAAAATTGTGTATTTGGCTTCATCTCAACTCATAGAAGACATATGAGTTCACCGGCTAACTCCAATGCCTTCTCTATTAAAGAAAAAGTGGAAGGAAAAAACAACAAAGTGGCAGCAGTGATTCTTCCTTCTTTCTTATTTTATGTATTGCCCTGTTTGTTTTTCAGAGACTATATGAGGCATTAAGGTTCAAATGAAGTCGGAGACTGTAAACCTTTGTGACTTTATCCCTCACGGGTCTGCGATTCTTCTTGGCAGCAGGGAGAGGCCTGGTTATAGGAACAGAGGGGGTCGATGCCACAGACTAAAAGATATTTTCATGCTTCCTCTCTCTCTCTCTCTCTCTCTCTCTCTCTCTCTGTCGTGTGTGTGTACAAATGGACATGTATTTCCAGTACAGGAATTGCATCTAGAATATATAAAGAGTTCTTACTGAAATATAATAAAAGATAGCCAGATCAATAGAGGAGCAAAAGACTTGAGTAGACACTTAACAAAAGAGGATCTCAAAATAGTCAATGAAAAGATGCTCACTATTAGTTATTAAAGAAATGGAAGTTAAAACCACAATGAGATACTACTATAACATCCACTGGAATGACTAAAATTAAAAAGCTCAGCAATTCCATACATGCATGTGTATGTGGAGGATGTGGAGCAACTGAAACTTTTGCATTAATGATGCTAATGTAAATTGTTCCAACCACTATCGAAAAATGTTTGTTCATACCTGCCAAAGTTAAACATACATATGCCCTGTGACCCAGGATCCCACTCGTGGGTAATACCCAGCAAAACTGAATGTGTAAGCCCACTGAAAAAAAACATGTATAAGACTGTTCATAGCAGATTTCTTGTAATAATCCAAACTTGGAAACAATCCATATGCCCAAGAAGAGTAAAATGGGCAAACAGTGGTATAGCCACACAATGGAATACTACATAGCAGTAAAAAGGAATGAACTGATACACACAAAATGGGTGAATCTCATGGAAATAATGTTGAATAATAGAAGTCAATACATCTATATATACCTATGTATGTGGCTTAACCTACAGATCACTAATCTATGGTGACAGTGTGGAATAGTGGTTAGCTTATAGAGTGACTGCTAAAGGGCACAAGAAAGCTTCTTGGGGTGTTAGGAATGTTCTAGATATTGATGTGAATGGTGGTCGCCTGGGAATAATAGTATATAACTAAAAATTCTACCTAAACACTTAAGATGTATGTCCTTTAGGTCAGTTACACCTCAGGCAACAAAAACCAAGCCAATCTCTCAAAACAAACAACAACAAAAACCACTGCCAAGATTTAGCCACTGAGAAACAATAAGATTTTATGAGATTTACCATCCAAGGTGAATTTCTAACAGAACTGTAACTTCCCAGCCCCAGCCAACATTAAGCCAGAGTTTTTGAGTATTTCCACTTCACTAATCCCAACAGACTTCCCTACAGATCAATAAAATGGCCAAAAGGATAAGAAGTATCTAAGGAAAAACATTCCACCAGGATAGAATGTGCTGAACTTGTTCTGAACATAATCCCACTCAGTTGTTAAATTTGCCATCTACTTTATAAAAAACTGTTGTAAAGATTTGGGAGAAAACATCCAGAACCACTGAAACAAAGATGTGATATAAATGCACAGCCTCGTAACCATTATGATTTGTCTTGAAAATAGTTAATCACTAGTTAAAGTGCACAGTGCTGCTTCATTGTTATGGACAAAAATGTCCCTGCCCAGATGCATGGTGACAGATGATGCCATGTAAATAACAGTCAAGGAAGTAAGAGAAATAAAAGAAAGCAAACATGAATTCAATGTCTGCCTAAATGTTAATGGTTTCCTATAATTAGAACAAAGCATCAGTATCGAATGATGTAGGCAAGAACCTATAATTCCCAGACCATGTTTCCAAACTCACATAGAAAATGAGATTATGATGTGTCCCCTTCCAAAAGGAAAAATACAGGACCACGTGCAAAGAGTGCTTAGAAATACCACGTAGGAGTTAAGACTCTGAGCCGTATATGGGTTCTGACATGTAGTTTAAGTGTGATTGTGGGCACACTGATTTCTGGACTTCAAAAAGTTCCCTCACAGAAGTTCAACTGGGAATCTTTGAAAGCAGCTGGTATAGGACGATGGATCATAGGTACTCAATAAGTGACAGGTAACATGATCATATTTACATACTAGAAAGATCCACCTTCAGAGGCGGTAGTCTTGGAGAAAGAGGGTGCAAGCAAATCTTATCTAAAACATGAGAGGTGGGGAGATATCCTCTTATGTCTGGGTACAGAGGTCACTTTTGTTGGGCTGTGATGGGGGTGGGGCATTGAGAGAGTTCATTCCTGGTAACTTTAATTTCTCTAAAGAAGGAAGCAAAATCCTCTCTTCACGAGAGTGTGATGGGGCCGGGAACACGCGGTGCTTGAGAGCATTTGGGGCTCGTTGCTGTGGCGATTGGAGAGGAAGTTGCCTGGGGCCACATGGAAGTGTTGTCCATGTGTGTCATTTGGCCACAGAACCTCAGAAGCCTCTGTAGCCTCCAACTCAGCCAGAGCCTTTGACACGTTCACAGCCATGGACTTGGGCATTTTTCCTCTGGATCTCTCATAAAGGTGCAGTTATAGGTGCAGACAAATTATGCGCACGTGTATTTGTCAAGAAATGTGTGTACCACCTTCAAATTGGAACCCATGCAGGAGAGAAACGGCAAAATAAATTATGATATATCCACATAATGGGCTATTAGCCAGTCGCTAAGCTAAAATTTTACAGAGACTTGGTCATCACGTGGGAAGATACTTATATTATACTGTAGTTGATAAAATCTGGGACCCAAAATTGTGTATTTGGCTTCATCTCAACTCATAGAAGACATATGAGTTCACCGGCTAACTCCAATGCCTTCTCTATTAAAGAAAAAGCGGAAGGAAAAAACAACAAAGTGGCAGCAGTGATTCTTCTAGGGTTGGAATTATCGGTGGTCTTTCCTTCTTTCTTATTTTATGTATTGCCCTGTTTGTTTTTCAGAGACTGTCTGAGGCATTAAGGCTCAAATGAAGTCAGAGACTATAAACCTTTGTGGCTTTATTCCTCAGAGGTCTGCGATCCTCCTTGGCAGCAGAGAGAGGCCTGGCTATAGGAGTGCAGGGTCCTGGTGTAGGGTTGAGACCTTAACAGAAGGCAGACCAAGATGTGATGGCACTAGGGGTGCCAGTAAGAGAGTAACTGAGGTGATGACCGTGACAATCAGAGCTATGAAAGATGGATGCTGGGGAGGGATGACTCCTGAGATAAGAGAGCAGTCAAATAACAGAAGGTCCCTGGAAGGTGATAGAGGAGAAGTTGGGGAAACGGAGAGCAAGACCAGATGGAAAAGAGTGGGAAGAGAGTGTGAGCACTGCAGGTTAACACTTCTGAGGTGGACCAATTCGGGGTCAGACAGGTCACAGTGGAAGGTCACTGGTTAATAAATATTTTTAAACATTTTTTTTAATTTTTCAATTACAGTTGGCATATATTATATTAGTTTAGGTGTACAACATGCTGATTAGACATTTATGTTCCTTACAAAGTGATCACCCTGATAGGTATAGTACCCACTTGACACCATACATAGTTATTACAATATTACTGACTATATTCCTTATGAACTGATTAATAAATATTTATCAAGCAGCTACTATGTACCAGCCCTGTGCTAGCTGGATATGCAGCACTAATGCTCAAAATACATACAGATCCCGCCCTCCAGGAATTGTGCTCCAGGAATTCAGTATGAAATCGGTAATAAACCACCACAAAGGGTGAGATGTACTCTAAAGAAAAGAATAGGGGCAACTGAGAGATACGGGCCAGGGAAAAAACCAAAGGAAGTGACATTTAGGCTAAAACCTGAAGGGGGAGAGTTAGCCAGGTGAGAGCCAGGGAGGTACAGGGTGAGAGTAACGCCTTATCCTCAGGGAGGTGTGCCTCTCAGGCAGAGGCCCCAGAGTGGGGTGCTCAGGACCAGGAAGAAGCCCTGCTTGGCTGGAGGGGAGTGAGTGGGTAGTGCTTGGAGGTGAGGCCCAGAGAAGGGTAGGTGACAAAGAGGACCTTAAGGGTAGGTCCTCTTAATAGGGTTGGGTTTTATTCTAACTGCATGGACGCTAGGGGAGGATTCTGAAAGAGGGACATGACATGGTCATTCATATCAGTGGAGGAGGGTGGGAGGGACAGCAGCTACGGTCTTGATTCTGTGGGAAGTTCCCCAGCAGCTGGGTTCATGTGGCCTCTGACAGTGAGGTGGCTCAAGTCCACCTTTGTCACCAAGGCTCACCTGGGCAATGGGCCTGTGGTCAGGACAAAGACGATATTCTTTTTTCCCAGCTGTTTTCTGGCTAATGCTTGGCTCCGACCCTCTACCCATGTCGGGGTACCTGCACCCATGGGGTCCGCATTTTTTCTGAGCCCAAGGGAAGACAGACAGGGCTTGTCTTATGAAGACACATGTGCAGAATCCTGGGTTAAGGGCTGAAGCACTGTCCTTCAGAACACAGCCTCCTGGGTCCAGCCTGATTAGGAAGTCTATTGTCTCTAGCGAAACCCTCTTCACCCATTAACAGCAGCCCTCCAGTTCAATGAAATGAAGAGTCATGGGGATGGAGACTATACTTCAATACTCTTGCTTTCCGATATCCTCTTCCTGAGTGTGGGCTTCCCATTTATTTTCTAATCTAAAAGGTGCTTTTCAGTTTACAGAAATAGATGCCGTGTTTAGAAAGGCGGCCTGTTCAGTGCCGAGAGTGGAGTTTGTGTTTTCAAATCTTGCCTCTGCCGCTTACTTCCTGAATGACCTTGGGCATGTTACTTGCCCTTTTTGTGCCTCAGTCCCCTCATCCATGACAGGGTAAGAATAGCAGCCCCTCATCTGTAAAAATGGGGTAATAGCAGGTCTTAATTAGGGATCTGCTGGGGACTGAATATTTCCTTTGAACCTCTGGCAAAGCCTTACTTGCATGTATTAGCCTCCTCTCAACCCAAGAAGCATTAAGGAGAAAAAGGGCCACATGTCAGGCCCCTGGAGAAAAAAAAAAAGGTGGAAGACAGGGATGGGTGAAGGACATACTTCCTTTCAACATTTTAAAGACTGAAGGTGCTTGCTCTCCCAAGCTCCGGGTAATTTCACATTTTCCTAACCTATTCACAAAGTTCCTACTACTTGCTATTTTGGGTGTTGACACCATGTCCCTTCTCAGCCTTAGCGAATCACGGACAACTTGGGTTTTGTCCTCTCAAAGGCTCCAGGCACCTCTCAAAGCCACCCACGGCCACACACGAATAAGGCCAGAGGTTTAAGATATTCTGGAAACAAAATTCTTAGGTAGGAAGGTGATTTATGGAATCAATAAATATTTAGTAGTTACAACAACAACAAAAAAATGTGATTTTGAAAAGCAAGGAGCAGAGACTCCAGGTGGGAAAAGAGAAAAGGGTGTGCAGATTTGCTGAAGTTGTTGGGTTTAGTCTGAGGATTCTGTAAAAAGCAAACGTACACTAACAAAGTCACTATCTGATGGTCCTGATTTACCTGTCCATCGTGAATGCAGGTTATTAACTTGGGAGGCTGGTAGACTGACTCATAATGTATTTTTGTTCTTGTCACACAGGGAATTTAAAACAGGTAACCATCAAAAGGAGCTTTTAAGTGAATAGCTTGCGCCAAACGGATTATATCAAAATTGGAAAAGGAAACTGCTGTATATAAGCTCAAGTAAATAGGACCTGTCTTCAGACTCTTTTCCCTCTGATCATTCTTTTTGGGTTTTTGATCCTGTTTATAGTCAGAAGTGGAGAGCGTCCCTTCCACGTTTGTCCCCTAGCTCTGCTGCGGTCGTTGTGCAAACGTGGACTTCGCGCGTCCTCAGTGTCCACACGGAAAGCTCATCAGACCCACCTCCCCAGGACGTCGCCATCCCCCACCCCACCCCCACTACACACACAGAACAGCGCTGACGTTAGCATTATCTCCGCCAGCCGGGCACGAAGGTTTCCAGCGTATGAGCTGTGGCCTCGGTTTCTGCCGGGACACACTTCGCATTCATCGTGGGGGCCGTGGTTGGGGTGGGGGCGGCCCAGGCTTCAGAGTGGGTCTCCAGGCGGTTAGCTGAGCGCATCCCTTCCCCAGGCCAGCACGTTTGCTAAGACAGTCTCCTCGCAGGGACTGGCCCGTCTGTAAAAGAAAAAAAGGGAGCCAGCGAATCTGCGACGTCCTCAGCAGTCTCCTTCCCACACTTGCGGTGTCACAACAATGAATCACCCCAAGACAGGGCGGCAGCTTCCCTAATTAGCCTGAAGACGCTCCGGACCCACATGATTATAAAAGAGCAACTTTTGCTTTCATTCAAATGCGCACTTCTGGCTCCGGCGCCCACTCCCTCCCGCCCGCGGGCCGCCGGCTTTGAGAGGCGGATTCGGAGCCCCAGGCCCAGATGACCTGCGAAGGCCCAGGTGACCTAGAAGCGGGAGGTGGAGTCGGGGCGCGCGGGGGGCGGGCGGCCGGCCGGGGTCTCGGAGGTACACAGGCCCGCCGGGATCAGGACGGCCAGGTCTGGTACCCCGACAGCGCCGCCGCGCGGGAATGCGGCGTGTGTCCCCTTGCGCGCGGAGCAGAGGAGCCGCCCCCGCCGCCCCGGACCCCCGCGGGCGCTCGGCGGACTCTCCCGACGCGGGCGGGAGCGGCAGGCGGGGTGGACGCGCCGGCCGGGGTCTCGGAGGTACACAGGCCCGCCGGGATCAGGACGGCCAGGTCTGGTACCCCGACAGCGCCGCCGCGCGGGAATGCGGCGTGTGTCCCCTTGCGCGCGGAGCAGAGGAGCCGCCCCCGCCGCCCCGGACCCCCGCGGGCGCTCGGCGGACTCTCCCGACGCGGGCGGGAGCGGCAGGCGGGGTGGACGCGCAGCGAGCGCG
>NW_006434441.1:374317-391398 GCF_000325575.1 Pteropus alecto
TAGCGCCCAGAGCTGGGCCTGGGGCGGGGTCGCCGAGGGCAGCGCCACTCCGCAGGTGCCCCTCGGACCGCAGGGGGACGCCGACCTCGCGGCAGCCTTTTGGCAGCGCGGGGCCCCGGGCGAGGTGAGCCGGACGCGTTCCCAAAGTTTCTGTTTGCTGACTTTGCTGGACTTGGCTTTGACTTGTGAGGCAAATCCTGGCAGGTGACGCGTTGAGAAAATGAAGGTGAGGGAGCCGGTCTTGCCGGGTGGAGATTGTTGACATCCGGAAGATTCGTGCCACCTGTCCCTAAAGGCCACTGCAGGACAAAATGGGGGCAAATTCATTCACTGTGTTCCTCGTGCTCAGGTAATAGTTTATTTGCTAAACAAGTTTTAGGCTTTGATTACAAGCCAGCAGGGAGGAATTTTGGGTTTGATCTAAGAAATGTTCAAATTTTTAATCAACAAATGTTTGTTGGACAGAAGCTTCCAATCAGGCAGGGCTTTGATATGAGGCTAACAAGTGTAACTAAGTAGTCGCCCAAACTAGCTGGCGTTCAGCCTTTGAAATGCAAGGAAAAAGGAGTGCCAGCGTTGGAATTGGACTTGTGTAGGTATAAGACGACAGCTGGCATCGTGTCACTGCTGAACACTTCATTTTGAGCCAGGAAACTCTTCAAGTGGGAGACAAGCAACTGTGTGATCCTTTTAGAGCCCACCCCACACCTTCCCAAACTGATATCTTAAAATATCCTACTCCCCTATCTAAGCTTGCAAGCTTCCTTCATTTACATAACACATGCACGTGACCATGGGACAGAGTCTGTTTAGACCCCATAGTCTCCTTGGAGTTCAAGCTGGCACCCACACCTGGGATGATGAGGTGGTGTGGGCACCCCTAAGGGCCCTTTAGGGTCATAGAATTGTGAGGAGAAGCATATCTGTTGGCAGTGCAGGGCAGGGACTTCTGGAGTCCCTGCCTTTGAGGGTGGGTGGAGAAGGGCCGAGCTGGGCTGGCTTCCTGACTCTGCCCCAGGGCTGTGCTGAGCCATGTGAGAGCCTGAGATCAGTAATGCTGATGCTATGTTTATTTAAAATGATGATAGTTTGTATAACATGGATTTTCTGTTAATTTTCGTATTTGAAAACACTTAGTCTAGTATAAATCAGCTTAGTCCTTTGAGAGTCAGTCTTGGTCTCTCTAGGTCACCTCGGGCCCCTTCTTGCTACAGGTAGTGTCGGAGCACCTGGCGCAGGTTGTGGTCACATCAGGGTGTTGGGGAGAGTGGCCTCATGGTCACCTGGTCCTCTGGTGAATTTCCCACCACAACTACTGAGCCGCCTCTTCCTGTTTCCACTGAGCATTGTCCTGTCGGGTATCACTCGGGTGAGCCACAGTTGGGTACCTGGCTCCTACATCTGGCCCTGAGGTCTTCCAGGTCCCTACTGGGCACCTGAGTACCTGCCCAGGTTGTGTGCAGCTAGGGCGCTATTTCTGCCATACTGAGTGGTCTCCAGTATGTTAGCAGCAGCAGGACAAAACTCCCCATGCTTTCCACATCCCCCTCCGCCTCACAGGCATTTTTCTTCTCTCCCCACCTCTTCTCCTCCAGGCCAAGTGCAAAGGGGCAGGGGGCTCAGTCCCTTCAGGTTTCTCTCTTCCCGGTTTTGGAAGAGCTTTTACTTCCTGGAGGGTAAGACTCTTTCTTAGGTCCCATCTTCTGTCCTCTGTATGTGTGACTCAGAGTGAAGCATGAGCTCAAACTTCCAAGCTTTGCTCGTGATGTGTAAAGGGAATTTAAACATCTTTTTCTGTTAACCCTCCTGCCTCCCCAATCCCTGGAGAAACCAGATGCACCTTGGTGCAGGGAAGAGCACGCTGCAAAAATAGACAGGAGGCTTCCTCCCTCTCCCCTTTCTCCATCCTTCTGGGCTTCAACCTGAGTTATGTGCCCTGGACTTCTAATTACCTGAAAAAGACTGGAAGCGCTGGGGCTGGGTGCTGCTGGAGAAGCCAGTCAGGGGCTTGGAGGAGAGGGCAGCCATGAAGTGGTGGTGGTGGGAAAACAGAATTGTTTTGCGCTTTCACAGTTCTGAGCCGTTTCATGTGGATGAATTTCTTCCAAGCCATCATCGCCATTTATGCTGCAGCTTCTTCATCATCAGAACGGTCCAGTGTGTGCTTGGTGTTTCCCAAAAGCTGCTGAGGAAATACAGAAAAGTCCAAGTCAGTCATAGTTGCTTCTTCCGGGTGCTTAGGAATTACTTGGAGAATAAGATTCACCCTGATGAGGCCTAAAGCTGAATACGCAAGCCCTGGGTTTTGTTTACATTTAGTGTATGGAAGGTAAAGTGGTCAAGGAAGGCTTCTTTGAGGAGGTGGAACTTTATGTGACATTAAGACATTAAGATGAAAGAGAACTTCCCATAAGAAGGATCTCTTGAATGCCCAGGGACAGAGGACCTGCCCAGGGTGGCCATTGGGACCCAGCTGTGGCTAGACCCCTCCTGGTGTCCTGCTGATCCCTTTCACTGTCTAGGTACCTGTAAACCCTGGTTTGGTTAGTGTCACCTGTAGGTAGCACAGCAGGCATGGTCGCATTCCAAATTCCCTGTCTTTCTCAAAACTGAATGGAAATCAGAGTAGTTGTCATCGCATCATGTTATTCTTAAAATATCTGCATCTAGAAAATCATTTCAAACTTTTAGGTCAGGTAACTGGTCCTTAAGACACATTTGTGATTCTGAGGAATGACCTTAGGCTCTTGGTGTTGCTTTAACCTGTCATTCTGAGCTCCCTAGGTCACAAACCACAAGATGCTGTGTGAGTGCTCAGTGAATTTAGCAGTGGATTGACAAGATGTGATGAGACAGGTATGGCCATGCAGCCAGGGCCACCACCTCACTGGTGTTGCCACCAACTCCATGCAGACACTTGCACAGTTCCTGGTAGGAGGGCCCTCAAATTTTTTTTTTATAATTAAGATATCTGTGAAGAGAAATTACAAAAGATTCTTTTGAAAGGTGAGGACTAGCACATTGCTTGTTTGCTCAAGGCTCCTCCTGGCCCTGGTGTGTGGGGCTGGTTTTTAAATGTCTGAAGTTTGAGAACTTCCAGAAGCCTCACCTCACCTCTGAGGTCCATACCCCCGAGCTCTGCGTGGTTTCTGCCTCCAAATTCTCATGTCTGTGGGAGGCAACGGAAGCATTAGCCACGATGTGCAATTTTCCCCAGAAACCGCTCTCAGATGGCTGGCACCAGTGTGGGATGTGAAAAGGTTAGAGGTGTTTTGCTTTCTTAAAACAGGTAGTCCAGCCTAGGGGGCAGGTGGGCAAGTCAGAGCTCCCGTGTCAGCTGTCACTTAGAGGCCCTGTGACCTCAGGCACCCCATAGAGGTGACACATACACACACACGAGCATCACTCAAGATACTATATCAGCAGAGAAAATGCTTCATAAATTATTTGTAGCTATTTCTCTTCAATTCTCTTTCTTAGAAGATGAAAGATCACTTATTACAATTCCCAGTTGGGCCTCCCTAGTAAAGTACCTAAAGCAATAAAGGATCCTTCTGTATAGGGGACCTGATGGCATTTAAGGAAAATGAGCAAATCTGCTGTACAGAGTGCTCCCAAACAGTGCTAGCAGGAGATGTCGTGTGGGCGACGACCTGAGTGCACATTAAAACACACAGCAAGAGGCAGGGGAGGGAGGCGGGGATGGAAGCACGGGCAGGGGAGGGTACAAGTAGGTGGAAGATCTGCAGCCCCTGAGTTCTGGGGTCCCCCATGTTTGCGCGGCCTTTCTTTCCCTGCTAATGTGAGGTTACAGGGACCTGCAGCGGGGCCACGACAGGAAGTGCCCTGGCCAATGACACACACACATATTCAACTGGTGAGATGTAGGGACAATTCTGTTCTGCCACATCTGTGGCTTGCCACTGTCCTCATGAACAGCCATGGATTAGAGGACCAGAATAGATGTCACCAGTGGGTGACTGAATCAGGACCTGTTTTAGGTTCCTCTCATGTATTTAGCCTCCTTCATATGGATATATCATGAGTATTCAGTACCATTCCAGATAACTAGTGCAGCATGAGTGTTTGCTGCCCAGCCACCCGGGTATACCTGGTGTCCCATGAGTGTCCGTGTCCTTGGTCCTTCCACACCTCTCTATGTTTAATACGCACGTGCCCTACCTCCCAAGTATTTATCTTAACACATCCTACAATAGTCTTCCATCCCCTTTGCTGTCTTGTTCTTCAGAATTAAATATTTTCAAGCAACCCATCAAATGTACATTACAGAAGAACACTAAATTAGTCTCTGAAAATCAGCTTCCAGATTGGGTATATTCTTGTGAAGCCACTGCCCCATCGAGGTGAATGAGCCTGTGTTCTTCAGGGCCCTGGGCCTGGTTGGTCTGTGCAGACTTACACAGCCTGTTCACACCCACTTCAGGCTCACAGGTAGCTGGCAGATTGTGTTCTCAGGGCTAGTTTCTGCCCTCAGCAACTCAGGAAAGAAGTGACCACGGGAGGGTGGTTGCCAGTCATGCGGTACACACTGCTTTGAGCCATGTGCCATCCGGTCTCAACAATTAGCCCTTTTTGGTCTGGTTGCCTCTCTGTGGCCAGGCAAGACACGTACACCTGACAAGTACAGGGACAGGTGCATTTGGCGTGGCAGCCATACTGTATCCCAGGGTTGGGGCTCTGACCTGGCCAGTTCAGTGTTCGGCAGCCAACGTGGATGTGCAGCAAGCTGCCCTGGAGCCCCGTCTCTACTCTGCACCTGCTCTAACCTGCTTTAACACCTGTGCCCTAGTCCTGAGGGCCGCCATCTTGCTTTAATACCTAATGACTCACCTTTTCTCTCACCCCCACCCCAAGGAGTGGTACCAAGAACTTTCTATGGGTCCTTTCTGCAAAGAGGCTCTGTGACTTGGATCCCGCAGTGCTGACTCTGCTCATGCAAGTGAGGAGGACTGGGCTTGTTGGCAGGTCAGACGCACCCATCTGACATTTGAACCTCAAGGCTGTACCACTCCACCTGCTGATTCATTCTCTATGAACTGGGATCATTTCCTTAGGAAAAGAATTGGTCACGTATTTTTGGACGGTTGCCGGGTGTCAGCCGCGTGCTCCATCAGAAATCGAATCTTTACATCGTCATAAATTAGCACTTCCAGTATACTCTCTGGGTGAAAATGGGCCCTTGATATTTGAACACAAAGCACTTTGTAGATCTGAGTCATCCATTTTCTAAGGGTTGGCCAGTGTCATCTTGCCTTCGTGGCTTTTGTGAGCAAATATGGGTCTTGGAGTTGAGTTGTTCTGTAAGCAAGGCCTATCTGATTCCACATTTAGAACTGAAGTTACTGAGTGCATTTCTTGGGCCCTGGGACAGCCTAGGGGGACCGCTAGCTGGTGGACAGGACTCGGCCAGGCCAGCAAGCAGGGAAGGCCCAGAAGGTAGTGGACTTGGCATGGAGCAAGCCTGCCTGCTGTCTGGAGCTATGACCAGACTGGCAATTTGGCTCATTCCAGCCAGGCTGTGCTTTGACTGGTCTCTCGTGTGACCCAAGGCCAGGTGCCACCGTAATGGTCTCTGTATCCAGCACATCGGGGGCAGAACATGAGCCTGCGTCACAATGACATTTGAGGGCATTTCCTTCCAGACGTTTGTCTGTGCTATGCCGAATGTTCACAGACACGCATATGCACAAAAGTATGTACTTAAGAAAAAGACGTCATGTCTAGACTGTGCATCGAGGCTCTTCTCCACATTATTAGCTATTCTTTCATAGCATCAGCTCTTGTGGCCGTGCAGAGGTCTGTCATATGGGAGAGCCCAGCCTAGTCACCCAAGCCCTTTTTGGGTGGACATTTACTTGGGTTGTTTTCCACCTTTTGCCACTTACTAGCAGCACGACAAATGTCTTTGTTCGTGCTCTTTTGCACGTGTGTCTGGCCAGTCCCTTTGAAATGCCATCTCCTGAGTGGATTTTCTTTGAATCTACAACCTCCTCCTTGAACACATCCTGCCTGAAATAATTCTTTTTCACACCAAGGATTTTTTTCCCTCACGAGATTTTGTGTGTCTTGGTCAACAGCATCCTCAGCATCTGTGCTATTCAGGATTCGCTCCAGTTCGTTTAGGCAGGTTTAATGCAGGGCCCTGAGCTCTCTGCCACCACCCATGGGGTAACCTGCCACCTCCCCAGCAAAGACTCACAGAGAAGTCCTCCACCAGGGGAGCCTGGCATGGGGGCGGGTGGGGGGGGCGGGAAATGAGGTCTTTGGTTTTCTAGCCTCCGACAAGCAGTGATCAAGCCCAGTGGGCAAACGGAATCTCAGCCTTTCTCTTTTTTCACTTTGTACTTTTTATGTTCTATGTGATACAGGCAGAGGTGAGAGTCACAGATGGTGGGCTGGGTCGCTGACCCCAGAACCAGTCGTTTGTCCTCTTCAGAGCTCTGTGACAGGGCCTGAGCCCCTTCCTGTCTCTCTTAGAAATCAAATTGGAAGCCTCCCCAGCCTGAGCTCCAATAGCTTGAAACTCAAGGTGAAGCCACATCTGAACAGTTTCTGGAGACTGGCCTGGTACACAGACCAGTATTTGACCCTCAGACACCAGAGGCCTGCCTTAGCGGAGGGCGTGGGCCGCAAGGGGACAGTCTGGCTGTTTCCTCCCACCTTGGAGAGTGCATGGCTCTCTTTGCCCCTCTCTTGGTGGTGGTTTGTGGACATTGAACAGCCCCTAGGTACCAGGCGTGGGCGGGAGCCAGGAGTTAATATACTGCTGAGTTACTGGCCACATTTTTTTCGTGAGTCACAATGGATCTGCAGTCAGCTTACGAATGACAATTTTTCCTGCCTCTGCAAAAAGGCTCTTGTGCATAGTTACTGCGGATTCCAGTGCTGGTATAGTTAGTTGTGAGCTCCCCTTCGGAGTGGATTGCTATATTTTCAACTGTTCAGAGAAAGCATCTCTGAGGAAGAATTCCAGGAAAGACTGGGTCTTTAGCACCCAGAGCCCACAGTGGTAGGGGGGTGGGGCGTTTGGGTGACAGTAGCGGGCAGCCACTAGCCTGATGCTGCACACTCCTCTGACACTCAAAGGTCCTCCACCCCTCGCAGAAAATGTCACCCCTTCAGAGATGGACTATTTGAAACAACTGACACTGCTGACCTGGAGCTCCAAGGGGATGGTGGGAGTGAGGAAGGGAGAAGGAAGCCAGCCACCTAGGGCTCAGGGTGGGGCGAGACTGCCTCTGGGACTAGTCCTTGGAGGGCCCAGCAGACCTGACTGTTAGTAACGCCCATTGGAGAAACTCATGTCTTTTAATAAAGAGAAAGTACAGCTGACATTGGGCGGGTCCACGTATACGTGGATTTTTTTTCTTTTCAATAAATATTGTACTTGTATTTTCTCTTTTTTATGATTTTTTTAACATTTTCTTTCCTCTAGCTTACTTTATTGTAGGAATATAATATTTAATACATCTAACACATAAAGTATGTGTTAATTGACTGTTATTGGTAAGTTCTCTGGTCAGCTGTAGGCTACTAGTAGTTAAGTTCTGTGGGGGTTCAAAAGTTGTTCTGCATGAGGGGTCAGCACCCTGACCCCTACATTATTCAAGGGTCACCTGTGATAGTGATTTGCTAGAGCCCCAGTGATACACCTTAGGTTTCTACAGCACCTTCTTTCTATGAATTCAAAATAAGACTTGATTTATATGCAATAGCTGTTTCTTTTTCTTTACTTTTGGGGGGTGTACATTGTTGTATATTTGAAGTAAACTGTAATAATCATTTTAACAGGAAGGGCTGTTTTTGTTTCAATTCTTCTAATTATATAAGATGAGATTCTGAATTTTATCTGCACATGGCATATATATAAACAGTGGATAACCCAGGTTACATGTCGCATATCCCAACCGCAACCTTGTGCTTTAAATTAATGATTAAGAGGTGAGTAGGTGAGTATGTGTGTGATTGGCAGTCAGCCCAGCCCAGAGAGTCGATGATGTCAGAGCCAATAGTTCTATCTACCGCCCGTTGAACACCACCCATCATGTTGGGTATTTCACTTTCTTTGTCTCATTTAATCCTTACACTCACCCTGTGCATTTTATAAATAAGAAAGCCAAGGCCCCAGAGAAGTAAAGTCATCTCAGCTAGTAAGGTTCCTCAGCTAGTGAGTGGCAGGGCTGTGAACCCGCCTGCACCCATTTCTCTCAGGAGATAATTTCCCCTTGATAACAGCTGTTGCTTCTGTCCTTGTGCTGAGTTAGCGAACATGCCCGGTGCCATTGTGATTGCTTTACTGTTCGCATGTTTTATCCCCATTTTACAGAAGAGCAAACTGAGGCCCAAATTGGTTATGGGACTTACCTAAATCACCAGAGCACAGTGCAGCAAGGGGCTGAACCCTGTGCTGTTTCTTTGTCACCTGTTTTTGACCTGTTTTGAACTGTTAACTTGGCAATGCCGGGAAATGTCCTCATAACTTCATGGGAGTGAATGCTCTGTGGCATATTACTCCCTGGGGTGTCCCCAGGGCCTGGGGCATGGGTGGGCCCTTTACCCTGGGTCAGCTCCCCCAGAACCCTCCTCCCTAACACCCACCCAGAGATGGAGTCTGCTCAGAGACCCTCCTCCTTGCCTTCTGCCTCTTCTGCAGGAAAGGAGGGTGGGGAGAGTCACAGGTGGTGGTGGCCAGCAGGAGGGCACAGACTGGGGGCTGGGCTGACTCAGGTCCACACTCTGGCAGCCCCTCAGGGCCTCCGTTCCCATCTGGAAAAATGGGGATGGGACTAGCAGCCACCTCAGAGGGTTGTTGGGCATTCACAGGGTTGTTGGGCATTTCCAGTGCCTGAAAGGCGCTTGGCTCAGAGCAAGCAGGTAATTAGCCTTTCTCACCTTCTAAAGGAGGAGAGGATAAATGGCTGCTGGAACACAGGGAGGAAAGGTTGAAGTCACATGGGCTGAGCTGTATTCCAGCCACTATTGGGTACATAAAGAATACATTCTCCTGCTAATTCTTGGAATAACCTTTAAAAGCAGAAACGATTTTCTCTGTTGAGAGGTAAGGAACTGAAGCTAAAAAGGGAAGTGAAAGTGACTTGCCTGTCCCCATCCACAGAGACGAAGGTGGGGCAGAGAGGAAGGTGGTCATCCAAAGCCCCTCAGGGGCTGGGATGGGATCCAGAACTACTGGCCTCAGCCCAGAGTCTGCCACTGGGACTCCTTGGCCTTGGGTTAGAGGTCACTGGCAGGAGGGTGGCTGTCCTGAGTGTAGCCCTAAGTGAACTGTCCACTATGCTCCAGCATGGTCAGCTGAAGGCACGAACGTTTCCCTAACATCATCTGTTCTGTTTCTCCCCAGTTCCCAAATAGACACTTCCGCTGTCATATCAACAGTTCTTTGCTCTTCTGAGGGACAGACTTGCAGCCTTTTGTCCAAAGCTGAAGTGTCAGCTCCTTGCCATCAGCCAAACCGAAATTCCTATCAGAAGTCACTTCAACAGGAGAAGTCCAGGGCGGCCTGTTACGGTGTTTGGTTTCTTCTGGACTGTCGGTTCATGGTCTTTCTGAGTAGGAGGGTCCCTTTGTAACATTGAACAATTCGGAAAACCTCTCATAGGACAGTAATTATACTTTCATGATCTACCAAGGAGGAACATAGAGATAAACAAACAGATGCTATGAATGTAGAGGCTCATCTAGATGACATTGTATTTTATTAGTCACATCTACGCCTATTGAAAAATAATAACCCATCTGTGTGGCATCATATGGATTCCGTTTTCAAGTGATAACTGTAATCAGGGATTCACGTGCAAATCACAGAGGATCTGTTTTGAGAGATTTAATGTTTGTAGCCTTTCAAAACGCAGACTTGCCATTGTGTAGTTTGGCTTCTTCCTGGGGACTTTGCCTGCAACTTCAGCCAGCTTCAGCCAGGGGTGCCCTGGAGTATGATGCTTCTGCAGCGTGAGGCTCCATTCACCAAGTGCTGAGACCGGGTGTGTTTTTCTGCTCCCAGATGCTTTCTTTTTAGGACAAAAAAAATACTTTAATAAAACACACACAAACAAATTAAGAGAATAGAGTCTAAACGAGGTAACCAAGCATGAAGACAAATTTAAAAGATGCAGCAGGCTAAATAACAACATCATTCCACTGACTGATTACCCTGTTTTCTCTCATTCTGCATTTAATGTTTCCTTAGCTTCCAGGAGTTAAAAGCAATCCCAGGCATTGGGGACACACCATGGCCCCAGGCCCCACAGCCTCTGCCCCAGGGAACCCACCACCCTCACCCGTCACACGCACAGCACTTACCCCAATGGGTCTACAGCTTCCAAAGTATGTGCCATGTCATGGCCCAGTAGAGCTTTAGCATTAGACATATGCAGGTGGTCTTAGCCACTTAGGGGCCACGAGGCATCCCAGACCTGTCTCTTTTACCTGGACCCTTACAGAAGGCTCTGGGACTCCGTGGCCCAGTCTCAAGAGGCACCTCAGCCTCCTGGTCGTCTGTGAAAGATAGCTGGGTGCTGAGTTGATTTGCATATGAAATATATGGCCACACGAAAATCAGGCAGAAGTCCCTCAGACAGACCTGTCAGTTTATCTGCTGTCTAATTGGTAAAAGTTTCCTTTGGTGCATATCGTTGAGGCCCCTGCAGAGCTCGCGGTCTGATGGCAGCTGTAGATCCATCAGGGTAAGTGCTGTGCACGTGATGGGTGAGGGCGGTGGGTTCCCTGGGGCAGAGGCTGTGGGGCCCCGGGCCATGGTGTGTCTCTCACGGCAGGGCCACTGACAGTGGAGGCACAGTGCCGAGGGTCCAGAATAGTTTCAAGAGTCCACAAAAATGTCTTAACTTATTTTAAAATCAGGAAGAAAATACGAACTTTAGGTCAAAGAAGATATTTTAATATATAATAGTATATTCATCTTTATACTGATGCAACAGTAAGGTACACTTTTTATTTTTATTTTTTAATAGGGGAAGGGATCCATGAAGGCACAAGTACCTAGAGCCCAAGAAAGTCATACTGTGGCCCTGGGTGGAAGTATGGCAGAGGGACCTCCTGGCCCGTGAAACAGAGTCACAGAGGTAGGATAGCCCGGGGCCGGAGGGTCCACTCAGTGACTTGGCTTATCAATGCACGGGTGCAAAATGGGGCTAGAGGAAAAGCAGGGACCCTGGAAAGACTCTAGCTTGGCCAAGGCCAATTGGTGAAGGCAAACAGCCTGTTTCTGCAGGCTCAGAACCAGGTGCTGGCGTGCCTCAGGCTTGGGCATCACCGAGAGACAAATGCTTGGGGATTTTCATACCTTCAGTGTTAGCTAAACAAGCAGAGATTGGATTTCTCAAATATGGGTTTGGTTTGGTTTGGTTTGGTTTGGTTTTGGTTTTGGTTTTGGTTCTAGTCCCAGCCTGGTCACTTGAGGATGAGACTTATACCTGTGAATGTGTTTCCTCCTCAGTAAATCGGGGCAATAATTCATGTATGTTTGCTAAGGGAATTAGATAATTCATGTCAAGCACCTTCCTAGCCCAGTGCCTGGCTTCTAGACTTCGAGAGATTTCGGTTTCCTCCTTTGCTTGTCTACATTGCCTCATTCAAGTAAGGCTTAGGAGATGGAGGTATGCTTACCTGGGCCATACCTTGGCCCGGTGTCAGCACCTCCGTGGCCGCCCTAGCCTCACCTCCCAGGCTGACTCAGGAGGTCTGGGTGGGACTGTAGTTTGCGTTTAACAAGCTTTTCAGGTGAATCTGCTGTGTGGCCGGGGCTTACAGTCTTGGCCTTCACCTGAGCATATCTGGGCCATGGCAAATTTGATTTCTAAGACCCAGCCCCGCACCTTCCCACAGGAGGGAGGAGCCCAAGACCTTGTCTGCGGAGATGCCAGGAGCACAGCGCTGGGCCGCTGGGCCAGCCTGCACCCTGTCAGCTCCGAAGAGGCACAGACACTCCTTCGTCCTCAGCCTGTGGGCCTTGCTGTCCTCCTAGACTACTCCTTCCTCATGACTTGGAGAGTGAGCAGGGACAAGTGGCCTCTGCACACCCAGGGTGCACGTTTAGAGCTTCTTCATCCAGGTTGTCAACAACACACATCAGTTTCAGCCACATGATGTGAGGCAGGATGTCTCAGATGTGGGCTGGGCCTCCACAGATGTGTGAATAACTTTTATGAAGTGGACCAAGATAAAGGCTACTCCACAATATGCAAACCCAGTGGGGATGAATGAATTGGGATATGGAGGTAGCATTTGAGTGGATCTAGAAGAGCAAGTGTCATTTGTACAGGCAGGAAGCACAGGAAGAGGCACCTCCATTTGAAGGGAGGGTCTGGCATGCATGGGACAGCCGTGTGATAGGACAGGAGGTGGACGGTGTGGAGGCTGCAGAGGGCAAAGGGCTACAGCTCACCTGGGGAGGCCTTGCGTCCTGGAGGAACATGCCAGCGCCTCTCAGTGGCCATGGCCCTGGGGGCCCGCAGGGGTGATCAATCAGTAGAGGCTTTAGAGCCAGCTGTGCGCAACAGGGGGAGATTGCAGAGAGCGCCCCCACGCAGAAGAGTGCACAGTGCAGCCTCTGCCTGCACGGGTGATGGGGAAGCTGCTCCGTTCATGGTATGTTCAAAGATGGGACGTCCCGGAGGGTACTCAGTGCACACTTGTGGAGCCTGTATGAAGGATACGGCAAGATCGTGCCATGACACAGAAGAGAAGTCGTGGACATGGAGATGTTTTCCTGGAAGGGAGGGGTCAATATTTTGAACATTTAAGTTGTTCCCAAATTAATTTATGGATTTAATGTCATTTCTAGCCATAATCTGGTTGGATAACCTACCAGATGTTAAAGCATGTTGTAAATGTATGATAACATTTTGATATGGGGATGGTAATGGAAAGCATGCCCATGGAATGGACTAGAAAGTCTGGAAGATAGCAGTCAGCAGGTTTAGTCAGTAACTACTTGGGAAGCTGTCAGGTTTCTCAACCATATTAAGTCCCAAAATATATTTATTCCATGTGCATTAACATTTTAATGTAAAAATGAAATCATTAAATTCACTTTAAGTAAGTATTTAGGAAATTATGGTCTCAGAAACATGATTCCAGAGGCAGAAGCCACAAGGCCAGAACTATTCTGCTAGTTCATCAGAGGAAAGTGAAAACTTTAGTATGCCAAAAGGAAAAACAAAAACAAAAAATAAAATCAATAGTCATTTGATAAATGGAGAGAAAAAAATGCCTATAGCATTTCTGCCAAATCCTCTATTACCTAAACAATGCTAGTAATCAATATGAAGAACTTATGTTGTGCTTGAATTTCCCAGTAGGAAAGCGGGTGAAGGATATGAATTAGTTCACGTAAGGGGAAATAAAGGGCAGTAAGTGTGAGGAAGTCTCAGTCAACCAATAGGTGCACATTAAAAGAAGATACTATTTTTTTGCTCTCAGATATGTTGGCATGCATTGTTTTTGTGAATGGTGGTACTCAGTGTGAGAGGATGTGTGGCAAGGATGCTCACATGCCTGGAGGGAGTGGAAGACACAAGCTTTCTGCCAAGCAGTTTGGCACCTTGTCCCCAAACCCTTAAAAGAATTCATTCCTTTATCCCGGTGACTCCACTCCTGGGAATTTTTCCCAAGGAAACAAATCTGCTGTCCCAATATTTCTTTGCAAGGATGTGCATCACATTATTGTTTATAAAGGTAAAAATTTGGAAAATTATAACATCCATGTTTAATTTGGAAAATGAGTACACCGGACTGTGGTCGACACCTTGGGATTAGTCACAAGGAACTTCATGATCAAGGCTAAATGAAGAAGCAAGAGGGATGGTGGCCAAAACTGGAGAGAGAACTGTGGGGGGACACAGGAAAGAGCCAGGGATGGGGTTGGGGCCAGGTGAAGATTGCAGCACATTGGGAAAATAGGCTGGTCTTTACTTTTTCAGTGAATTTTGATTGAGCAGCAAGGTGCTGTCATTTAGGCTCTATTTAGAGGAGAAGGTTTGAGTGGAGTGGCCTAAAGGAAGGGGCGCTAACTCTGGGAGGCCTTCCCTCAGGGTACTAGACCGATGTTCTGCCCAGTGTTCCAAGCTCCACCCACACCCCCTAGACTGACTTTGCCCAGGGGACTCTGCCTCTCTTCCTGCCCTTCACCACTCCCCTGGGAGCCGCAGCCCCACCTCCTGGTGTGCGTGAAGGATTGGAGTTCAAAACCAAACAGAAAACTCAAGGTATGCAACTTTAAAATAAAATTTAAAAAAAGAAAATTCAGAACATAAAATTTTTTAAAAGAGGTTTCAGTCTACATAAAAACAAATGTATGAATTTTTTATTTGTGTGTATAGAGAAAAGACTGGAAGGAAATATATAAACATATTTCTGGTTAGCTGTTAGAATTATGGGAGATTTCATATTTTTTATGTTTTTTTTCCTTATAATCAGCAGGGATTACTGTTTTAAAAATGGATTTATTGAGGTACAATTGATGTATACTCTGTGCACATGGGAAGCACACAATTTGATAAGCCTCAACCTGTGTATATGCCCACGAAACCAACACCGCAGTCCACGTAATAAACATATCATCACCCCCAGAGGTGCCTCGTGCCTCTTGTGATCTCTTTCCTCCATCCCTCCCCTCCCCAGTCCCCTGCAAGACCACCACTGGTCCACTCTCTGTCACTGTTACTCAGTTTGCATTCGCTGGAATTGTGTATAAATGGGATCAGGCAGTGCGTACCCTCTCTGTCTGGCTTCTTTAACATGTAATAATTTTGTGAGTCATCATGCAATAGTGCTTATCAATGGTTTATCCCTTTTTATTGCTGAATAGTTTTCCATTGTGTGAGTATAGCACAAATGTTTTTTCGTTTGTTTGTTTGTTTACAACTAAATGAATTACTTTCATAATTAGGAAAATGCCCATTTTTCCAAGTATACCCTGAGACTGAATCGTGTTGTTTGGGCATTGTTTGTCCTTCCCTCTCTGAAAGTTTGGGGGCAGTTTTCCAAGCCTGACACAGTGACTTTGAGGACAGCAATCTGGCAAACCCAGAGGGGCCACGGCTGTCGGCTGTCCCTCTCCAAACGGGAGGCGTGGCCCTGCCTTCGAACCTTGTGCCCTCTGTCAGAGATTTGACTCTGGTTTCAAGGAGACCGAGTACTGGTAACAGCACTGTGAAGAAGTGCCCTTGTACGTCACCTCAGTCTGAGAGTTCAAAGAAGTTTTGTTGAAGGCGCTTGATCTCTTGTCACCAACCAACATGGAGTGCGTGGCTTTCGTGCATCACAGGAGCCCTGGTGGTACTGCTGTCCAGTGGCTGGCCAGCTGGGAAAGGGGACGCCCATCCTGCTGACCTCCCCCGCTCATTGTGTTTCTACCTTGAGCACCACCGTGCCGGCTCCTTCACCAAAACTGCCCACCCTGTGGAGATCCCAACTGACCAGAGAGCAGGTGCCTAGCTGCCCTGCTCTGGGTGGCACCCTTTGCCTAGTGGGCACCTGCCACTGCCAGACATCCCCCCGCAGGGGCTGCCACTCATCCTGCCCTTTCTTCTCAGGGCCACCCTGGGAGGAGCGCTGACCTACGGGCACCAGTGTCAGGGCCACCCTGGCCTCCTCTGAGGGACCAGCATGGTCAGGTACCTTTGTGAACCCCCAGTGGGCAGGAGAGGGAGGAGACAGGCAGGGCTTCTCTCTGCCCAGCAGGGACTCCCATTTTTTTAAAGATCCTTTGAAAGGAATGTAAACTGCCAGTAGGTCCTTCTATGTGTCCTCAGAGCGACCATGGGCCAGGTGTCTGTAACCAGTAGGGCAGGCTTGGAGCAGAGGGTCACTGGGAAGCACGGGCCCGGCCCAGGAAGGCCTCCCCTGCACCACTTCCTGCCAGTACCTCCTGCCAACCGTGCCTGAGAAAGCTTGGTCCTGCTGGAGGTTCCAGGAGCCTGGGGACGTGGCCTGGGCTGGGAGTGGAGCCCGGGAAGTGAGCCAAGGGGTGATGGCCGGCCTTAGCATTGGGGTGGACAGGACCATGCTGGGTCACGCAGGGGGCCCTCCCTTGTGTCCAGAGATGCCCAGGTGTGCCTTTTGTGTGTGTTTATACAGGTGGGGTCTAGGTGCACATGTGTGCAATGCCACATAGAGAGGGGAACCTTTCTTGCGGGAAGCCCAGCTGCCTGCCTGGGGGAGGTTTAGAAGTCCCTGGACCTACTGCTGTTGACTGGCTGGGTGACAGGGTGGCGCTGGAGAAGGTGGGGGAAGGAGACAGAATGCCGAAGTGGAAGGTCCCCTAGAGGCATTCTGGGGACACAGTTACCTGGGCACTTTTGCTCAACCTGTACCTGAGCCAGCTTCCCAACTTCATTTTCTGGCTCCTGACCACTGGTGGGCCTGGGCCAGCCGGCTAGCCCCACACTGGTCAGTGGATCACAGAGAATGGCGAGATGACGGTAAAACTCTGCAATAGAGGTGATTTCTAAGCCTGTTTGCAGGGCATGTATCTTTCCCATTCTTCTTGAGGAGGAGGCAGGGGCTCCCAGGCTTAAGTAACTTCCCCAGGTGGTAGGTACTGCCAACTCCGAGCCCCTAAATTGTGCATTCTCTTCATCATATCCTCTTGGGTCACTGCAGGGTCACCGGCCATAGGCCAGAGTCCACACAGCTTAGCTTATGTAATCCTGGGAACCGCCCTGCAAGGTAGGTTTTGTTCTGATGGCTTATTCTGATTACTGTGAGGAGCAGAGCCACCTACACTGGTCAATCTGTGTCCCTGAAGGCCACACTCTCCATGACTCCCTGGGTGCCAAGATCTGCCCTATGATGGAGGGGTGGTCCTTGGTTACTAAGGGGCTTGGTGTCAGGTGTCCATGTCTAACCCGTGTTTCTGTGTCTACTGCTTCTGATGCTTCCCCCTCAGTGCCCGAACTTCCAGCCTTGAAACAACCGGTTCTGCAAACATCCTAAACACCACAGGCCTCAGGCCTCAGACCTGTGTCCTCGCTGCCCACGGGCTGCCACTTTGGTCTCTGGCAGACTGCCCACAGGTCACTCTT
>NW_006434441.1:391541-401128 GCF_000325575.1 Pteropus alecto
ACCTCCGGGAAGTGACTTCCCTGCCCCCCAGAACTCTGTGCGTCCGTCTACTACAAGTCAAGGGCAGAAGTGTTCACCTCCCCAAAGACTGAGATTTCTTGAGAGTAAAGTCTGTGCTTTGGTTCTGGGAATGTGCAGAAGAATGACATGTAATGTGTGTTCAGTAAATGGTTTCTAAATTAGGTTGAATTGAGCTTTTAGACCCAAATGTTCTCTTTGGATCAAATGTCTTTTATGTTTGAAAACTCTGGCAACAGGGTGAGACTTTTTCACACGCCAGAATGGATGTTAGTGGCAAAGGGTAATACAGATTTAGTTTAACCCCAGATTTTAACTCCCTGATTGCATGCTGTGGCCAAATGTTTCAAGAAATGCATGGAGTTTGCAATTTGAGCCCATCTCTGACCATCGTGACTTAGGTGAGAGGCCTCAGGTCTGCCTCCAGGTTCCACTGAGGTCCGACGGCCCTGACCCTGGACTGACGGGTGCCGGGCAGGCACCTTATAGCCTTTCTCCTAGGCGCTGCTTCTGGGCGCCTCAGAAACGAGTCGGCACATGTGCAGCGTGGGCCTGTGTGGTGGCAGGGAGCCCAGAATTAGCTCAGCTGTGTTTCAGCCAGGCTGCAGTGGGGAGGGGGCAGCTGTGCCAGGGGAGCCGAGAGGCAGGCAGCCCTGAGCTGCAGCGGGGTTGGGTTCTCGGGAGCCACCACAGGCCTCAGGGCTGTTTTGTGCCTGGTACACGCCCAACTGCAGGTGTGCAATGGGTCGAAGGAGCAGGCCTGTGCAACCACAGCTGGTGTGACCCATACACGTCTGAGACAAATGTAGGAGCCAGACAGGCATGGCCAGGTCATCCTCAAGGAGCAAGTGGCAACGCGCGTGGGCATCTCCTCCTCGCTCTTCATGTTCTGGCACTCAGTGCCTTCACCTGCCACAGCACACCCAAGCAGGTGAGCCAGACTGAGCCCAAGCTGACCCGCCACCAGTCAGCGCGGCCCGCGTCGTGGCCTGGCATGCTTCCACTCTTTGCAAACTGCCTTTGTGTTCAAAGGAAGGGCGTGGTGACCTTGGGTATTTTAATGAACTGGAAAATGCTCTGTCCTCCTTTGCCCCTTTTCCTGCTCTCCCCAGTGTCTGGCACAGGTATGCTGCCTGGGATGCCAATGGTTGTCACCAGAAGAAACAGGGCAGCTAGATCTCATCACTCTAGCTGCTCCGCTAGGTAGGGCAAAACACAGAGGTGGCCTTCATGCCTCCGGGGGGTGAAGACCTGTTCTCCTGCCACCACATGAGTCAGCAGGAGGAACAGTGAAATATTTAATCACATGTGTTGTTCTAGACAAAACATTTTTAAAGGTTTTGATATGTGGTGCAGGCACGTTCCTCTGTGGTTTTCCTGTTGCCATGTGAAACACATGTGAGCAGAAGGCTCAGCGTGCTTGGGGTTTCCATGGGTTTAGTCCTGTGCACAGAATGCTGAAGAAGGAGACAGCATCTGAAGGCTTTCAGGTGGCTAGTTTTGAGGCTCAGCAGGTAATTTCTGCCTTGGAGTGATGGCCTGCCTTGGTCACCAGCATTTGGGTTCAGGAGATCATGGTGGGCTGGCTCTGATGTAGCTGGCTCCCCTCTTCCCCTTTCCAGCAGGTACCTCCCTGCTTGTCCTGGCCCCAGTCTGGCCGTGCCCATCGGTATCGGACACAGGGTACCCAGCGCACAAAGTGGGGCTCTCTGTGAGAGTCGAGAGCAGGGACCGTGCCTCTGTCAGCTTTGTCTCTCAGCGCCTGACCTAGCGCTGTGCATGCGGAGCACCAGGACCCCCAGTGAGTGCTGTGGGCTCTCACCCTTTCCGCACCCCTCTGCTGGTGCCCGGGGCCAGGCCCTGGGGGCATTTGTGCGAAGGGTCCCACGTCTGAGAACCTTTCTCTTTGAGTTTGCCACCTGTTATTCAATGGCAAGCACATATTCTGCTGTCTCATTTGGGCTCCATGTTGACTGTGAGGTGGGCAGCGTTCACAGGGGGCCTGAAGGACAGGGTGCCTGAGGCCCAGAGAGCAGTGGCCAGAAGCATGGGCATAGCAGGCCTCCTACCTCAGCACCTCGCCCAGGTGCCTGGCCTTGTTCCACTAGGACATCCATCCATTCCCACCCAGAACTCGGGGCACAGTGACCCCAGTGGTGAGCCTAACTGAGGATCTTGGAGCAAGGGGAGGTCCAGAGACTTGGGGGCACCTTCACTCTGACAACACCTGGCCTCTAGGCCACTCCTCGTTTGGTGGGACCCATCAGCATTGTGAGCCAGAGCTGACTCAGGTTCTGGGGGGTCCTCAGAGCAGCGATTTGGGGAGCAAGGAACTTGTCAGAATCCATTTTCTGAGAAGACGCTGCCTCTGATGTTCTTAAAAGGCATATGAGGCACTCTGCCTGAGGGGCAGTCCTGGCCTACAGCCCCCCTGAGGTGAGCTGGGTCACCGCAATCTGTTTTCTGCAGGTAGGGGCAGCTGGGAGAGTGGGGGGGATGGAGCAAGTGGGGGTGATGCCAGGCCGGGGTGGGAAGCAGAATTCCTCCAGGTGAGATGTGGGGAGAGGGACACTGGAGGAAGCTGGTATCTGGCTGCTTGATGTTTTATTCAGCTGGAGGGTTGAGACTGCACAGAATGCAGCAGTTTCCTCCTTCAGGATTAAATTACCCCTTTTCAGAAGCTTCCAGAGCCCTGCTACCCGTCCCTTTTGTTGTGTTCTTTGTTCAGCCATGTCACTGGACCTGTGCCACATCCTCCAGTGGGCTCTGGACCTGGGGACAAGTGCTGTGAGACTACAGGTGGGTCAAGGGTGGGATTCTTCTGGCCAAAAGGGAACCAGGGAAAAAGAGCAGCTGGCCAGATGGCTTGGAGTGTGCCCAGAGTGGTGGGTGCCAGGCCTCTGTTCCCCTGGGAGGAAGGCTGGGAGGCCTGGCATCAGATTTCAGTGGGCCTTGCAGGTCAGCAGCAGGGACATGCAGGTGGAGGCAATTGCATTTTGCATGGCCAGTCTTTGCTCGTGTCCTGCAGCTGGACAGCTCAGTTTGTATTTTCAGATTTCATGAACCGTGGTTTGATGGCAGTTGCTTGGACCCAAATTCCATGGAAACATTTTTGTCTATTTAACAGGGATTTTTTTATACCTACCCACCTCTTCTTAAAAGTTATAGTAGTTACATTGTGCAGCCGTTACATATAAAGCGGAAGAAAATAGAACCCCCCAAAATAATTTTATAAATAAATAAGTACCACTTGAGAAGCACTGGGAATCTGAAGCAGACATCGTAAGTGAAATTTAAAAATTTGCAACTGCTACCAAGGGCTCTGGAAAGGATGAATTTCGTGGTGTGCTCTGCTCAGAAACCTTGCACAGAAATTGTGAGACAGCTCTCTGCTAATATTCTGAATTTTCAGTGGCGAGTTCTCTCAGGAGTCTGGGGAGCAGAGTTTCTGAAGTTCTGATTCACTGTGTGAGGCTTACAGTCAGGACAGCTCAATGCTGCTTCCATTCTTAGAGTTTACATCAGGCTCTTAAACTTAAGGCTGCAGAGGACAAGTGCCAGGCAGTGGCCTTTGCCCGTGTAGACCTTGGACCTTTCAGATAAATCTGGCTAGTTGTACAAATGAATGTAGGGCCTCAGTCCTGGCTGAGAGAAGACAGGTGAGGTGCAAATGGAGTGAGTTTCTGTACACATGGGATTTTCATGGCAGGTGCAGGGCTTGGTCCCCTTCTCCCGTGCAGAGCATGGCTCCCATAGCTTCTGAATGCTGTTGCTGCACGGATGGAGGCAGTGCCGGAGCAGGAGGTCATTGGATCTGAAAGCCTCCTTGGAAACCTGAGCCACAGTCTCTTGGCCAGGGCAGGTGGCAGCTTGTTCCAGAGAAAGGAGGGGATGGCTCCTCAGGTTTTTACCTTCCTGACAGATACTCCCAGCAGTAGGGTGAGTCTGAGTTTGAGTCTGGGTTTTTGTTTGGGCTGAAAAATTTGTCTGTTTATTTACAAGCTGTTAGGTTGACAAGCCAACCACTAGCTATGGATAGGAGAATCTAGCAGGGTGGTCAGGGAGGACTGCTGGTCTCCCCCTGCCCCCAGAACCCTACCTACAGAGCCAGGGGCGGGCATTTGCTAGGAAATTAACTCCTGTTGGAGGGCTGACATGGTCTGGCATTTGCAGGAGAGACAGCATGTGACCCATTCTTGCCTCACAGCTAAGGATTTGGGATTGTCTAGAGGAGACTCGATACTTGAGGATGACCTCAGAATTCTCCAGGCCACACACTTAGTTTCTGCTTTTGTGGCTGGTTTCCAAGATGAGCTGGCCAGTGAGTCCACTGGTTATAGCTTTCAACTGGGGACTGCCACCTCTTGCTACAGCTGTGGCTGGGCTTAGCCAGAAAAAAAATGTGGGAGGGGGTCCTCTTTCTCTAGCATGCAAGCCTCCGAGTCTCTGCCTGGTGTCAGAGATGAGAGCTGGACACATGTACCTGTGAGTTAATCTGAAGGTACACATTTTACTTCCAATTTCCTGCCAGATTTGCACAGGTGTTTAATAGGTATCAAAGCTAATTAGCATTTTCTGCATCAAGAATAACTCCATCAGTCTCTTTTACGTGATCTTAAAGTAGTTTACTTTGCAATCTCTTCCACATAGCAACTAGTCACTTTTTAGAATGCAATCAGACTTCTGATCCCAGCCATGATGTGGTGATAAATACTGGATTTACTCTCCTTTTCTAAAATATTATATTAGACAAAATGTATGAAGCAACTGTTTTCAAAAGTGGAACAATACTCAGTGCAGGTCCGTGATCCAAACTAAAGTATGTGAGGCGAGCTCCACATCCATCCTGGCTTTCTGCTGGGAAGTGCCTTCAAAACTAAGGCCCAAGAAAGCAGACATCAACAGAGAGCTGAGCAGAGGAAGGACTTCAGAAATCTTCAGAGCATTCACCTAGAATCTTGCCCACATAGTAAGCTGTGTTTACACAGGACACAACTCTTTGAGACTTGGCAGAAAATAGCTACTGGGGGTGTGGAAGTGGCGGGGCACAGCTAGTGAGCTGAACAGAGATTCTGGAAGTCGCACAGTGCTGGGAAATTTAAGGTTCTAACCTGCAGAGTGAACACCTTGAGCATTTACCTGAGACCACAGAAAGTCTGCACCTTAGGAGTTGGGTTGCCCTAGTCTAGAGTAAGGGCCACACTAAACCCACTGTAACAAAACTTAGAAGTAAGCCTCACTAGGGTCAAGATGGTCTGCAAGTCAACTGACAGCCTGCCAGAATAAAGTGCAAGACTCTTTAAGCAAAGTATTATCAGCAGTATCTAGCACACAATAAAAAATCACCAAACGGGCAGGACAACGTGACCGATAACAAAGAGAAAAAGGTCAGTAGCTGCAAACCTGTACAAACACAATAAGTGAACAGATGGGAATTTCAGCAGAGGAGTGGAAATTTAAGAAACAACCAAATGAAAGTTCTAGAATGGAAAAATACATTTATCTGAAATGAAAACTTCACTCGGTGGATCGAATAGCAGTTTGGGCACTATAGAAGAAAATATCAGCAAAGTTGGAGACAGATCAATACAAACCATTTAAACCAAGACACAGTGAAAAAAAAACACACTGAAAAAAGAAAAGAACAGAGCCTCAGTGACTTGTGATTGGTAATATCAAGTAGTCTAACGCATGAGTAATTGGTGTTCTAAGAGAGGAGGGATTGAGGCAGAAAAATATTTGAGAAAATTTCCCCAAGTTTGATGGGAAAAAAAAATTCAACCTAAGGGTTCCAGAACTTCAGTGAACTCCAAGCAGGGTAACCCCAAAGAAAATCACATTTAGGCACACCAGAATTAAATTGCTGAACACAAGAAATAAATACAAAATATTAAAGCAGCTAGAGAGAAGGCACATTACATATAAGGGAAGAAAACTAAGGATGCAAGTCACTTCTTACCAAAAACAATGCATACCAGAAGACAATGGGCCAGCATCTTTGAAAGTTCTGAAAAATATCTTTTAAAAATAAAGGTTAAACAAAAAGATTTCAGATTGACAGAAGTTGAGAGAAATTGTCCCCTGCAGACCTATAATACAGGAATCTTCAAAGGAAAGTGTTCGGCCTGAAGGGAGATGACACCATATAGAATATGGATCCATGTGAAGGAAGGGAAAGTGCCAGAAATGAGAAGTATGTGGCATCTACAAAAAATTCATTTTCTCATTTTAAAATTTCTTTAAAAGGCAATTCATGGTTTAAGGCAAAAATAATAACAGTTTATTGTGGAATTTCTAATATTGTGGAATTTCTAATATTAGTAAAATGTGTGACAGAGGACAAGAGGAGGGTAAATGAAAGAATACAGACAAATAATAGAAAAAAATTAGTGAAAATGAAAGTTGTTTTTTTAAAAGATGAATAAAATTGATAACCCATTAAGATTAATCGAGAAGAAAGAGGAAACCAAATTGTCAACATCAAGAATGAAAGAGGGCATATTACTATATAATTTATAGATATTAAAAGGATAATAATGGGGTATTAAGAACTACTTAGTGTCAAAAAGTTTAATAAATTAGATGAAATTAGTATATTCTTTGAAAGATAGATATTATCAAAATTGACACAAGAAGAAATCTGAATAGCCCTAAATTTGTTATTTAAAATAATAAAATTTGTAATTAGAAAAAGCCCCACAAAGAAAACTTCAGGCCCAATGCTTACACTGGTGAATTTTAGAAAAAAAAATTAAGGAAGAATAGCATTAATCTTACACAAGCTCTTTCAAAGAGGTAGAGAAAAGAGGAAACACAATTATCCCAAATAATTTTATGAGGCCAGCATAACAATGATTAAAAAAAAAATTACAATATTCCAAACAAACATAGAGACACAAAAGCAATAAAATACCAGCGCATTGACTATAGCAAAACATAAAAAGGACAATATTTAGTGGCCACGTGGGATTTATTCCAGAAATGCAAGCTTGGTTTAACATATGAAGCTCAATGAATGTAATTTACTACATTTGTTGAATAAAGAAAAATTATATGATCTGTTTAGTAACTGCAGAAAAAAATCATTTGACAGAACTCACAGCCTATTTATGATGACAAACTCTCAGCAAACTCAAAATAAAAGGAAAATTCCCCAATCTGTTAAAGCACATCTCCCAGCAACCCAGAGCCAAAGTCATTCTGAACTGAGCCACTGAATGTTCTCCACCCTGATCAAGAATAAGGCGAGGAATTCTGCTTCCCTCTATATAGCACAGCACTGGATGGCCCAGTCAGCTGCAATAAGGCAACAAAAAAGAAAGAAAAGGTACAAAGATAGGAAAGGAAGAAGTGAAATTATCTTTATTTGCAGAAGATGTAATTCTTAGTAATCTATGTAAATGCTACAAGAACTAAGAAGTAAATTTAGCAAGGTCATAGGATATATGGTCAATATGCAAAAATTAATCATATTTCTATATGCTGGCAAGAGTAACTGGAAAACGAAATTGAAATATAAGTCACATGGTGCCAGCCCTCTGCTCAGAACCCTCTGATGGCATCTTGCTTCACTCAGAATACAATTGCCTGTGTGTTATGAGGCCCTCTTACTGTGTAATGTCCTCTCTCCACAATACCCAGCATGCCTCTGATCTCATAGCTCCTCCGGCTCCCTCTTCCATGCCCAGGGCCTTTGCATTTGCTCTCCCCTGTGCCTTCATGCTCTTCTCTGCATACCCCACAGCTCACTCACTCTTTCGGTTGTCTGTTCAAGTGTCACACCTCGTTTTGGGTTTAAAGCCCTCACCACCACGCTGGCATGTTGGAAATCTGTTTGTTTATTGCCCCTCTTCCCCCTTGGAACACGAGAACAAAGATGTTGTGTGTTGTGGTTGTTTATGGCTGAATCTGCAGTGCCTAGTGTGATGCCTGGAACTGAGTGGTTGTCCATGCGTAGTTGTCTCATGGACAATGGGGAACAGGCTGTAGTGCCAATAGGGACAACACACCGGAATGTAAGTACATGACGTGGTACACTCTTGCGTATGCTTTTATCTTTTTTGAATATCTATGTAATTTTACTATGAAAGAAAATTTTGAATGAAAAGTGATGTCTTGCCATGTCTTGAAGCAGAACAGGGCACATCTGTAGGGCACCTGTTGTTTGCATGACACGCCATCATTTGCAAAGTGTTTTTCTGGACACTGCCACATTGGATCTGCACGGAGCCCAGAGATAGAGTGGGTGGGACAGCGATAACTCAGAGATCCAGTTACCTGCCTGTGGCTGTACAGACAAGCTGAGGTCCAGAGTCCGGGATTTCAGTCCCATGCTTCTTCCCACTGCGCCTATGACGGAAACCAGGCCCTGTCATCTAGTTGTTGTATCGCCACTCATGAGCAAAGCTGCCCCTCATGTCTGGTCTTCCTGAGAGGCAGCCTTGTTCAGTGTCCCTGTTTTGAGCACATGTTCAGGCGGCAGCAGGTGGAGCAAAAGAATTTTTCAGATTTTTGAGATCTGTTTTGAAGGAGGGTCTGGTAATGGAGGCTGGGCCAGTCCAGTGTCAGTCAGGGTCAGGTGTTTTCACTGAGTAAAGAGGCCCAGTAAGGGCCCTGCCAGCCCTGGGGTGGAGCAAGGGCCCCACAGATGTGGGCCCTGAGGGGCTCCCACCCAGGGACTGGCAGGGAGGGGCCTGTGGGTGTGACCCAGCTCTTGTCACATATGTCACCTTGAGCTGTGTGGGGACCAATGGGGAGAAATAAAGGTGGCCTTTTTCTTCTCTGATTGAAATTCATGTCAGTAAACACACATGGGTTTTTTGCCAAATGAAAGACTGGGCGCATGTGTCATATCTCATCGGATCATCAAAATAGGCAAGAAAATGCCTTCTCCATCTTCTCAGGTGAAGAAACAGGCAAAGATGACCACATGTCTTCCCCAAGATCCCTCCCCTGTGAGGTGGCATGTCTGGGACAAGTACCCAGGGCTTCAAACTCCAAGTCAAGTGTTCTGGGTAGGAGTGGGGAGAGGGAGAGAGGGAGCTCCCACTGAGAGGCCCAGTGCATTGAACAGACAGATGGATTTTCTGCAGATTCACATCTAGGAAAGGATGAATGAGGGCGGACCCAGAACCAGGCAGGTGGTGCAAGTAAACTCCTGTGAGGCGTGCACAAGGAGGGGCACCTCCAGTCACTCTCTTTTGTGTTCAGTGTGCGCGCTCTATGTGGCCCCTCACCTGTTACAGCACTCTTGCTCGCGCGCGCGTGCGCTCTCTCTCTCCCTCTCTCTCCCTCCCTCTCTCTCTCCCTCTCCCTCTCCCTCCTCCTCCCTCCCTCCTACTCTTTGGATCACTTATCTGTCCTTACCAGGTTAGAGGCTCCCGCTCCACATGGAGTTGACAAGAGCTCAGAGTATCGCTGACAGCTGCGATGACAGTGGCTCGGGCTCTCTTACATGAGGCTGCAGCTCTCTTTTGCAGATGTCATTCTGGGTGCCCAAGATCAGACAAGGGAGTGCACCTGGCTGAGGGCCAGAAGAGCAGGACTGCTGAGCACAGCAGCCTTGCTTT
>NW_006434441.1:401199-509958 GCF_000325575.1 Pteropus alecto
CCTCATAACTGTGATGCATCAGAAATAAAAATTACTAACTTGCAGAGCAGTTACAGGGCAAGGCAAGTTAAGAGTGCTGAGCTCATTCTCAGCATCTGAGGTTAATCAGAACACAGTGGTTTTCATCGTTGATATAGTGTTGCTTTAGAAAAAAAAAAAAAAAAAACCTATTCCCTGATTCAAGCATTGGCAGTAGCTCCAGCTCCCTGCCCACTATGGCTTCTTCCCTGCCCCTCCCCCCCGCCCCCCCTCCCACCACGGTGGGATTACTTAGCATACAAGTGTGACATCCTCTCTTCAACATCTGCTCCTTTGTTTCTGCCTTGGTGAGACTTTTTAAAGTAGGGGGAAAAAAAACAAAATGGGTTTTTAAATCAGGGAACTCTCTTACAGAGGTGACCTGTAGACCAGGGTGTGTCCTCTGGATGAACAGGTGGCCATTGGGTAGAAAGGCTGACCCCATGGGTTAGCGGGTGACTCAGGGTCCCAGAATTTATGGCAAGTCACAACACCTGGCCTTCTCATGTGCCCCTATCTTGTGCAGGACCCTTGGCCCTGCAGACCTTTGCTTCCAGCTCAAGGGGTAAGCAGGCCCTGGTAGTAACTAGGGATCCCTTACTCCCCAGCTCACTCAAAGCTGCTTCAAAAGCCCAGAGGCTGTTTTGCAAATTTAGGATGGTGGTCGTGTCTCCTCCAGAGACCAGATGGCTGCCTGTGTCTGCCTCTTGGCACCCGGCGCTCAGGGAGCCCCAGATATCCATCAGATAGCTGGGCACAGACCCTCGATGAGTGGTCCCACCACCTTAGCAGAGGGACTTTCTCTGGCTGTGGGGCCGGGGCTGTCACTTGCCTTCTCTCTGGATGTGACCCTGGGCCTTGCGGGCCAGAACAGGTGTGCAGGCTTCCGGGGACCCTTCACCATAGAGCTGGCAACACTCAGTGATGTGAGCCAAATGTGACGCATCTGGCCTAGCTCTTTTGTCCCACCTGGGCTGCTTCTAACTCACATTTGCAAGTCACGTTTCAGGATTGGTGAGCCTCCAGATAGACCACCCCTCATCCCATTTGTGGACCTTTGTGACTTTGTACGTAAGAGGGCAGCCTTTTCTGACCATCCCTATGTAGGGGTCTTTCCTGCCTCCAGAGCCCCACCTTTTTTAGTTGGCGTCCAGTCACGTAATATCTCACCTCAATTTGTTCCTTGGCCCCTCCCATGTTCACATCTTCCTACTTAAACTAGCTCGTGAGCTCTCTGTGAGGAGGGGCAAGCAGTACTTGATCCTGGCTCACACTGTTAGGCTTGGCGTGTTCCCAGCAAACTGTTGTTACACCTTGGTGACACTGGGTCACTCTCGGATGCTGCACACCCAGAAAGAGCTCACCCAACTTTGCTCATTCTGGCCCCAGATTCTGGACTCTAATGAAGGAAATCTACCCCTAATGGCAACCAGAGTCTCTAGACCGTGTCTTTAGGAAGAGACAGCAGAGTTCTCATCAGCTGTGGGCCCTGGGGTCTGATGTGTGACAACTTTATGTGCAGTCCCATTGCACACAGAGAAACAGCCCGGATAAGATGCCTGGTGATGTGACGTCAGCCTGCTGCCTCCTGCACTGAGGTGTCTGCACTGGGTCAGGGCCCCTAGGCCACATATACCGGCTACTAGGGGGTCCACCCTGCCCTCCAGGGCTCTGAGCTCTGGAGTAGCGGGCCCTGGACGGTTCTCTCCCTGTGCCCCATGAGCTGTGTGGGTAGGATTAGGGTCCCCCTGATTGTGAGGGGTGGGCAGACCTTTGGTGGGAAGACAGCTTCCCACCCAAACCAGAAGCTTGTTTGTGTGGTTCCGGCGACATTCCCACTGCAGCAGAAGCTGCAAGGCCTCCTGATGGTCAGATGGTCACTGTTTATTGAACCCTTCCTGCGACCAGATCCTGTGCCAACACGTCTTTATTTCATTCTCAGCCACTCTGCAGAGGTAGGGTCCCATTTCACAGATGAGAGTGAAGAGACGCCATGAGAGCCCACAAGATATGCCTGAGGTCACCATGCTCTCAGCGTCAGAGCCAAGATCAAAACTCAGGGCCTACAAAGCTCATGCGTTTAAAGCTCTGCCACCTGACCCCTTGACTTGCTGAGCAACTTCCTGTCCTTAAACGAGGAGAGGAATGTGGTCCTTCTTTCTATGGAACTTAATTTTGTCACCTGCCAACTGCCACCATCTGTCCATCACAGGTGCTGGAGGCAGTAGCTGGCTCCTTCTTTGACAAGGCTGTGTCTTGGCAGCCCCCACTGGAGGTGAACCCAGGGGGCTCTGACCATGTCCTGGGGCTGTTTGCTCTGCCCAGGGAGGCTTTGGGAGGAGGCTCGGACCTGTCCCTGGAGTAGCTCAGCCCTCACATCACTTTCAGGGTGACAGGATAGAACCAGTGTGTGTGGTTCTCTTGGAAGGCTGCTGTCCTCTGTAAAAGTACAGAGGACAGCCCACCTTTATTTCACAGTCCACCTTTCTCCCCGCACCCTGCCCCTACGGTGGACATTCGGGCCCTGAGTCCTCCCTCTGCTCTTTGTCTCTCCCAGCTCCTGGAAAGCCAGGGGAGGTGGCACTGGGGAAATCATTGCTAGGTGGTTTTGTGGCCCAGCCCTGGATGCAGGGGAGACCTGGGCACCCCTCCGCCGAGCCTCCAGTCCATCCTCTGTTTTCCTGTCGGGGCGAAATTTTGCAACCACACATCCAGAGTCTCACCATCAGCCTCTCCATCATCAGGCCTGCATGGCTTCTCAACCTTCATTCTCACATTTCCATCTTAGCCACGTTTTTTTCTCCAGCCCAATGGGGTCAGTCCATGGGATGGCCACATCTTGCCCTTTGCTTCCACTGCACATGGTCAGGCTCTTCTTCCCACTTGCAGGGCCACCCCTGCCCCATTCCTTCATCTGGACGGGCCTACCTATCCTTCAGCATTCAGCTGCAGTCCCAGCTTCAAAATGTCCACAATGTGCCAAACCCAAAGTGCTCTCAGCCCCTGGCCCAACTATTTGGCACCTGCTCATTTTCTACCTTAAGGGACATTTTTCCTTTCTCCTGCAGACTTGACTAATTTACTATGTCTCCCTCTTCCATGAAACTACAAGAGTGTAGGCAAACTATTATATATTTTTGTCATTGGGTGAGCACCCAATATTTTGAGCTTTGAAAGACAGGATTAATGCCTTGCGGTTGAGAGATTGCATGTCACCCCGGTGAGCTGCCCGGTGGCCAGCATTGTGCTACGTGAAGTTTTGGTAGGATTGGAGTCAGCATTGAATGGGCTGGCTTACGGGGTGGAAGGTGAATTTAATGTTCTCTGCTATCACTGCCTGGAGCACATGTCACCTCTTCTTTACTCAGATCCCTCTTAGGCTCGATGAGACAGATATGTTTATGGGATCTCAGCTTTGGGAGGCCACGACCTGGCACAGGGTCCATGCAGTCACCACAAAGGATTAGATTGTAACTCATCCCGATTTGAGCCTCTCTCTTCCTCTTTGGAAAAAAGGTGACCTTTCTGGCAGAATTTAGCATATCCTTCTAGCTAAGAAAAAAAAAAGGCATTGTTTTGTGTGAAGTAGCCTTTTGCTGCCACATGCTTTGTGAGTACAGTGGTGGCATTTCTGTAACATTCGGCATTTACAGTCCACAGTGGTGGGATATGAGGCCTCCCCTTCCTGCCGGCTGTGGACAAGGTGGAAGCCACAGGCAGGTACAGACAAGGCCTGGACCCAGGGAAGAGTCAAGCTCTCAGCCCCAGCCAGCCCATCTGAGCCAGGTGCATGTGCCCTGGACCCAGACCATGCTCACTGGCCAGCTGAGAGGACCGTAGGTGGTTGGCCACTCTGGCACTCTTTTTCTAGTCTTTGTGATAATCACCATCTGAGCTTCTCATTGGCCCTCATCGCATGACAACATGCTTTGACTCTTGTCGTGGGCACGTCCTCTCTCCTCCAGAATCTTAGGGAAGTGAGGTCTCTAATTTTAGATCACTTCCAGTCCCCCACATTATCTACCCAGTTGGCTTTCATGTCGCCCTTTGAGCGACTATTAATTGTTGACTTTTTTTATGTGAAAAAAAAAAAAAAAGCAGTAAAACTCCAACAACCAGCAATAAAATTCCACATTTGAACCAAGTGGCCAGCAGAGAATTTTCCTTCAGCTGATCCCATAGTCTTTGTATTTTGGTTTTTAGAGTAACTAAACCCTAATACAATCAATTCTTGATTAGTTATGTGTGCATTCGCCATTTTGGGATTATATGTGACAAACTGTAAATCCTATATTAGCTTCCCTAGGAGGCTTTAGGGCTCCCTGACCCACCCCATTGATGGTGAAAGCTTGGTAAGCACCGTGATTTTAATGGAACCTAGCTGCAGTGAGGGAAGTAAACCAGCCGAGGAAACCTTACAGCGGGCTCCTTGGTTTGGAGATAACATGGAACCATCTCCCTGAAGGTGTGCTGTGCACATGCAGGCACTCATCAGTGTTTGCCAAGTAGCTCATCAAATGACTACACCATCCAGAATAGCCCTGTAGCCCCAAATTCCGTGAATAGCTGAATATTTGATTGGTACACCTTCCTTCTCCTCTCTCATTTTTATAGGAATGGTAAGGAAAAACAGTAACCAAGGCTTAACTGTGTCTCCCAAGTTAGGTGTGTAAAGAATTAGAAGAAAGATTGATTTTTCTTTTTCACCAGGTTACATAGAGCATTCCTACTTTAGAGGTTAAAAGTGACAGTGAAAGTTATACCAAGTGGAACCTTCAGGGCTTTTGTGTTTTACTAATCTATTTCTGTAAAAGTCATTGATTTCCTGCATACTCCCTATTATGAATTTGGCTTGCTTCTATCAGGGCACCTGTGAGAGAGATGATTTCCTTGACATCCATGAAAGAGAAAACGTAAGTTATATGTCCATGTGTGTTTGATACCAGAAGGGTTCAAGGATCAAATTGCTGTACACGCAACAGATTGGATGAATCTCAAAAGCGTCATGCTCAGAGAAAGAAGTCAGTCTCAAAATGTTACATACTATACAGTTCCATATTTGTGATGTTCTCGAAAAGACAGGGCTATGGTGATAGAGAACAGATCAGTGGTTGCCAGGGAATGGGGGAAGGGAGTGGGTGACTGACTATAAAGGAGCAGCAGGAGGTGCGGGGTGAAGGGCCTGTGCTGTATCCTGTCTATGGTATCTGTGCATGGAACGCTGCACCACAAACAAGTCAGATTTACTGTGTGATAATCTCAGAATAAAAAAAATACCAGAAGGGTAAGCAGTGCCTAGATTATACAGTCACTGACCACAGGTTCAGCGCCCGCCACCCCGCCAAACCCCTCCACCCCTGCCCCAGGAAGTAACTACTTCTGTGCCGAGAGGTCTAGAAAGATCCCCAACTGGGGGCCCACTTCCCTGTCATGAGTGTTATTCTGCTCTTGGTTGTCAGGACGCCCCCAAGGTTACAGTCTGTTTTCTTCTGCTGCATAAAAAGTTCTGGAATTTGCACCTCTGCTCCAGACTTACCCCATAGGACACCTGTGGGGTGCAGGTTGGGGTAAATTTTTTTTGGCTGCTCTTAGGATTTCTTGTAAGTGTTTATAGGGTTTATGTGTAATTGTTTCTGTGAATGTGGGTGTTCATATGAAATTGATAAATTTAGAACGGTTATTTATTTTCAGCTCTTAATTTATTCCCCTGAAATATTTTCTTCTCTGAAAACGTGCACGTGTCTGGAACTGTGGGTACATCTTTGGGTCTCTGTCCCCAGCAAAGCTGAGTCTCCTGGCGTGGGGGCTACTCCGCCATCCGCTAATTTGGCCTGAATTTGAAACCGAGGGTCCATCCTTGTTACCTCTTCCCAGCCCTGCGTGGGCACTGTGTCTTGTATGTGGTGCATCCTAAATAGCCCTCAAATTTGTTAAGTTCATATGAACACCCACATTCACAGAAACATTTACACATAAACCCTATAAACACTTACAAGAGGAAATCCTAAGAGCGGCCAAAAAACTTCATCCCAACCTGCTCCCCACAGATGTCCTAGTGGATAAGTCTGGAGCAGAGGTGCACATGCCAGAACTTTTCATGCAACCTTTTATGAACCTTTTATCCATTCCTCTCCATCCCTTGTCACCACCCCAGTCCCCCACCCCAACACCCAGCTCTACTTTTCAACCAAGGAGATTTTCCTGACATTGGTATTTTATTTTTAATTTTAAAAATTATTTTATTGAATTTACTAGAGTGATATCAGTTAATAAGATTGTGTAAGTTTGGGGTGTACAGTTCTGTGATATGTCGTCTGTATATTGCATTGTGTGCTCACCACCCAAAGTCAGGTCTCCTTCCATCATCATATATTTGACCCCCTTCTCTCTCTTCATCCTCCCGCCCCCTTTCCCTTCTAGTAACCACCACTGAAACACTCAAATTTGATCATGTTGTTCCTCTGCTGAAAATCTTTCATGCTCTCGTTACCTTTAGAATAGTGTCCAAACACCTTAGCATGGCTTCATGTTCTGAATTCATCCGACTTTCCTCTGCTATTGCTCTAGGTGAGTCCAACACTCACACGTACAGCCTGGGACAGGTTCTGTTCACACCCACCTCAGTCTTTGCACACTGCTGCCCTCTACATGTGGCATCAACCACACGCAGTACCCGTCTGGCATTGATTGTATCCATCTGTCCACCCTTAGCCTCAGTCTCACTTTCTGGAGCTCTGAACATAGAATGCCTTTCCCCAAACCGTGTCTCTGCCTGTTTCCTTACATTCTAGAGACTTCCCTCCCTCCTCACGGTATTCGGGGTGCTGAGGTGTGTAGTGTTGCTGTTTCGTGGCTCTAATTACCACAGAAATACTCCCCAAGTTGGCCTCTTGCTAGCCCCGCCCCCTGGGTGTCCTGCAGCCGAATGAAGTATGGAGATATGGATGGGGGGGCGTCCTCTCTTTCCTCCTTCTTTTCCCCCAACACCTAGAAAGATGGCTTTTGACTTGCAAAACAGTGTCTTGAATCAAACTTTGAGCATACATGGTAACTGGAACCTATGACAGGTCTGAAAGCCGTCCCTGTCCATGGCTTGTCCCAGAGCTGTTGCTGGAAGCAGCTATGTCCAGGTGACTGGGAGTCTAGGCCAGGTAAGCACCCTGCTCAAGCAGGTCCCTGTAGCCCCCCTGGGCAGTGGGTAGAGGGTGAGGGGCGCTGAGCCTCATGAGCAGGGCTGGCTCGGCCATCTCTGAAGTCGTGCCCAGTGCTAAACTGAGCCAGCCTGCCTGCCTGGTCCTAGGTTCCCTTGGGGAACTTCTGCCTTGCATCTCACAACTATCAAGACTACCAATGGGAAGGGCCACAGAGAGCAGACAAACTCTGCTGATTTCTTCATTAAAAACAAATCTCTCCTAGAACTGGAAAGTCTCGCAGTCTTGGCTTACGGGCACTGCCTCTATGGCAGGGCCCTCGGTTCGTCCTAGCTTCTCACTGACCAGCCAGTGTGACACAGGGACAAGTCCTTGACTTTTCTGGGTTCTATTTCTTCATCTCTCAAATGAGGGCTTCGGATGAGGTGATCACTGTGATTCTCTCCAGAGTTTCAATTTCACAAAGTTATTGTTCTGGGGGTAGACTAGGCACACGCCTGCCATCCCATCTCTGGGTCCCAGTGACATGGTAAACAACGAGGTAAAAAGAAGTGAAGTCCACCACCACCAGCCAACCAGAAATGCAGAGGAGTCCCTAGAAGGCAAGAAGAGATGGGGTTGCAGAGGAAACCAGAGCAGAGGATGCCACAGCCTAGGACCCTAGAGAGAGTCTATCAAGGAAGCCTTGGAGAAGCTCCATGTGGTCAAAAACAGAGTTAGAGTGGCACATTCAGTGACTGCCCCCAAGAGCCCTCACCAACACTGCAGCAGGGGAGAGTGGCCCAGAGCGGGTCTGGCTTCCAGGATGAACCCCGCGAGCATTCTGTGAAGAAGGTGGCAGTCCACCTGGGAAGTCTCAGAGCTGCTGTTGTGTATGAGGGAGAATCACGGCACAGCCTGAGGCTCTAACTCCAGATCTCTTAGCGGATGTGGAGGAGAACAAAACAAGGAAAGATGATGCTGTCCAGGAGTCAACGACGTCAGGTACTCCGTGCCCGGAATAAAGCTGTCTTATTGGGCAGTGGTGAGAGTCCCAGCCTGCCAGCCTGTCAGCAGGTCCCTTCCACCCACCAGAGCCATGGCCAGCCTCCCATGCAGAGGAGCGGCCCGGGTAAGAAAAATATTATTAAAACTTTTGGAGAGAAAAAGTAGGTTGCCAAAAAGAACAGAATCAAAGTGACAGCAGACTTCTCAAGTGGCTTCACCGCTTGAAGCCACAGTGGTGCCACATCCACCAGCTTCTGGGGGGACTCCAACCTTGAATGCTGCTCCTGCTAAACTAGTCATCAAATGTGAGGACCAGTGAAGAAACATTCATGCCTGGAGGAGCTCAGAAATTCACCTTTACATGTCATATGGGGTAGGGGAGGGGAGAAAGAGACATCAGTCAGAGGCCCTCCAGATAAAGGGAAAAAAAACCCTTAAAAAAAACAAAAACAAAGATTGCATGGTGTGTACAAGAAACAATGGCAGCTGATGACCCAGAAGAAGTGAGGAAAGCGGGAGAAACGTGGAATGCTTTGACAGGCCTTGACCCGTGAAAGATTCTTAGGTCCTAGGGATATAGCTGAACTTTTTAATATAAATCTGTGAGGCACATACATGCTCATTTATACGTGCTCGTTTATCTGTATATGCCTCTATTTCTATAGAATAAATTCCGAGACATGAAATTACTGTGTCATAGGATTAATACATGTAAGATTTTGGTAGCAACTGCCAAATGGCTGTCCAAAAAGGTGTATCATTTTTAACTCTTACCAGCAGCCCAGTTCTCACACTCTGCCAATGATAAAGAATATCTACTTTAAAAAATTTCCAGCAGTTTAATGTTAATATTTGGTTATTAGTGGGGTCAACCTTTTTTTATATGCTTACTGGCTATTCCTATCATGTGATTGAATTGTTTTTACATATTCTTTTCCCACCTGAATTATTTGCATTTTTTGTGTTGCTTTATTAAAGCTCTTTATAAATCAAGGAGATATATATACATATTCTTTCTTATATGTATTACATATTTTCTCCTAGCCTCGCTCATGTCTTTCAACTTTATTGAAAGTTTTCACGGTATAGAAAAGGTTTGGAAGACATGAAATAGAAAGTCACCTACTTTTAGGATGAAAAAAAAGGCAGGGTTTATGATTTACATACAACCTTTCAAATAATGTTCAACTTTACCAAATAAGAAAAAAAATCCAGAATTACATTGTTATAACTGTGCTAGATGACTTTTGCTTTTCTCCATACTTTTTATATAATTGAGACATAATTCACATATATCAAAATAAGGTTGTGAACCATCACCACAATCTAATTCTCGAATATTTTCATCACCCCCCAAAGAAACTACACATCCATCAGTGGTCTTACAGAATCCACCAAAGAAACCATCTAGTACTGAGATTTCCTTTGTGGAGAGTTTCAAAATTCCCAATTCAACGGTATTCCTTTACAATCGTTCTTATTTCTGTAAGGTCATTCCTAATGGCCTCCCTTTCACTCTTGATTTTAGTAATTGCATCATTTTTTCCATTTTTGTTGATCTTTTCAAAGAATCAACTTTTGGTTCTGTTAATTTTCTCCATTGTTTTTCTATTCTCAATTTCATTAATTTCTTCTCTAATCTTTATCATTATATTTAACTTCTGAATTGCAGTTTAGTTTGCTCTTTTTTTGATTTCTTAAGGTGGAACATTTGAGATCTTCTTTAACATAGGCATTTATAGCTATAAATCTCCTTGTACACACTGCTTTAGCTGTATTCCGTAAGTTTTTGTTTTTATTAATCTACAAAGTATTTTCTGATGTTTCTGCAATTTCTTCTTTGACCCATTGGTTACTTAGAAGCATGTTATTTAATTTTCACATATTTGTGAATTTCCCAAATTTCCTTCTGTTGATTTCAAATTTAATTCTATTGTGTTTGGAGAACATACTTTGTATGATTTTAATCTTTTAAAATGTACTGGGACTGTTTTATGGCCCAGCAAATGCTCTACCATGGAGAATATTCCATGTGCCCTTGAGAAAAATGTGGACGAATGTTCTATAGACGTCTGTTAGGTCTAGCTGGTTTATCATGTTGTCCAAATCTTCTATTTCCTTGTCGATCTCTAGACTAGTTGTTCTGTAATTGTTAAAAGGGGACAATGGAGACTTCAGCTATCACTCCCTTATTTCTTCCTTCGATTCCGTCGGTTCTGATTCATGTATTTTGGGGCTCTGTTATTAGGTGCATATATGTCTATCATTGTTAAATCTTGACTGGTCAACCCTATTATCATTATGCAGTTTCTCACTTTGTCTCTAGTTATGTTCGTCTTGAGCTCTGTTTTGCCTGATGTTAGTATAGCCACACCAGCTCTGTTTTGGTTGCTGTTTGCATGGCATAACTTTTTCCACCCTTTTACTTTTAAGCTATTCATGTCTTTGAATTTAAAGCATGACTCTTGTAGACAGCATATCATTGGAACATTTAAAAAAATCTGTTCTATCAGTCTGCCTTTTATTTGGGGTGTTTAAAGCATTTTCATTTAATGCAATTATTAATAAAGTAGGATTTACATTTGCCAGTTTGTTCTTTGGTTTCTGTATGTCTTATGCCTTTTTTTATTCCTTTTTTCTCCATTGCTGCCTTCTTTTTGTGTTCAATAGATGTTTTCTAGTGTACCATTTTAATTCCCTTGTCATTTCTTTACCTTTTTTAAAAGTTATTTTCTTAGTAGTTGCCCCTTGAGGATTGTAATTTACATCTTAATTCGTACCAATGTAGTTTGTATTCATACCAACTTAAAATTTTGCTCTCATATAACTCCATTCCATCTCTCTTTTTTGGTGGCATTATTGTCACACAAATTAGATCTTTATATGCTATGTGCTCATCAACACAGATTTGTAGTTATTGCTTTATGTAACTATTTTTTAAATTAGAAGGAAAAAAGTTACAAACAATAATACATTCATACTGTCTTTTATATTCACCCATGCAATTACCTTTAGTGGGACCCTATTTTTTCATGTGTGGATCTGAGATATTGTCTAGTTTCCATTAGTATATCTTGTAGGGCAGGTTTGCTAGTAACAGTTTTTCTCAGTTTTTGTTTATCTGAGAATGTCTTTCTTTTTCCCCCTCACTACCCCCCACGTTTCCACCCCTGACCTACAGTGTTGCCATCTCCCCTTAAGAACTGGATCTTTGAATGCGGGGGTGTCTCCAAGCACTCATGGCACGCACCTGGCACCATCGGTGCACTCAGGGGGGGCCTGGTGCACCCAGGCTATGGTCCATGGCTCCACCTAGGGCACGAACCCAGGACCTTCAAAGCAGACATGCTAACCACTACACTATGGAGCCACCCCTTGGGAATGTCTTGTCTTATTTTTCCCTAATTTTAAAAAAAATTAAGGTGAAATTCATATACATAAAATTAACCCTTTTTAAGTGGACAATTCAGTGGCTTTTTAGCACATTCACACTGTTGTGCAACTACCACCTCTGTCTAGGTCCAAAACATTGTTTTTACCCCAAAAGTAAACTCTGTCTGCACTTATTAAGCAGTGGCTCCCCTTCTTTTGTTGCTGAAGGATAGCTTTGCTGGATCTAGTGGTCTTTGTCCACAGCCTTCCTTTCAGCGCTTTGAACAGTTAATTCCACTGCCTCCTAGTGTCCATGGCTGCTGATGAGAAATTGGCTGTCAGTCTTGTTGAGGCTCCCTGGTTGGTGACCAGACCCTTCCCTCTTGCTGCTTTCAAGACTTTCTCTTTGTTTTTGGCTTCAAGTGTTTGATTATGATGTGTCTAGGTGTGATTCTCTGAATTTATCCTACATGGAGTTCGTTGAGCTTCTTGGATGACTTGCTTAATGCTTTCCTCAAATTTTGGAAGTATGCAGCTGTTAGTTCTTCAGATATTCCTTCTGCGCAATTCTCTCCTCCCCTTTAGAGACTCCGAATATGGGTATTTATGCTCAAGGGTGTCCTACAGTTCTTTAAGGCTCTCCTCATTGTATTTCTTTTTGTTTCTCAGACTGGTTAATCTCAATTAACATGCTTCAAGTTCATTGAATCTTTCTTCTGTTCAGATGCATTATTGAGCCCCTCTAGTAATTTAAGGATTTTTTTTCAGTTATTATACTTTTCAACTCCAGAATTTCTATTTGGTTCTCTCTTATAATTTTCTTCTCTGTATTCGTATTTTGTATTTGGTGAGACATCATTCTACTTTTCTTTATACATGGTTTCTTTGAGCATATTTAAAATAACTGCTCCTCTTTGAACTTATCTAGTAAGTCCAACATCTGGGCTTCCTGTGTATGGATCATGATTTTTGTTTCTTTGTCTTGTAATTTTTTTGTTGAACATTAAAACATATCTAATGTAGCAACTTTGGATATCAGATCATGTCCTGCTCCCAGCATTTGTTGTTGTTCGTTATTGACTTTAGTGAAATAAGTGTCATATGATGACTTTGCTTGGTTAGCTTACTAATCTGCTCACGATTGGCCAGAGACTTTCTTAAACATTTGTAACCAGTAATCCTCTCAGTTTGTGCTGAGGGGCCCTGTGTGTTGGGGATACTCCTTCAACACTCGGCCGGGCATTTGTCAACTCCATCAAAACGCTCCCTTCTCACTTGCACAGAGCCTCGGGGTCAGCTGGAGGTGAGAGTGTAGGGCCTCCTTGGGTCTTTATGGAGTGTACATGCTTCTGCATTCCCAGTAATATGCTGGGCTTTTCCTTTTGAGCATTTTACTTAGGAGCTGTTTGCCCCAGCTGATATCCCCTGTCTCAGTGAAGTTAAATATTTGCCTTTAATTGTTTTCAATAAACATCTCAGTGGGAGGAAAGGTCTCTTTTTACGAGGTGACCTCTGGCTCTGTTCAGAGTGGGCTTTCCCCCCTCACTGTTGGGGTTTCTGGGGAACCACCGGACAGGTCAAATCATGGCAGTTCTCTGGGAGGGGTGCTTTGAAGAAGCTCTAGCCCAGTCCTTCCAACCTCTGGTGGCTGCCGGGCTGTCGATGTACACAGTAATCATGATGCTGTCCATTTTCTGTTGTCACAGAGCTCACTGTTCCTACCGTGATTCAGCCACTTCTCTTGAGTTAATCTCCATGGAGTGCTGTGCACACCTTTGGTTAATGTCCAGAGTTCTGATAAAGTCAATTCTAACTATTTTTGTTGTTGTTGCCAGTTTTTTCATTTTGTTTACAGAGGGGAGATTTGGGTGGGAGGTGGGGGAGTGTGCTTAGCCACTGTTTTTGCTGATGTCACTTTTGGTTTTGGTTTTATTGTTAAAGGTGTTTTGAATCCCATTGCATGTTTGGCATCATCATGTTTTATTAGTTAAGAAAGCAGTTTTGCCACTAATTCACTGTGTCCCCAAGCAAATGACAGACCCTGACAGCCACTGTTCCATTGCTTGAAAATGGTGGGTTACCAAGTGAAAGCTCCAGATTTTTCCACCTCTGAAATCCTAAGCTTCTAAAGGCCACATTTTCATCTGCATTTTCAATTCTTACTTATGCAGCGTTACTGTGTTAATTTTTAAAAATTCTTACTATACCCAAACAATCACATTTTTGTGATAATTACTTCATTCTGAATTATAAACATTCTCCCAGTAACATCACTATGGTTCCTGGCTGTTATTTATTACTGCAAGAAACTTTGAAAATGCAGTTGCTATGTATTTTACAATAGTTTTTTTTTAAATGGGGTCACTTTTCTCAGCAATATTTTCCCTTGGTATAGTAGTTCCTGAGCACAAAATTGAAGAAGAAGCCTTTAAACTGGCCATAGGACAGAGTAATGGTGTCAGATCCGGAGGTAAGATGCCATATTACCTCCGGGGTAATATGGGCCACACACCTTATGCCCACTTTGACGGTGCAGAATTGATCCAGCGGCAGATTTTGGTTCCTGTCTTGACTGTGTCACCTCCATAAGCTGCAGTTTCTATACTGGCTTCCAGCTTCCTTCTGACAGTCCTGCATTGCGGATGCCTGGTTGCCATGGACACATACATCCTCCCCACACTCCTGCATTTTGTGCCAGGTGCTTCTCACTGTCCTTGTGAGGTGATTCCCACTCAATGATCACTTGTCCTGGGTTCAAGAAAGGGGCCCAGAGCCTGGCACCACTCTCTGGAAGGCCCAGATTCATCCTCCTATTTTTTAGTTGCCTGCAGGTTCTCTCTCTCCATGGAATAGGGGTTGTGTGGCAGTGATACCTGGTGGTATGGCCAGGCAGGCTGGCTTTCTGTCACCATGGAAGAGGGTGGGTTTCAGGTCCAGCCCCACCATCTAACTCTTTTCCCACCTGCTTCCGGCTCTGCCTGTTTCTTTGCTGAAGGCCTGCGCACAGAGTCTGTGATCAGTCACGGGCTCCATCTGTCCACTGCTGTGCCCTGTTCCTCTGTGGTGAGTCCCCCTCCTGGCTCTATGCTGTGCAGTAATTTGCTGTGGATCCAGGCTTTCTCAGACTCAGTGCTGCTCATCCTGACAGGAAGGGACAGATGTTCCTGGCAGGAATGGATGGGTTTGCTGTGTGCTCCCGAGGCCTCCTTAGCACCAGGTTCTACCCCACAGGTCACTCGCTCCCTCTGCTGGCCTTCGTCTCCAGGTGAACCAGGCACCTGTGGATCAGCTGCCTGACCTTCCAGCACAGGCTGCTCCCCAGCCACACATCGTCTTTGTGGGCGGCACTAGTTCCAGATCTCAGTGAGCTAGGGAGGGGACAGCCAGAGCAGGCCTTGTGTGGAGGTGGTGTGGGTGCGTGCCTATGAGCTGCGTTCTCAGAGACGCCAAAAATAGCGGTGAGCCATGAGCCCTGCCATCACTCCCTCCTTCCTTATGCATTATGTCATCTCATTCGGCCCTTCACAGCTGCCTGCTTGACAGGCCCCGTGATGGGTGAGACCCAGCTGGCAAGCCACAACCAGGACTCCAGTGCAGAGAGAGACGTGGAGCTCTTTCTGCTCTACCCAGGCCCAGGTATGTCTCCCTATTTGGATGTAGAATGTTGTCCCTTCTGATGGGTGGCACAGTTTGTGCCTTCTGTTAGTGTTATACAAACATGCTCTTTCCAAGGTGGCATGGGACCAGTGGGACAGCATGCTGCCACCTCTAGTCGAGTACCTGCCGTGAGCTGAGCCAGGAGCAGGTGTCAGGCTACCAGTATAGGCACCTGAGAAACAACTCGGTTTTCCTCCAACTCAGCTTCATTCCTCTGGGAACCGCCAGCAGTACCTGGCCACCTGTCTAACCTCAGCCCTTGCGGTGTTCCTTCCAGCCCTCAGCACCCAGTGGGCCACACTTCAGCTCGGGGAGGGAGACTGAGGCGCTTGCGATCTAGATGGGAGAGATGCTACTGGCCCTCAGTGTCATCTGTCCCCTCCCTGCCTCTGTGCCATTGCTGTGGGTTGGAGTTCAGTCTTCCCTTATTGTGGTCCCTGTGGGTTCGGAACCTGCCCCACCCTAGGCCACCCCTGAAGCACTGGGTCATTCTGCTGCTCTGCTCCCACTGGGGCCCAGGATGCCAGGTGACACATCTGAGGCTGGCTTTCCTAAACTCCCCTTGCAGCTCTTTCCACACAAGGATCTCACTGCCACTACCTGGCTCTACCTCAGGCCTTGCCTTCATCCTCTGCCCTGGTGTTTCCCACCTGATAGAAGAATCAGGGCCATCGGGACACACCGGCCACCTGCAAGGAATGGCTCTAGACCTGGAATTTGCTTGTTACCGAGCTGTTCAATGGTGACGGTGATTCCAGGAGACCATGCCTCTGCCCCATGTAAAGCTACAGTGAACACACTCTTCCCTCACTGATCCCTACCATGTCATTTGTCCCAGTCTGTCCTGGGTGCAGCTGTCCTGAACGTTTACGAAACCCCTCATCCTGTGGATCTAAAAATAGGAACAAACAAAGCATGTCCAGGCAGCTCCAGAGGTTCAAATGGTTTGACTTCATTCATGCAGCCTCTGTGTGCTCAGGGTGTTAGTTGGGACCCTTTCTTTTGCAAATAAGGCCCACAAAGACTTGTTTGGCTTTTAAAAACCAGAGACAGACTTTATGGCTCAGGTAACTGGAAAGTCATGGAGTGCTAATTTCAGGAACAGCTGTATCCAGGACTCTAAACAGAGCCCCCCAGCAGCATTTGCTTCTTTCCTCTCTGGACTCGCATCCTCCAAGACCCAGCAGCACCACATCAATTCACATGGGGTATGTTCCTGCAGGTGCCCCAGTTGAGGGCTCAGCTACATGAGGGTCATGCTCAGAGGTCTTGACATGCCCCCTAGTGGTGGTTCTCTACAATTGGTGCATTCTGAAATCATCTGGGGGGCTTTGAAAATACTAACGCCTGGGTCCCACTGCCAGCCATTGGGCTGAGCATGACCTGAGTATCCAGAGTGTTAAAAGCTCCCCAGGTGATTCTGATGTGCAACCAGGGTAGAGAACAACTGATCTTAAAGAAGCAATTCTTCTTGAACTTGGACAGGTGGTGGAGTCACCTGGGGACCCTATTCCAGCGCAATTTTAAGTCCAAGGTCTGGGTGGAGCCTGAGAGTCTCCACCTCTGACCAGCTCCAAGGTGATGCTGAGGAGCTGGTCCTCGGACTGCACTTCAAGTGGCATGGGACCTAGTGTTCTGTCCATGAGACTGCCAAACATTCCCTGGCAGGTGGGTACTTCAGCCTGTGCCAGCGCTGGCTGTCTGTCATGGACTCCATCCCACCAGCTGCCTTGGGTAGTAGGCAGAGCCACAGCCTCCCCAGACACAGCTGCGCATTCAGTTTCAGGTAGGTGTCAAGGCTGCCCCATGTGATGTGTCGGCCGTGAAGCCATTAGGATCCCCAGAACAGCACTGACAGCCGTCCTGAGGGTGAGACGCAGGTTCTCCAGTCAGTCTACCTCTCAGCACCTCAAGCTACTCAACAGAGCACTCAGCGAGCTTTTCTCCCCCAGGGCAGAGTCCACAGGGCAGAGGCTTCCTCCTTTGCACATGGGTGGGGGTATTAGACTTGGCCACACAGTCACCTGACACAGGCGCAGTGAGAGAGCATGAGCTGGGGAGCCTTATAGCACTCCTCTGTCTTCCCACAGAGCCCAGCATGACAAAGTGTCTGTCACACACTCGGTGCTGCTGTTCTTGGTGGCTTCTCACTGCAGCACCCTTACCTTTGGAGAGAAATTTGGGAAGACAGCCTCCTGGCTGTGTGCCCATTGACCTTGCTGCCAGAGAAATCCTTTTACTCCTGCAGGAGCACGGGTCTCTTGGCTCCTGGGCTCACAGATGCTAGGAGACCTCAGGCTTCAACCTCCACCCCACCCTGTGCCTCCTGCTGTTGCTGACTGACACCTGGTGACTCTGCGTCTTTGTTAACAACCCATAGTTGCCTGGCTTGGATGAAGCATTTGTCATATTCAACTAGGTTAACGTTTAAAGAGGAAGCGTGTATGGAATAGTTACAGCAGTTGCTGGCACGTGGTCAGCTGCCATCACCATCATGCTTTGGCTTCCTAGAAGGTAAAGTTTGAGAGCCCTCCGGTGTCCTTTGTTCATGCGATCCAGCCTGGTCAACACAGCCTGCCTCCCTCTGGTCACTGTCTTGCATGTCAGTCAACTGAGGAATTCATGTGGTGCCCCCTTAGTGACTGTCACTATACCCAGTGCTGTGTCCACAGCTGACCCTGGCCAGCAGGAGGAGCACGTGGTTTATATGTTGTCCTGTGTTCATCACTGTGCATTTAGTAAGCACCTGCTGCACTCTTGGCCTCCTGGGATATACAGTAGTAGTCAAATTCATTGGTGCTCTCAGATTCAGAGTCTAATGAGAAGGCCGGCTATGACCCATGAGAAAATATGGAAGTTATTAAGTGCTAAACAGTGTGGGCATCTATGTGCTATGCCCACCCCCACAGAGCTATTTAAGAAAGTGGGGACCTGCTGCTCTTTTAAATCTTTAAAGTACAGAGAGGCTGGAATAACTTGGAATCTTAGGTGTCTTCGCTTAAGCAGCCAAATGTGTGTTCATATTGCTCCATGTCCTCACTCTCCAAATGTGATGTCTCCGAATTACAAAATGGGAAGATATTTGTGTCAAACCAGCCCGCCCCCACGTCTGAATCACACAGGAGCAATTTGTCAGAGAATCTTACCAAATGGCGCAAATAAAACCACCCATTGGAGAACAGTTATTTCCTTAGACGTTCCAAAGAAAGTCAATAAAGCAAATGATCTTAGTAAAAGTGATTATAGGCTCATTCCCTAATGAACACTGCCCTTGCATTTTCTAAGCATAGGTGACAAGGCTCACTCATTTCTAAGAATAACATGATGGGCAGACAGGGCTCAGGGGAGGGATGCAGGGTGCCCAGCAAGCACGAAGACTGCTCAGGGCCAGGGTGCTGGTAGAAGTGGCTGATATGTGTGGATGAGGCAAAGGGCAAACATTCCTGCAAGTGTATCAGGCGAGGCTGCATGTGGTGGGGCTGGCGGGAGACAGGGTTCTACGGCAGTATTACCATTGCTGCTGCATTTTTCTGGCTCGCAAATGAGCAGTACGTTGAGAACTAGACTTTGAAAATATATCTTCCATATATGTTGTTCTCAGCTCAAACATGTCTTTTTCATGTGTTGGCCAACTAAAACTTCTTTCCAGGAAAAGAAGTTGGTGCCAATTGTACAGACCTTTATTTTTCAGAAGTCATATAATAAATTTAGATATCAGAGTCCAAACTAGTCACATCAGAGTTGAGACTGAGACCCAGAGATGTAAGTGATTTGTCCCAAGTCCCTCAGCTGGTTAGTAGCTGGTTAGTGGTAGAGCCCAGGCTAGAACTCAGTTTTGTAGATTTATTGCTGTTTCTACCAATAGTGTCAGCAGGCTTCTAGCTAAATGCTGCTCCAAGCATCTGGCAGAAGCTGCCTGGAGTACTGTGCGGTGAGCAATTTGAGAATGAGGCTGTGGTTGCTTACTGATGTCTGCCAAGGGCAAGTGATGGGAGAGCGGCAGCAAGTGTGCCGTTCTGCCTTATCTCTCCTTGTGGTGATGAAAATGAAGCATCAGTAAAAGCGGAAACTGCCTGAGGTTAGTGATAACTTTAAAAATCAGACTTCCGATACGTTTATTAAATCAGTATCCATTTACATGCTCTCAGTGGAGTGAACACAGCCTGATCCCTACTAAGCTCAGTCTCAGGGAGGAAGCTAGATTCAGTAAGGAATGTCACCAGCTTGTAATAGCATGGGAAACGTGTGAAAAGTAATTTAACAGTGGACTTGTACTCTGCAGTGCATATGTTCTAGTTGTCTAAATAAACTTTTTAAGTTAACTTTAAATGAAAACTAAGTTAATACCTTTTCAATTACTGAACTATCAAGGTGATTTCAGACCTGTAAAGGCATTAAAATAATATTACCTGTATTTTTACTTAATTAAAAAAAAAAACACACAAAGGCAAATAAGCATGACCAGAATTTGCTTTCAATATTTTACAGTGACCTCAAATTTTCAAATCTGGCTCAAAACCTGAATATTCTCCTGGGTCAGGCAGATCACTGGAGCACCTGGCTTTTGCTTTCAAGTACAGGAAGCTAGCTTGTGGGCTCGAGCTTAACCGGGGGTCAAGCTGGCTGAGAGGTGACCAAGGCAGGCAGGCATTCGTGTAGTGACAAACAGAATCATGTGTGCCCTCGGGGGCAGATCCCTGGCAACTGCAGCCTCTCTGTAACCAGATCTCCAAAACGCAAGCCTACTAGGGGTGAGCGTGTAATTCTGCCTGGTGCCTGTCATGTTTGTTTTTTCATAAATGCAGATACTTGCTCTGTGTGGCACTGCTTTGTTTCTGTTCTCAGTGCCATGGCCCATTTCTTTAGTCTCCTGCAGTGTGTCACTTCCCAGTGAATCTCGATACTCTGTGTTGAATCCTTTATGTCTCTGTGTGTTAGGGCACACTGTCCTTCAGCACAGTTCTGCCCAGGGCCAGAGCTGAGAGAATGCTGGGCTCACAGTCTGCTCTCCCAGTAGTGCTGTGTTCTCTTGTGCCCTCTCCCTGCCAGCCAGGACCTTCCCCTCTTCCCTCTGTCAGAGGTAGAGGGACCACAGTGGACAGCAGTTGACAGATATCAGTTAACATCTGAGGAGCACAGTGCCTGAGATGGCAAAGCCAGGAATGACTGGTCCAGGGCCGCATGTGGGACCGTGTCTTGTGTGAAGAGCGGGGAACTAGGAGTTTGGAGGCCAGGCATCTAGTTGTGCCTTTGCCACTAACTGGCCGTGAATCTGAGCAAGCAGACCAGTCGTCTCTGCCTCTGTGTCTGCACCTGCCAACAGAAGGACTATACCTCTTTCTCTCCTGTGACTTGTGCTGTGAATGGCCTGGGGGCCGTGCCTGCCTCTGGCAGTGAGGCACATAAGTTAGGCAGCTGCTTAGAGAGAGAGGCAATCCGGGAAACATTGTTGCTGGTGTTCCTGCTTATGTGGTTTGGTCTCAGAAGATGCCGATTACGCAAACCGTGTTTGCCCCATCGTGTAAGGGGTCGAGATGAAGAACAAGGCATCTAGCCAGTCCCGGGGGCAGACTGAAATTGGGGGAAGATACCATGACATCCTCCTAGGTGCCTGAAGGACAATTGCCTTAATGGACAGTGAGTCTGAGTCAGCGACCTCCATTAAAGCAGCACTAAGGAGTAAACAGGATGAGCCTTTCTTTGTAGAAAATGCCAGCACCTCTGCCACCTCTAAAAGTGGGGTGATGGGGTGACAGCTGGCAACAATATGCTGACTCGAGACCAGAGCAGAGGGCACCACCAGCTGCATCAGCACTTGCCCAGGGAGCCCTGTAGTCACTGGTTCATTTCCTAAGTGACCAGCTCCCCATGGCCCGAGGCAGAATGACTTCTGCCCACAGCCTGTGCAGAGTGCCTGTGGACCTTGAGCAGGGCGCCACCCTGGCATTTCATTGTAGTGTTTCCACGGGGTTATGCCCAGCTAGAAAGACCTTGAAACACTCTTGCTGTGGCAGCGTGATTTACAACTGCTTTTCCCTTTTTTTTTGGGGGGGGGGGTTGGTTAAATATCAGAGTAACTCATGATGGCCATTGGGCTCCTTATACCATCACTTTGGGATATTAAGAAAAAGACAAATCCATAGCACCACTTGCAAAGGTTAACTGACCAACACACGGCAAAGAGGTTTTGAAGTGGTCGAACTCATTCCTGACCCGTGTAAACAGCCTCTCCAACTCACCTAAGTGCTCATTCAGGCCATGAGGCCATAACTGCTGAGTGGTGGGGAGGACGGGGGGAAGCCATGCTACTCGCCATCCCTGGGTCATAGAATAGACTTTCAGTTTATTGTCCTGTGTTCCAGTATATTTCTGACCTCTTTCCTTACAGACGTTATTTTATCTCCTTGAATTGTGTAATTCTGGAACAAATTAATGATTTTCTTTGTGACATATGCATATATTGAAAGAAAGAGGGGAAAAGAGAGTGGAGGCGGCAGTGGGGAGGAGGAATGAGAGGAGAGAGAAGGAGAGGGGCAGAGAATTGGGACAAGAGAGCCTTCACTCTCAGCATCCCAAGCCTGTGCATGGATCCATGTGGCACGGTCTACATGCCTGGAGTGGAGGGAAGGCAGCAGAGGTCAAGGTTAAAAGGCCATTAGAATTATTCCTGTACCTCGAGGTCAGCCCCTTCACTCACAGCCTCACCATGGGAGTGGAACTGCCAAGAGCAGGAGCCCATGGTCCTCCACAGAGCCACCTTGCCCTGCTGCAGATGACCTCATCCCTTGAAGGTGTTTAGCTCTCTCAGTGCATTTTGATTCTGTCACAAGAGTACAGAGGGAAATAGGGCTACAGTGTGATCTAAATCCATCTGTTCAGGATAAATAAATAAATTACATGTCTCATGCACCAAATGAAAGTTCCCAGTCTGGCGGCCTCTGTCCATCCAGGTGTTTGTCACATCTGCGCATCACTTGGGCAGGGTGGACGGTCTTGGGCAATTATGGTGCATCTTTGGCAACACACATCCTGGCAGTGTGAAGGTTGCTTGGGAACTGGGGGCAGATAGTCCCCTGCCCTCAATCCACATGTTCTTCTTTTGTTACATAGAGGCAGTAGCCCAACAACTTAGAGACCTCTTGTGGACACAGGCCTTCATACTGTGTAAAGCCCTCTGCGTGGGAGTCATTACCATTGTTATCATTTCATTAAAAACATTTTTATTGACAGTTATTCAACTTCATCGTCTGGTTCTGCCTATTTCGATTGGGGCAAAATAGAGTGGTGATGTTATGCCTCCTTATTAATAGGCTTTGCAGCATGACTTTCTACTAAAAAAAAATCTCAGCTCTATATCTGTCATGCTTCAGAAACACCCCTTGTGTATGGAACATCCTAGAACTTTCTTTGCGTGGTTATTTTTGGTACAAATGCATAAAAAGAGGAGTTCATTACCTCAATAAACTCATGAAGTTAAAAACAAACCAGCCCTGGTAAATCTCCCTTGTGCCCTGGGCTCTGGTGTCCCATTTGTTGTGTATGTGTGCCACCATCAGTACAAGGTACAGCTCTCACTCCAAGACCAAGAGTCTCCAAGTTAGAGCACATTTGGCAAGATACCCCTAGCATTAGAATAAATTTATATTTTCCCAGGAATTATGCAAATACAATTTCTAAAACAAGGTTGTGAAGTCTGAAGCTCTTACGCTTACCTATTTTTGAAATGATGGTTTTGTAAGCCTTAATAGATTTCTTTTTCACTCTAATAACCTGGAAATGTCTAAAGCAATGTTTCTCAAATCTCTTATAAAAACATTCACTTCTGGAAGAGTGAAAACAGGTAACTCTTGCGAAAGCTGATGTGCATCGCAGTCTGAGATGTGAGTTTTACTGAGGAGTATTCACGAAGGCTTAGGCTGCCTGTGCGAATGCAGGTTCTGGCGTGCTAGCATACACACATACACTGCATTGGGCAGCTGTCTGCATCCCCAGCCGGGTAACTCCCCAATTTCCCCATTCACAAGAACTTTGAATACTGTGAAATCAACTGTTATATAAGCTTCAGAAAAGGGTATAATTTATGTCAGATACTGTTATGTGCTTATAAACTATGCTGTTTATCTTTGGATGACCACATTTGTTTGAATGAAGCTCTGTTGCTTCTTTGTGAAGAAACAGCCCACTGAACTGTGGCCTACTGACTCTCGCTGGCTGTCCCCACTGTCCTTGCCTTTTCCCATGGCCAGAGGGAAGCCTGAGGGCAGGAACAAGGCATCTGAAGCAGGGTCAGCCCCTCCATCCATAGTCCTTCACTCCCAAAAGTGTTGAACTTCAGCTCCACGTGGTTATAGGGTAAGTGATGGCTGAAGGAAAACAAAGGACAAGAAAAACTAAAGAAACTTGGCATAGTTTAGCTAAGTCATGGATTTTGAAATGAGTCTGTCCTCAAGACTGGAGTGTTAGTGGCCTTGGGAATTATGATTGGGTAGTCGATGCTGTCTCACTTTTACTAGTAGGTGAATCTTTTATCTAACAAGTGTTATAAGTCACTCTGGCTCATGTGTCTGTTCATTTAACAACACGGTAAGTCCTCATTTAACATCGCTGATAGGCTCTGCAACTTGAAGCAAAACGATGTATAACGAAACCTGTTTTACAACAGGCTGATTCATACAAACAAGAGTTAAGTTTCTGCAGCATCTCATCAACGTCATAACAAAATGATGGAACAAAATGGGGACCTGTTGTATTTATTGAGCACCGACTGTGTGGCAGTACCATACTGATTGGTGTTCCCTGTCCTCAAGCAGTTAGCCTTCAAATTTTACATACTTAGCATGACAGGGGCTGACTCACTCTCTAGGCCATGCCTATCTTTAGTTTTTTATAAGAGAAGAAATTACAGGACACTAGGAAACTTCAAAACTGACTACCCACTAAGTCCTTTTACTCTCCCTGGTGACTCAGCATCTGAGTTCTCTGGTTTTAGCCTTTTGCTTATGAGATTTTTTTTGCTTTCTTTTCTCTCATCTGTCACAGTAGACCTACCCCTTTCTCTTCCCTGTCCTTTCCAACAGATGGACAGAGAGGGTTTTCCATAGACATATCGAGGTGTCCGCCCCAAAGGGCCAGAGTTCCTCTGGCACAAAGAGAAGCGATTGGCTGTGGTGAGGTCCGGTCTTGACACCTCTCCACTTTGGGGTGGTGCAGCGGTCAGGACCTCTGCTCTTGAGGAAAATCAGATCTATCCTGAAGGAAGAAGCTGGCCCAATTTTTGAACACGGATTTCTCACAGGAACTTTATAAGCCTTACATATTCCATTTGCCTCAGTAATGTGAAATTTATTTCTAAAAAAGAAAAGGTACAGGCAGATCCTGGTGTGACTCACTAGAGAACAATAGTTAAGTCATAGTTTATTTTTGGCTTTTTCTCCAAGAAAAGGAAAAAAAATTGATTAAATGGATAGGGAATGTAAGCAGGCTTAAATCTATTAAAGGGAACTGGGTCAGAGTCATGCAAAGATCAAGATGATTAAAACTGGTAAGCGCTGTGAACAGAAGGGGTAGGGGTTCTCGCAGTGTATCACAGGAGGTCCTGGTTAATCCTGAAGGGGCAGGTCCGTCTTCTCAGGGAAGCGGAATTGAAGCTGAAGGATGAGTTGGACCTAATGAGAAGAAAGTGTAGCATGAGGACAGTGAAGAACATGTTCAAGCAGAAGGAACAACGTCTGCAAAGGCCCTGGGCTGGAAGGTGGGACATGGTGGGGAATGATGGGGAGAGCAGGGTCAAGGTACACATTCATAGCAGTTGTGCACAGAGCCTCTGGCTGAAGTCTGGGCTGCCTACTCATCTCGTCCACATTTAGATTTATCCACTACTCTCCATTCCTACCCCACGTCTCCAAGCTTCCATCTGAGATCATACCCTTCTTCCTTTAATACTTGTTTTAGTGTGGGATTGCTGGAGACAAATCGTAGCATGTCTTTTCCAAAAATGTCTTTATTTCACCGTTTTGTTTTTTTTTCTGGTAACACTTTTTTTCCCCAGCAGCTTTATTGACATATGACTTCATACCATAAAGTTTATCTGTTTAAAATGTATTGTCAGTAGGTTTTAATATATTTACAGAGTTGTGCAGCTATGAAAATCTAATTTTTGAGCATCTTCATCTCCCTTCAAAGGAACACTGTGGCCATTAGCGATCACTTCCCATTTTATCTCCTTCCCCCTGCACCCCACTCCCCAACCTTAAGCAAATCTAATCTACTTTCTGTGTCTAAAAGTTTTGCCTATTCTGGGTATTTACATATATGTTAATAGTTATTATATTTCCCTAATGGATTAACTGCTGCCTCTGAGAGGGTCATTGCCATCACTGACCTGAAAGTTGTTGAGCACAGCGACCCTGGAGAAGATGAGGCAGGACCCTAGCAGGGACAGAAGATGGAGGGAGAAATGTGGAAAATGGAAGAGGAAGGACATCAAAGGAAAGAATTTTTTTTCCTAGTCTTTCCTAAGGCTGACCTGGTGTAGATGAGGTCACCTCCTCAAGCTGGCTGGGGGAAAGATGAGCTGAAAGTGACTGCTGGCCTTTCTACAGTTCTCTGAGGCTAAATGAGTTGGCATTTAAAAATCTCAAAGTCAGGATACTAATACCCATTGACCTTGGTTATTATAAGTTTAATAAATATTTCAGAATATTCAGTATATCTGAATATTCTGCCCCACAAAGCTGTTTTCTTATAATGTTATGTATCTGGCATATTCCCCCTTGATTATTGATGTCTATATTTACTTCTCTGTGGCATTGTATCCTGATGTTTGGGTTTGTTTTGATTTGGTTTGGTTTGATTTATGCTCTAGACCTTGAGGCTTCTGCCCTTCTCTCCTGAGTCAAGAGTGCTCTGCAATGTGTTTTGTCTTCTCTGTCATGGCCTCTCCTTCCTACCTTTTATTTCAAGTTCTGGTTAATAGTTTTGCATCAGAAGCTTAGGACCAGACCTTGTCTAAAGACAGAAAGATGGACGATTGGGCTGGATGTTACCTCTCACTTAGGCTTCAGGGACATAGGTGGGAAGCACAGATACTGATCAGCAGGCAACCAGGGACTAGTGGGACACTCTGAAAGCCATCATAAACATTATGGAGGTGACACCAGTCGTGTGAACAGCAGATACAAGCTGGTTAGAGGTGGTATGTCTTCAGGGCATTTAGAGAGAACAAAGAGCAGTTGTCAGTGTGGGATGGCAAGAGTGGCCTCAGTCTGAAGGGATGTGAGTTCAGTTTTTGCTTCCACTTCCAGGAAGGCAGCATCAGGCTTCCCCCACCTGCCACCCATTCAAATACGCACACGGCCATACCGCTCAAACACATGCGTTAAACGGGGTTTGAATGGTTGTGAAGCTAAGCTCTGTTGTCAGGCGCGTACATGTTAACAGTCAAAGAATGGTCTTTAGGCTCATTGTCTCTTCCGAAATTCAAGAACAAGTGCCTTATGTGACCTGTTTTTTCATTCCTTCTGCAAACATCTGTTAGGCACCTTTTGTGGCTGGACACTGAGCCCCATGCAAAGACATATAAGGAGTGCTGCCTCTGGAAGACGAGCTAGCCCCAATATGCTGAAGGCTCTCGGTGATTTCTGAGGTTTAGGAACATTGAAAAGTAAAAGACTCCTGTGATTAGATTATAGTTTCAAGATAGGTGTCTGGAATTGGTGCTAGGATCTTCTGCATATTTGGCACACAAATGCCAAATATGCAGAAGATTCACATTTGTTTTGATTTGCTTTTAAACGACATAAACTGCATTTATGAATTTGTGATTGTGGGCTGTTAATCTTCTTAAAAGTTACTTCATTTTAATTTCCACCCCTCACCATGGGAATCTCAGATATAGCCACACAGGCTAAGGTGGTGTCAGCTTTCTCCAGGACGTGGAGACTCCATATCAAGGAGCCGTGAGCACTGAGGAAAGCAGAAGAGAAGCACACACAGCTTGGCCTCACCAAAACACCATCGCTTCAGTACAGATTTACATGTTTTTCATCTTTTTAAAAGTCATGTTGCTCTGTAAAGAAAATACACTTTCTTTCGATTCTCACGTAGACCGAGAAGGGTCACGATAAGGATGACTTGCTTTTACAAAGTCGGGCACCAGTGACACCCCGGAGGAACCTCACCGGTCTGGAGGACCTCCTCAGTCTGCAATTGGATTTTGAAAAAAGATCCGCTTCTGGAACCCGATCAATGACTCCACTGTTGCTTTTCATTCTGTTTGTACCTGTACTGGTCATCTCCAGAAGCCGTTTGAGTTTTGTCACCTGTCTTTGTGCTTTGCGCTCAGTTCCTTGCTCCAGGCACTGTCCTAGGTGCTGATGAGAAGCAATGGCTATGACAGGCGTAGAGTTCTTCTCACCTAGAGCACACAGTCTGGGAAGGGAGAGGGTGTTAGGCAGACACCTTACAAACTGGTCCTCATCGTCGACAGCCTTGGCGAGCATTGTGAAGAAAGGTATAGGGGCTGAGAATGCCACAAGGGGTGTGACCGTGGCCTGGAGGGTAGTTTGGAATTAGCAGGTCTGCAGGGGTGAACACTGACGCTTTCTTACATAATTATGTGCTCAGAGGTGTGTAATCGGGTCACAGATTTTTTTTTTTTTTTTGCATTTTGTAGATAAACATAATGGATTGAAACCTTTAAAATACCATATTAAAATCTATTCTCATTCTTCAAGTGAATAAACTTTTGTAGGTTTTTCAATATAAGCTGCAGCTAATGCTGGCATTCTGCTATAAGCTGGGAAGAAGCCTGTGGTTACAGTTAGGGTTCTGGCAGAGGGAGGGGCCAGCCCCCACGGAGAGCCTCCTTTGGACACAAGACTCCACTGGATTCTGTAGGCTCCCAGATGCACACTGATGCATGCCGTGAACTGCTGAGGGGGCTGGAGACCCAGCACCCTTCTGAGTTCATTAGAGCTCCAAGGAGTCCCCTCAGGTCCATATTTAGGGATGGAGCTTTCTTTGCTTGGACTTGAGCATCAGAGCAATCGGAGCGGGAGGGCAGAGGGCAGCAGCTGGTGGAGGGAGGGCGGTGGGGCAGCCTGATGAGCCTTGAGTCCAGCGAGAAGCAGAGAGGGGCAGAGAACAGTGGGTATTTGCCACTTGGCCTTCCTGATTATGGTTTTTCTTTGGGCTTTTCCTTGAATTTTATTTGGGGTAGAGAGATGTGTGCATAAGAGCAGGTCATTGGGCCCCACAGAGAAGACATCCCTCTGAAGCAGTAGCAGGGCGTCCCCAACCTGGAGTGTCTGAGTGAAGGGGACGATCTTCTCTCTGCGCACTCTGCAGTCTCAGGGCCGATGGCCTCCATAGCCTGGCATGCTCCTGTCTGTTAACTTGGTTGGGCTTCACTCCCACCCATCGGGCTGTAGGGCACTGGGGAGCTCGGGGCTCATCTGGGAATCCAGGTGTCTTGATCTTTGAGCGATAATGGTAGCTCTAAGTGAGCCATTTGCACAGGACACTATGCATCTTCATGAGATAAAACCCACACTTGCCTGCTGCCAGGTGTGCCAGCCGCATGTTCCTGTGCTCAGACTCATGGGCACATGGAGAGGAACAAGCTGCGGAAACCGACCGCTGTTCTCAGTGAGTGCTTGTATGCATGTTCCCCATTCCAGGTGAATAAGGGATCATTTTCCCCATTCTGTGGATGAGGAAACTGAGACTCCATGCTGGCGAGTGGTGGGATGGGCTGTTGGCCCCAGGGCTGCCTGACTTCCAAGTCTTGGCTTCTTCCCTCTCCACCCGGTTGACTCTTGTTCGTGTGACAATTTTTGAGACATAAAACACAAGCAGGTTTAAGACCCTCTCACTTGACGTGAGCCCAATTTGTCCTCCCTTCACGTGGTGGGGGGTGGCATTTGCCTCCATATGCGAGTCCATTTGCAGCTTTGGCATCTGGCAGTGCTCTCTGCACCAGGAACCCAGCAGGATGTGCCTCCTACCCTCCCACCTGCTCCTGACCCCTCTGCCTGGTGTGGCTTTGTCACAGTCACATCATCCCACCCAGGACAAACAAGTGCAAGCATCTGGGTCTGCTTCACGTTCAGATGTAGGCACGCTGCACGCCATCCCAGGGCTCATGCACTGCTACATACACCGCCATATTCTCAGCACTCCCCGACAGGGACTATTGATCAAATGTGCAGAGGTGATGACATTTTGAAGGTAGTGTTAGATGACGTATCATGACAGCCACAGACTCTTTCTCTCAGACTTAGATACCCTGACATACCCAGTGGGGGGTCTCGTGGGCTTCATCAGCCTCTGGGCTCTGGCTGGACCCTGGACAGGGGCTGCTTGGCTGGCAGAGCCATTTTGGTAGGGAATTGGTGTCTTTCAGATGTCTCAGCTTCCCCTAAGACCCTCTGGGGATAGCTCAGCACTCTCTCCTTCACTGGGTCAGCACCTGCAAGTGGCAGAGACCACACTGGTCCCATCCATCACTGCATCCCAAGCCTCAAAGGTGCCTTCCCATGCTGGGTGTGCAGTCAACATGAGTACATGCAGGCAACGTGAGTACACGCAGAGAGCATAGAACATGTACCAACCTAAGTATAACATGAGGGCATAGGTTGGTATTTCTGCTTTGCCACTTTGCACCAGTTAATAAACTTACCTGATATAATCTACAGTCTCAATTCCAAAATCAGAATACTAAAAGTTCTAGGGGATTACATAAGGTAATTCGGATGATACACTACATGCTCGATAAGGAACTGCCGGTGTTGTGGTTAACTCCAAGTTCACGCAGCAGAAAGAACAGGCACTTGTACTTTCTAGCTTAATGGCAGCTGTAGAGGTCAGTCCTCAGGGTCGGAGTTGATGGCTCTTGACCGATCCTCACCCTTTTCACTCTCCTGTTTGCTCCTTATATTTTCCTGCTTTTCCTTCTCTATTGCCTTTTCCTTTAAATGTACTGGTAGCTGCCTCCTATCCTCACAGTGTCATTGAGTAGCAAGATATGGGGGGTCAGGGACTTTGATAGGACTGCACTGAATTTGTAGATTGCTTTGGGTAGTATGAACATCATAACAATATTTGGTCTTTTAATCTATGAAAATGAGATGTCTTTCTGTTTCTCTTTATCAAATTTCAGCAACATTTTATAGTTTTCTGTGTACAAGTCTTTCCTCTCCTTGATTAAATTTATTCCTAAATATTTTATTCCTTTCGAGGCTTTTGCAAATGGAATTGTTTTCTTAAGTTCATTGTTAGTATATCAAAACATAACTGATTTTTATGTGTTCATTTTGTGTCCTGCAGTTTTGCTGAATTTATTTGTTTTGTTTTGACAATCGTGTGTGTGTGTGTGTGTGTGTGTGTGTGTGTGTGTGTGTGTGTGGAGTCCTTAGGGTTTTCTACATATAAGATCATGTTATCTGCAAACAGAGATAGTTTTACTCTCCCTTTCCAATTTGGATGCCTTTTATTTCTTTTTCTTGCCCAATTGTTGTGGCTAGGACTTCTAGTACTATGTTGAATAAAAGTAGTGAGAGTGGGCATCCTTATCTTGTTTTTGATCTTGGAGGAAAAGCTTTCAGTTTTCCCCTACTGAGTGTGATGTTTGTTGTGGACTTTTCATGTATGACCTTTATTATGTTGAGGTAGATTTCTTCTATTCCTAGTTTTTCTAGCTTTTTTTTTTTAATTATGAAAGGGTGTTAAATTTGTCAAATGATTTTTCTGCATCAATTGAGATGATTACGTGGGGTTTTCCCCTTCATTGTGCCGAACAGACATCTTTAGGAAGTCAAATTATATGAAAATTGAGAAGTGATACTGATGTAGCTTTGTTCACCTTTTAGTGTATTGACTAGTCAGGAGATGAGCATTTTGACATTGATATTTAAGAAGACCTAAATACCCAGCTCTGGCACAGACCTATGACTCTCTTCCTCTGTTAAATATTTTCTTTGTAGTTCTCCTGTCATGTCCCATTATGTGCGGTATACAAGTGGTAAATGTTAACTGGTTAATTAAATATTTGAGCCCCCTTTTTAAGTGTGAGGATTCATACTAACTGCCAATAAGAAGTAGCTTTCCAAATAAATGATGAGTTAGTATGTGTTGGGTAGAGTGCCCCATTAAAAAGTCACCTTTGGACACAATTAAGGAATATTGACCATTTGTTTTATTTCCATGAAGAGTCAGAGATGTTTTATTTAGGAAGAAGTCTAGTACCTGTGGATGAAATGATAATTACATCTGGGATGACTTGCTTTGAAATACGTAGTGGAAGAAGGAGAGGGAGAAGGGATGAAGATGAAACTAGAGTGACCATATGTTAAGTTCATTATATATTCTTTGTACTTTATTATCTGTTTGAAATTTTCATGATAAAAATTACAGAAAAGAAACACTGTAAATCAATGATGGTGTGGCTTTATGTTGAAATATTGTAGCCATTACAGTAACACTTAAGAAGAATTTTAATGATGTGATATTAGTAAGAAAATCCGGAAGTCTGTCTTCCTTATATGGGGTGTCTATGCATGTACTAACGTTTGCATAGAAAAAATATTGGAAGGAAATACATTGAAACATTAACTGTCATTATCCTTGGTTGGTGTGACTATGGGCAGTTTTCTCCTCTGTATCTTCCAAATTTTCTACAGTAAACAAGAAAAAAACAATTTCTGAAAAACTTTTTTGCGGGGAGAAAGGAGCCAAATCTGCATTGTGTAAATTGGTGAAGCATTTGTTGCAGTTATCTGTTTTCTATTAAATTGCTCCACTCAGGGATTCAATAAATGCCTGTGTGGTTACTAACCTTGAGCTGTGGACATGTTTGGGGCTGGACTGCCCTGTACTCTGCCTGGGAATCTGTCTTTGCTGGGGTTTGTGTGGGCAGGAGAGGTCATGGGCAATAGCAGTCACCACCACTGTGTTACTCCCTGTTAACTTCAGTTACATGCTTCCTTAACATGAATTTCCATCTAGTTTTAGTGAGCTGGACATGATTTCCACGAGGGTGATGGACTTTAAGCTTCGGGAGGCCGCTGAAGGCCTTGGGGAAGACAGTTCAGGTAAGGCCTTTGCTTCCCCTGTTTTTCTTTTCTTTTAGGGGATGTTATATTCTCTGCTGAGCTAAATTCCAGGCCCATGAATCACCATCTCAAAATATGTCCTAAGAGTTACCCAACTATGTGATTGGTTTACTATTATTCATATATTGTCATTCATGTCCTCATAGAGTTGAGAAATTGACATTAAAAAACATTAATTTCACCACAGTGTCCCTTTTCCATAGATTAGCTATTTATACTCACCTGGTTTTGGTAACAAAGATCTCTCTCTCTTCTTTAAAGTCAAAATGCTAGTGGTCATTTTTTTATATACATATAGCTCAGGAGGAACAGCTTTCAATAATATTAAATCCTAGCTGCTGTTAGCTTCAGATGCTAACCTCATTAAAGACACCATTTCATATTTATAGGTATATTTTTCTTATTATTCCATATTGAAGCTACTTTGTCTCTGTCACATTTCAAGAGGTACCAAAAATAATAATAATAATAAAAAGATATAATGTGAGGTTTTTAAAATTAACCCTGAGGAAAAAAAATGAGTTTCAAAATTTCTCATATTATGGGATTCTGAATTATTATTTTTTTTAACAAGTAACAGCAACTATTATTTGAAGAAGTAGTTCATTAGCCTGAAACAACTTCCATAGATGCTAGTTTGGGGCACTTATAGAAGTCACCATGAAGAATCAATTTTTAAAAAGAGAGAAACTAAATATTTTTTTTCCTCAAATAATAATGAGCTAAGTTATTCAGACTAACCCCTTCCATTTAAAATTTTAAAATTCTAGACAAGACTATGGCCATGCCACCCTGAACATGCCCAATCTCATCTGATCTCAGAAGCTAAGCAGGGTCGGGCCTGGTTAGTACTTGGATGGGAGACCACCCAGGAATACCAGGTGCTATAGGCATTTAAAAAAAATATTCTAGATAAGAGCATTCTTTAAAAAATCTTTTTAAAAGTAAAGAATAATGAGGCCAGAATTTTTTTTTTAAATAGTAATCCAGAGAGATAAATGAGCATGGAAGCCACTTTTGCCCTCAGATCATTTACTAATCTCATTTTCATGTCTTCATGGAGTGGAAGGTAAGGGAGAGGGTCAGAATGAAAGTACAGGCCTCGTCAAGGTGGGCTATCTAACAGAAGTCTCTCCTACAATAAGCTGGGAGGCCATGGAGCAACAAAATCTGAATAAGAGCAAACCAGAGGTAAATCAACCCTTGTATGGATTTGTAGCTTGAGTTTTCATTCCATGGGTAATTCTGAGAATTTCAACCCTTGAACTTGGCTATTAGTATTTCTAGCCTGGCTGTGACCCCAGGTACCTGGTAAAAGCAAACAGTCTTCTCTAAAGTAATGTGCCTTCTAACTAGACTTCAAGTTATTACAGAAAATAATATTTTCAGTACCATGACAAACATGTAATCAGTGATAACCAGGTATATAAGGCAGTAAGTCACCATTAACGAGAACCAACACATATGAGTTGAATTGTAAGCCTCCAAAATTCATACATTGAAGTCCTGATCCCCAGTATCTCTGAATGTGACTATATTTGGAAATCAAGTCTTTGCAGACATAGTTAGTTAAGATAACACGAGGTTATACTGGAGTAGGGTGGGCCCTAATCTAATGTGACCAATGTCCTTACAAAAAGGAGAAATGTGGACACATATACACACACACACACAGGGAGAATACCATGTGAAGATGAAGTCAGAGACCAGGGTGATGGCATCTACAAGCCACATGCTACCAGCAAACCATCAAAAGTTAGGGGAGAGACATGGATAGATTTCTCTATCACAACGCTTTGAAGGAACTAACCATGCCAAAGACACTTTGATCTTGGACTTCTAGCCTCCAGAACAATTGTGAGACTATAACAAATCTATTGTTTAAGATACCCAGTTTGTGGTGCTTTGTTATGGCAACGCTAACAACTGATACACGGCAGAAACAAGGGCAACGGACACACAAAGTCATCAAATATCAGAATTATCAAATATGTGCTATAAAACAAACATACACCCTGTGTTTGAAGATAATAAAAGTTAGAAAATATCTGGGAAAAACGGGGAACTATAAAAAGTGTTATAGTACCCAACTACTGCTATAAAGCAAGATAAAGAAATAAAAGGGATACTGATGGAAAGAGGAAATAAAACTGTGATTATACAAATTATCAAAAAAGTACCTAGAACTCTCAAGGAACTTTAGCAAAGTTGCACTATACAAGGTCAGTATTTAAAAAAATCAATTGTATTTCTATATACTAGCAATGAACAATTAAATAATTAAAAATTTTTAAAGTGCCATTTACAATAGCACCCATAAAAAGAAATACATAGGTATATATCTAACAAAATGTATACAAGATCTATATAAGGAAAAACATTTTTTTTAATTGTTTAAATTAATCAACAAAGACTCATGTACAGGGAGAGATGTACTATGTATTATAGACTGAATATTTGTGTCCATCCCAAATTCATATGTTAAATACTAACCCCCCAGGTGGTGGCATTTGGAGGTGGGCCTTTGGGAGATAATTAGGTCTTGAGGACAGAGCCCTTATGCGTGGAATTAGTGGCCTTACAGGAAGAGGCCAGAGAGCCACTCGCTCTCTTTCTGTCATGTGAGGACATGATGAGAAGTCGGCAGTCTGCAACACGGAAGAGGGCTCCTCACCAGAACCCCACCACCATGCCAGCATCCTGAGCTCAAACCTCCAGTGTCCAAAACAGTGAGAAATAAATTTCTGTTATTTATAAGCCACCCAGTCTGTGATACTTTATTATAGAAGCCCGAACAGACTAAGATAACATTTTGTTTTGGATTGGAAGACTCAATATTAATAAGATGTCATTTCTCCCCAAACTGAGCTACAAAATGAGGTATTGGTACATGTGGGGGAAGAGTACAATGTTGATAAGTCAACAATGAAAGGGAGGAGCACAGTTCAATATTCTATAGCAAGAATATTGACCAGTAATCATTTGATTTCCATGGAGAATCAGAGATTTTTTCATTTAGGAAGGAAGCAAGTCCACATGGATGAAATGATAATAATCTGAAATGATTTGCTTTGAAATAACCTGGCGAAGATGAAGGAGAGCAGGGGTAAAGATGAAACAGTTAAAATCCCAGCAAGATATTTTTCCAGTGTTGACAAGCTGATTTGAAAATTTACATGAAAGAGCAAAAGAACCAGAATAGTGAAAACATTTGAAAAAAGAACAAAGTTAGAGGGCTCACATTACCTGATTTCATGACCTTCTGTAAAGCCATAGTAATTAAGCCAGTGGATATCGAGGATAGATGCATAGACACAGATAGGAGAAAACAGAGTCCAAAACTAGACCCAAACAAATATGGTCAATTGATTTTTGTTACAAAGATGTAGCAATAATTCAATAGAGAAAGAATTGTCTTTTCAAAAGATAGTGCTAGAGAAATTGAAATTTATATGTAAAAAAATTGACATATACCTCATAGATTATACAAAAATTAATTTAAAATACATTATAAGCATAAATATAACAGTATAAAACCTTTAAAAGAAAACATAGGAGAAAATATTGATGACTTGGGATTAGGTAAGTCTTCTTAGAGATGACATTTTAGTCTCTAAAAGAAAAAATTGGTAAATTTGACCTCATCAAAATTTTAAACTTTTGTTCTGTGAAAGATACTATTAAGAAAATAAAAGACAAGTCAAAGACTGGGAGAAATATTTGCAAATCACACTTGACAAGAGATTAGTATTTAGAACTCTCAAAATTCAACAGTAAGAAAATAACCCAATTAAAAAGTAGGCTTTACCTAAGAAGATATACAGATGGCAAATAAGCACATGAAAAAGTGCTCAACACTTACAGTCATTAACCAATGCAAATTAAAACTACAATGAGATACCACTATACACCTATTAGAATTGCAAAACAAAACCACGCCCAACAATAACAAATGCTGAGATGCAGAACAACTGGAGCTCTCATATATTGCTGATGGTAATACAAAATGATACAACCATTTTGGAAAATATTTTTGCAGTTTCTTATAAAATTAAATATACACTTAGTTTATGACCCAGCAATCCCACTCTTAGCTGTTTAGTTAAGAGAAATGAAAATTTATGTTACATAAAAACCTACAGCAACTTTATTCATAATTGCTAAAAACCGAAAAGAACCCCAGTATCCTTCAGCTGCCCAGTGGTTAAACGAAGTGCTATATCCATACAATGGAACAGTACTCAGCAATAATAAGGAACAAACTATTGATTGACGTAGCAACATGTATGAATCTCTTACGGCATTGTGCTAAGTGAAAGAAGCCAGAATCAAAAGGATTCCTACTCTGTGAATCAATCCATATGACACTCTGGAAAAGGCAAAACTATAGGAACAGAGAACATATCAGGGGTTAAAGACGGGAAGGGTTTGGCTACAAAAGGGCATCATGAGGGGTGATGGTACAGTTCTGTATCTTAATTTTGGTGGTGATTATGCAACTCTGTGCACATCAAAAAGACTGAGTTTTACTGTATGTAATTTTAAAAATAATGTTTTAAATGATGTACCAGATTTGAAAAACAATCAAATGGGTTTTCTAGAAATAAGTATTTTATTACAATTAAAAACTCAGTAGTGAATTTAATAGCAAATAATATCAGTTCAAGATAGATCACAAGAAAGCATACAGAATGTAGCATAGAATGGTAAAAAAAAAAAAATGGAAAATTCAGAAGAGAGGACAAGAGGCATAGAGATAAGTGAAAGGGCATAAGATACATTTAAGCACAGTCTCAGGAAAAGAGAGAATAGCTGAGAATTTTCTGGAATTGATTTAAAAAAAAAAGACCCACTCCACAGATTTAAGAAACCTGATAAATCCCAGGAAGAATAAATAAAAGAAAATTCACATAGAGTGGAAAATATAGAAAATCAAAGATAAGAGGAAAAATCTTAAAAGTAGTCTGAGAAAAAAGACAGATGACCTTGAAGGGTACAAAGAATTGATGACTGACTGCACAACCACATGAGAAGCCATAAAACAGTGAAATAATGGCTTCAATATTATTGAAAGAAAACCTTAGAAAAAAATAATTGCCAACCTAGAATGTTATACCTAGGAAAATGTATGTTTTAGGAATGAAAGAGAAATGAAGACATTTTCAGACAAATAAGAACCGAGTTTGTTACCAGCAGACCTTTACTAAAGTAGATTCTGAAGGAATCCGCTTCAGGCAGAAGGAAAATCATCCTAGATGAAAGGTCTGAAAGAAGAAACTATGAGCAAAGGAAAAGAGAAACAAGTGAATGCATCTAAATATACATGGAATGATGCCTTTTGGGTTCTTTTAAAGTTCAGAACAAAAACAGTAGGGCATAAAAATAGTATTAAGGTAATCTAAGTTCCTTGCCTTGTCCTGTAATAGAATGTGTAGGATAATTTCTAGGGGAAATCACCAAAAGAAAAACAGAGATTAAAGGCAAAGTTTACAAACTAGAAGTGGGAAGAAATGGAATAATTTTTTAAAGTCAGTTAATCCGAAAGATGATAAGGAAATTAAGAAAAAGCACCTAAGACAGTAGACTTGTTTTTATTAACACATCAGTAACTACAGTGAGTATAAGTAGACTACTCAATTAATTTTCCAATTAGAAGTTAAAGATCATCCAATTGGATTTCTAAGACTCTAATTCTCTTAAGTATAAGAATTCAGAAAAGTTAAAGATAAAAGGATAGAAAAACATGTACCTTGCAAACACCAGACAAAAGGAAGCCGGCATCACTATATTAATAGCAGTCAAAATAAAATGTAAGACAAAAAAGCATTACTAAAATTAAAGAGGGCATTTCACAAAAGGTTCAGTTCCCCTGCAAGATAATAAATTTACCTTTCTATGTATTACATAATTTTAAAAGTTAGAGTAGTTATATAAAGATAAAATCTATAGTGAACTTTTTAATACACCGTATCAGTAATTGATAGAACAAGTGTATTAAAAATTAAAGATACAAACTATTTAGACAACACAATTTAAAAAGGCTTTGTCCTAACAGAAATATATTAAACATTGAAAAATACATTATTTTCAAACACATTAAGAACATTTACAAATTTATGGTAGGCCATAAAGCAAGTCTCAACAAATTTGAACAGATTCAAATCATACACGGTATATTCTCTGAGCACAATACAATTAAGTTAGAAATCAGAAACGGAAAGATAAGAAAATCCTCAAGTGCTTAGAAAGTCCCTAAAATTAATAAAGCTGCCTGAAAATTAATAAGCTAACTATTCATCTCAAGAAGTTTAAAAAGATAGCAAAGTAAATCTGAAGAAAGTAGGAGGAAGGAAAGGATAAAGATAAGAATAAAAATGAATACAATAAAAAAACAAACATTTAATAGAAAGAATTATCAAAGCCAAACTTTTTTAAGGCAAATAGAATCGACAAACCTCTGATAAAGGAAAAAGACAGAGAGGCACAGATAATTAACATCGGGGCTGAGAAAGAGAGCTTTATTACAGATGGTATGGATGATAAAACAATAAGAGGATGTGATTAATATCTATATGCCAATAAATTAGAAAATTTGGAAAAAATTGATTCCTAGCAAAATGTAACTTAATAAAACAGAATCAAGAAACAGAAAACCTGTATTGGCCCTGTCACCATTAAAGAAGTTGAATTAATAAGTTTCTGTGTCATAGACTCTCATTGAGAACCGTCACTTAACAACATAATCGTTTTGTGATTATGAAGGTAAGCAAACTTCCACTATGAAGTTAAGAAGATTTTGCTGTAGCACTGGATTCCCTTTGGGCAAGGATTTACTCAATTATGGGAAATCCTAGTAGATAATTCTAAGAAATTCTCTACATTAGGGAGCATTAATATAAACCAAATGTAAAGACTACATTTTTTTTTTTAAGAATTCAGCTTATTTACTTAAAAACAAATTGTTCTAGCAGATTTTCAGGATATATTAGACAGCCTACAATGTGGCATCCTTCTATTATTAGTTCTTGTAAATTCGGAAGGAAAGGGATAACTCTAGATTGAGCTGCTATTGTGAAATCACAGGATCCCGGATATGACAGAGTTTGTGAGTGAGAATGCAGGAGACGGCATGCTTGCAAGTGTTTGTGATATTGTAACGGTACGGGAAGCATGGTCGAGTCAGGCTCAGCGCTGCTACCACCATTTGATGATTTTTCTCACCCAAAGATGTTAGCTCCTCACTGTCCTTGGCACTGTCGTGAGCACCTCTGGTCCACAAAGCTGGACCTCTCCCAACTGTCCTTGGTGTTCAGGGCCGCGCTAAATGAAGCGCTTAAGATTATTTTGAAAAATAATTTGGGTTATGACATGGCCTTTACCTCATCAGTTTTTACTTCCTGCTTTTGACTATATATATTTCAGAGATTAAAGTTTGGTTTCAAGCAAGAGGACAGTCGCTCGTGCTTCGATTCTGTGATCTTGCTCCAGAGCTTTCCTGGTTGGCTCTTTTGTTAAATGTCCAAAACAGTCAGAAATCAAGATTTCTTTCCAGATGTGCAGAAGTGATACCCCAAGAACTTCTCTGTACCAAAAAAAAACAAAAAACAAAAAACTGTCAGGAGCAAGTCATTGAGGCATGGACAAAAATCCTGCTTTCCCCCTTCCCGAGCATGTCTCACACAGGCTTAGTAAGTGCTCTGTGCGTTCCTTCTGCACAGGAAAGAAAAAATCCAAATTCAAAACATTTAAGAAGTTCTTCGGGAAGAAGAAGAGGAAGGAATCACCTTCGTCCACAGGAAGTAGCACCTGGAAGCAAAGTCAGGCGAAGGATGAGGTCGTCGCCATGGAGTCAAGGGCAGTGGGCTATGACTCAGAGGATGAGCTAGAGTAAGTTGCTTGTCGCATCCTCAGGGCTTATATTCTGCGGTGGGGCCTGTGTGCCAAAACACTCTGTATTGTTGTCTTGGTAACTTGCTGGGTTTCTGAGCCTGTTTTCTGGGTTCTCCCACTGATGTGCCATTCTGTCTTTTCATACATGGGAGTGGAGAACATTGCGGGGAAATTATTAGGTGCCTGCCATGTGCCAGGTGCTGCATATATTAAATGTCTGTGGTCACTGTGGGACAGGAAGTAAGGTATACCACTTTACAAACTAGCACACCAAGCTTTAGCAGAATTTTGGAGAAGTTGCCCAATATCCTACAGCTGAAAGTGGCACGATAGGGATAAGAGCCCTGATATAATTTGGCCTAAAACTCTTTTGAGGGCCTGGATACTATACCAGAAAATGTTCAGGGTTAGGGGGTAGGGGGCTTTTGCTGTTCTGTCTTAGAAAAATCATCCCAGAATACTGTTGAGAAGAACAGATTCTGTAGGTATGAAACTTTGGGGAAGCCTAGTGGAGGAATCCTTATTTTTAGAACTTGTATTTCACCAAAATATAGTTATAATACATATACTCCAGTTATTCTAGCAGTTATATCTGTGAGTAAAGGGAAAGAAAAGACCAGGTTTTTTGCCATGCCAACTTTTATGTTTCCTTCTAAACAACTTTGGCCCTTAATTTGAAGATAAAACTCTTCAGAGGCATAATGACCCTCAAGATTGGGGAATAGGCCATGCTGAGGAGGGTCACAGACTTCAGCATCCCAGCGATGGTGTCCTGTTCCCTCCACCCCCAGCACCACTCCTCCCTCCTGTTTCCAGCCTCCTCCCTGATTTTTAAAGGAGTAGAAATTACACTGACCACTTGGTGGCACCAAATGACTGAAGAGGAAAGATTTGAGTGTTTCCTTCAGGTATTTTTGTTTGTTTTGTTTTCGATGGTAGCAGGATGCTCTCCTCGCACCTTGAGAAGTATGGGGAGGATGCACTGAACACAGATTTTTAAAATCAGTGTGCTCCAAACTCTTGGGGAGTGAGACGTTATCGTGCTAACAGCACTACTTAATAAATTTCCTCACTGGGCCAGCTCCCGGGAAACTGTAACCCTCACCTCACCCACTCCCATCTCTTGAACACACAGTTCTGGTCTTGGGGACAGAGGCCCAGGCAGGAGTATGGCAGGTGGGATGAGCGGGTGCAAAATGACCTGTCCATTTGTCCATTTCCTGTTTATCACTGGAGCCCATGAGAAGTGGGGACAGTGTCCTTTTCATCTTTATATCCCCAGCACCTAGCAAGGGCCTGGTCCCCAGTTACTGGTAAAGTTTTGCTGGATCGATGCTCAGAAAGGAAGCTTGAGGGCAGAATATAACAAGGCCCGGGAAGTACAAATAAGGATTTTTAGAGAGCAGGGCGGTGGGGAGGCGAGATCATAAAGGCATCCCTTAGCCTCTGGGAGTCTGTGTGTCTTCTAGCTCTGCAGCAACTTCTCATCCATCACATATTAAAGCTTATGGGACCCTGTGGGTTTGAAAAGCTGACCCCAATCTATTGTGTCTGTATGGTTATGCCTCTTAAGTCTCTTAATCTATAACGGTTCCCCTTTCTCCTTTGTTTTATGTCATTAATCCTTTGGATGAGCAGGGTCATTTGCTTTGCAGAATATCCCGCTTTCTGGCTTTGCTTTCACTCAGTATGATAGAACTCATTCTTATATTCTCGGAATTTCTTGTAAAGTATTAGGGGGATCTAGATAGTTGATTAGATTTAGGTTCAAGATAGTACTGGATACTTACTGTCACACCACATCACAAGGCACATAACTTTCTGGCTGTCCCACTTCTGGGGGCTCTGAGACTGAGCACTGGGCAGGGCTCCTCACTGTGTTTCCTCCACCAATTGCTTTAACACCCATTGCACATATCCATCATTTCATTGCAAAATGGTGATTTTTCTAATTCTGTCATTCAGTCTGCATGTGTCAGCTGGAATTTTTCTATGAAGAAGCTCTTTCCTTTATCAAGGGCTTGGTGGCTCTCAAATATAGTTTGTACAGGAGAGGCAGGATAATGTTTGGAATAATGATTTCTTTCTATTGATTCACCATCAGACTCATGACCTGCTACCCTAGCAACTCCCAACACTGACCAATGAGTTTTGTTTTTTTCATTTCTTCTTTCTTGAATATAGTTGTGAATGCATGAATTTTTATATATTTGGTTTGCTTTAACCCATGACAATTTTTATTCATTTTTATCCTCATATCGTCCCATCTTATGCTATTGAGACTCACTTCAAATTAGCTACTGAGTTGTTTTGACATGACCCCATTTGTCTTTGCATCCTTGCTTTCTTGCACAATGAGAAATCTTGGGTTCATTTTGTACATTTCCCACCCTAAACCTGTAACCAGCCATTTCTTCATAGGATTCTAGTTTCTTTTGGTGTGACATAATTTTGAGAGCCACAGTCTGGTCGTCAGGAATGATGATTGCTAGTGAGTTGGCTGTCCACTTCTTCTAGACCTCACCAGTACATACAGCTAGGAAAGACACTTTATTTTTAAAGAGAAATATAAATCATTAATTTCCAGATATTTCCAGTTTAAATTTTATAAGACAAAATTTTTACTTCTTTGTTTGAATTCACTTTTTTTTTATTGCAAATCTTGGTTCCGTATGATATTAGTAAAATTATTTATTTTCTTCATTGTACAGTACACTTACAATAATTTTATTATATTCTTTTCCCACACAGAGTTTATATACTATACAGATTGTTCTGCACTTTTTTAAAAAAGCAGTATTGCTACTACTAAGAGAGCAATTTGATATCTTTGTGGGTTTTGTTCTTAGAATTTATCCTGTTACAGATATAGAGTTAAAAGTTACTTGGATGTCGAGTTAGTCACTTTTCTCTGTGTGGTTATACCCACAACCTAATATAAAATTAGGCTTGTTTCTGATTGTTTTCTAGTTTTAGAGATCGTTTTATTTCCGTTTTTGTTTGATTTTTGCCTTTTAACCATGTAAATCGTTTACATAGCTTCCAAGGCAAAGTTGTAGGTGTAGGGTACCTTGGCGCCCTGTCTCCCATCTTGTTCTCTCCTTCTCTAGAAGGAAATCAATTTTATTAATTTGTTACTTATCCTTTTATTTTTATTTTAAAAAATATAAGCAAATACATCTATTCACATATGTTCATATATATTCGCACACCGAGCTGACACTCCACAAATGTTTTGCGCTGTTTTTTTTTTCCTTAGTGTAGTCTGCTGCTGCCCGTGTACAGGTTACAGACATCCTCCTCACTCATTGGTCCCCCCATATCAAGTTCCACAATTTATTCAGACACCTCCTGAGGGACGTTTGGATTGCCCCCAGTGTTTTGCTCCCATAAGCATTGCTACAGTGAATGGCCTTGTGTTTCTGCGGAGGCTTTTTCACACTGTCTCAACACCCAGTTCGGCCCAGAGGAGGCCTTAGAGCGGTGATCATAGTTTCCAAAGGGTGTGGCCGCAGGCAGCCCACTGAAGGCGGGGAAACCCAAGTGTGCCTGTGTCCTTTGTGACAAGAGCTGCCATTGTGAGAGGGCCTGCCTGGTGCTTTCGCTTGGCCTGATTCCCTCCCAGAAATGTGAAGACACACCCTTCTAGAACCCTGGGTTCCCCACTTGCAGGCTCATTATTATGGGCTAGAAAGAAGTTAGACAGCATCACTAGCCAACACGACTAGGTCTGCAGTGCAGCAGGGCCATGCCTAAGAGTTCCTAATGCCTCACGGAGGTCAGGGTGCCCAGGGCTAGGTGGCGGAGGACGGTCATGGTGTACAAGATGGCCAGTCTGCAGGGGGTGGGGGGTGCTTTCCTTCCTTCATCGTTGGGTCTTAATCACCTCCTTCCACCTATTGTTCAGACAGCCACTGCTGCTAGGAAAATATGACAGCTAACTCCCATATCCTCTTAGGACATTTTGCAAATGTCCTGTGGGTGCAGTTCCAAACTGGGGCCTTGAGCTCGGGCGTGGGGAAAGGGCTGGGATGGTGATGACAGAAAGGCCCACCACCTACACTCCAGGACCTAGGCACACAGGTTGGATTGCACAGATGATACTAAGTAAAGAAAAGGGGATGTGGCTTTGCAGGCGGCAATTGTCATTTCAAACCCAGCCATGAATGTGTACTTCAGACCTCCTTGTGAGGGTGCCTCCGGGAGGCCGGCCCTCAGCCCCCAGCCCACCGAGGGGCTACATGTTTGCCCACAGCGGTGACTTCACGTTCCCGGGCAACCCTGCCAGCCAGTCGAGGCCCCCATCTGGGACCTCATACCTTGTCAAATCTCGGTTTTTCAATTAATAAAAAGAATACTCACAATCTTCAGATCTGTTAGGAAAATTCCTGTCTCTACAACACTCCTAATAGTTGACTGTGGTATTTGACAGGATGGGGATAAACTGGAATCAGGACCAATTCAAAAATGAATGCAGCCAAGGGCTTGTGGTACCCAGGGCCATCAACCCCAATGCCCCTTGCTGTTCGTCCTGAGGACCCAGCTGAGAGGTGACGTGGGCAGAGTTTCACAGTGTCTCTTTCTCCTAGGGAGTCAAGGGGTGCTTTGGGTGGCCGGGCCCTCTCACACGACAGTATTTTCATTCCCGAGTCGGGACAGGACCCTACACGGCCTGTGCGGGTGTTTTCCCAAGAAAACGTTTGTGACCGGATTAAGGCTCTGCAGGTAAACTTTTCCTTGTCAGTGACACTTGGTATGTATGTCACATATGAATCGAGAAGTTTTAAAATCATTTCCACTTGCTTTATCTGATATATTTTGGGGTATAATTGCGTGCACGTCACAGCTCTCCCAAGACACTTCAAGTGAGTTATGACTGGATCCCATCTCATTCTAAGTTATAAACACTCATTTTCAAGGCTGTGGCAGCCGCTCTTTGGGTTCAGTCTCCCGCCCCAGGTGAGGGTGTCGAAATATCTCCTGAATGAATGAATTGGGGCAGGAGGGTTTGTTGATAAAAGTCACTGATGAAAACAAGAGCAAATGTTCTTTATTCCAATCCAGTTAAAAATACAGTGTAATGTGAAAATGGGACCACCACCTCCAGGCGGCCTTCCTGCCAAGCGGGGAGATGACGCCGGCATGAGTTCTGAAGACGACGGTCTGCCCAGGAGCCCCCCAGAGATGTGCCTGCTGCACGATACCGGTCCCGGTACAGCCATAAAGGCAAGTGCAGCCTGCTCTGCCTACACCTCCGTCCACACCCACGGCAGGGGCAGCTGGGGCCTCTGGTGGCCTCTATGCTCCCCTGAGATTCCTGTGCCAGGTGTGGCCAGGAGGTAGTCCCGCCCAGGGCACTGGAGCCCACAGTTGGTATTTATTTTCATTCTTTGAGCAGAAATTCAGGTCTTGTTGGGAGATAAGGTTTTGGTAGCATTCTTCGTAATGGCTAGAGATCTGATACAATCAACCCCAGACCTTGTTTTTCCTGTCTGAGCAGATGACCAGAGCAGTGTCCCTTCTCAAAGAGTGAAACGCCTTTGTTTCTGTTCTCTGTTGTCATGACACTTGGCCGGAGGACAAGGGAGTGGTGAACATACTTGGCTTCATCTAGGCTCCCATGTCTGAGGGAGGGTGATTCGCACTTGCTGGGCACGGGGAGGAGTGGGAGATGGGGTGCCAGTAAACAGGGCGGCAAGATCAGTTCCACAGGCAGCAGCGGTATGCACGGCCTCTGCAGGGTGGGGAGCTCATCCCGGATGCCGCCTTCCCCTGTGGGAACCCATGAGGAAGCACTGAGCTCCTTCTCATGTATGAACAACATGGCTTACAGTGTTGCCATTTTAAGTCCATTCGAGGTATTTGTGCATAAATGATCATTTTCCTTTCTGGACAAGCAGCTGAGGGTTGGGTAGAGTTAGAGTTATCCACTTATACTGAAGACTGGAAAGCAAACAAAGGCCAGAATCCATTGTTTATAGCCACACACATGCCCCGACCATCCTTGGAGCAGTCACTTCTGTCCTGGTCCAGGGCCTTTTGCAGTGAAATCTCAGGGTTTCGTTGTGACTTGGAGTCTTGCAGATTCTGTGCTGCTCTGAAATATATAGTCAGTAGTCACTTCAGCCTGGCCAGCCAGAGGCCCCCTTGCAAAGGCGAGGGAAGGAATATCTACCCAACTCATGTGCACTCATAGATTCCCAGGGGGTCACTGATGGAAGGAATGGGAGAGACTGTGGTGTGGCCGAGCGTAAACATGCCTCAGGGCCGGAGGTTCACCCCAAGCTGGCTAGAGAACTGCTCTGTCCAGAATTCTGCTGTGGCGTGAGCCTGACCCTGCTTGCTCCACGAGCAGTATCTGAGAACAGTGGGCTACCCACACCCATTGTCCCACCTGTAGGACAAGGAAGACAGGACAAGGAAGACAGTCTCATGTCCTGGACTTCAAGCCAGCCTTTCACCCCTTAAAATACTGGAGGGGAAGTCGACAGGCTTGTGGCCATTGAAGGTGTAATTACTATGTGACAGACATATCTCGCATTCTCAAGTGCAGTTTCAGGGTCCCCAGCCTCAGGTCCAGATGTGACCATGTGTGTTTCAGGGCCATGTTGCGGGGCAGATGTCTGACTCGCCCCCATTCCATCCCATGGTGCGCTCTGATGTGCAGAGCACCGTGTTTCTCTCCGTTTGGCTGGGACACACAGTGTAAAGAACACTTTCTAACTCCATCCCCTGGGGAGTGAGCCCAGCTCCAAACCCGTGATGCTATGATGCTCGGATCTCAGACTTAGCTGAGCAGGGGCCATTTGTGCCAGTGGGACTGGCCTCGTCCTTCTCAACACCCCTCCTGTGAGGGCGATGTTTTTTTTTTTTAATGTTCAGAGATTTAATCAACTGTTGGGCAATATGAACATTGCACTAGCTTCATAGGCAACCAAAATTTGAGCCTTTAAGACTTAAAAAAAATAGATAATCTTTATCCTCAAGGTTTTGAAGACACAATGATGGTATTTTGTGCCCTGAAGGTATTTTGGGCACAGTAGACTGATAGAGAGAGGAACAATGCACTCTTTAAATGTGTTTATATAACATATGGTATTTGATACAATGGTGCCTTCAATCCCAAAAGGATAGGGTTGTAGGCTGTTTAATTTTTTCCTGCTGTGACACCTTCCACAGGCTCACATTCTAGACAGAGAAACTTAATGAAGATTATTGTGAAAAAAGGTGTTCAGAAGCAATACCTGATGTCACTGCCAAGGTGCTATTTCCTGGCAGAATGAGTGTTTTCAGGAAATGCATGGAATTACTTTGAAAAATTTTATTACCACATGAGGTAGCAATTGATGAAACGTAATTTGGTGATTTTTTTAAGGTAAAATTATATCTAGCTAGTCTTAGTCTAGATTTGCTGCCATTAAGTAGGGAATATTGGGTAGAGGGTGACAAAATGACAAGTCTGTTTGCTCTGGGAGGTGAGGGCAGGTCGATGGAGAGGACACAGCTCTGGTGGCAAAAAAAATGCACTTACCACTACAGAGCAAGCCTGCAGGCGGGTTCCGTCACCTAGAGGAGTCTCTGTCCTCAGAGAGTTTGGGAGAGAATCAGATGAAAGCAGATAAGTCAGTGTCTGTCATTCCCTCACAAGGAAAGGTCAGCTGGCTCCTAACAGCACCCCTAGCCCCATCACCCCCGCTTCGTGTCTGCTGACTGTTCCCGTGGGTGCAGTCCTCAGCCCTCCCCTCAGTGGCTGAGCCCTCTTTTTGAGGATAAACACTGTAGAGCAGTTGTCATTCAGTGTCACCCCACCCAAAACGGTCTCTGAGCTCCATGACCCTGGGAGCCACATCCCCCAACATGGGGCCACTGTTAGATTTTTAAATCACCCACTTTCCAGAATTGTCCAGAAGCACAGATTTCAGGAAATATTGGGTGACTGGGAGCAGGCAGTGCCGGTGTGCATGGTCAGATGCTGCCGGTCGCAAATAAAAACGCCGTCACTTTCCTGCCCCTGGGTCCCACGGCCCCCATGCCATCCTGGCGGCTGCATCACTGATTAAAGACCCCTCGTCCTGAAGGGCTGGTCTCTCCAGGCCCCATGACCTCAAACCACAGTGCAGACTGAGCAGCAGGAGCTCTTCCCTGGCAGGAAGAGCCACTGTGACAGCCAGCGCGGGGGGTGCCCAGAGGTGGTTATTCAATGTCTGGGCCGTGGAGCTCCTGGCCAGTGTTCCAAGCATGGGGGCCATTGTGGAGGCCAGTGTGGGCCACACTGGGACCATCAGTTCAAGGCAGCATATATGCAGAGACCCAGGTGGAGAGGAGTCAGGGTTATAACAGGGAAACCAGAGTCCCATTTGTCACAGAAGCGACTATTCTCACGTGGTGGACTCACTGCATTTGCAGAGCAGCTCATCTTGTCTATTCTCTTAAGTCCCAGACAGTCAGAAAAAAAAAAAAACAAACAAATACAGTTTTACCAAGTGTTTATATACACTGCTCCTCTAGACAAGGGGAAAGTGAAGTGTTCTGTGTGGTTTTGAAATGGACCCACCCTGCTTGTGACCACTAAGGAGAACTACCTGGGAAGGGTGTCACTGGTCCAATCTAAGGCAAATTCCAGAGACGGGAAGCCAAAGCCATGGTACAGAGGAAGCTGTGACCAGGAGTCCTATCCGTGATTTATTTTAAAAATAATTTTTCTTGCTTTTCTCCCATCAGAACCTGTGTATCTAAAACAAGAGAACTAAAATGGATTGTGTCCACTTATGACTCTTTTCCCTCATTTTAGTAAATGTCTTCCCCCAGTTGACAGGAATAAACTTTATGCTTGCATTAGAAAATATAAGAAAACTTTATGTGAACAGGAAAGCTGCGTTTCTCCCTGAGGCAGTGCCCTTGGCAGAGACGGTCCCTGAGTCAGACCTAGTCTCTCTAGCAGTGTCATCCTTCTGGCTCCCCCTGAGTTTAGCACAGATTACTGGGTATTACTCTGTGTGGGGCTCCTGGGTTGTGGAAAAGCAGGTGAGCGAGACACCCCATACCCCAGGAGCCCGCTCATTCCTGTGTCTCTTTGCTGCCTCCCTCCTGAGGGCTTACTAAACCATTGAGATGCATAAAATTACGGTCTTAAGTTAAAATATAAACATGACACCACCACACACCCATCAGGATGGCTACTATAAAAAATAAAAAAAAAAAGCAATAACAAGTGTTGGTGAGGATGTGGAGAAATTGGAACCCTCAAGCACAGTTGGTGGCAAAGTAAAATGGTGCAGCCATCATGGAAAACAGTATAAAGGGTCCTCAAAAAAATAAAACTAGAATTACCATGTGAGCCCACAATTCCACATCTGGGACCCAAAAGACTTGTAAGCAAATTTCCAAACAGATATTTGCACACCCATGTCCATAGCAGCATTATTCACAGTAGCTAAAATGTGGAAGCAACACAAGTGTCCATAAACAGGTGACTGGATAAATAAAATGTGGTGTATATATCCAGTGGAAAAGCAAGAAATTCTGTCACATGCTACAATATGGGTGAACCTTGAGGACATTATGCTGAGTGAAATAAGCCAGTCACAAAAGGACAATACTGTATGAATCCTTATTTTTGAGGTATCTAGAGTAGGCAAATTTGTAGAGACAGAAAGTAGAATGGTGGGTACCAGGGGCTGGGCCAGTGGGGAGTTCACGTTTAGTGTGGACAGAGTTCCAGTTTTACAAGAGGAAAAGTTCTAGAGATGGATAGTGGCCACAGTAATATGAATGCATTTACTACCACTGAACTATACATTTAAAATCATTAAAATGGCAAATTTTATGTGTGTTTTACTACAGTAAAAGTAAAATTGAAGATGTGGTTCCATAATGTAGCGGTTAGCACTTCTACTTTATATGCAGAAGGTCCTGGGTTCGTGTCATGCCCCAGTGGATTCATGGTCCCTGGTCTATGGCCATGCCACCCTGAACAAGCCCGATGTCTGATCTTGGAAGCTGATCAGTGTCGGGCCTGGTTAGTACTTGGATGGGAGACCACCTAGGAAGACCAGGTGCTGTAGGCATAAATAATAATAAATAACAAAAAAAAAAAATTGGAAAATAAGCAACACCACGTAAAGCTTGATACTAATATCAAGCACCATGCTAGAGTGGAAAGTTGGTTGGTTGGTGTGTAAGTGGCAGGGTTGTGACTAAAGCCAGCAGCTCCCAGGTTCTCTCTGTACCTTGCACCTCTTCCCCGCTGAGTTTGCTTATGGGGCACAGTGGGTGCCCTCCACTGCCACTTTATGCTGACAGATGTCCTTTCAGGACACCCACTTAGACCTTTCTCAGTGGAGGAGCCTGCTTAGTTCAGTGGGCATGGAGGGATCTTAGGCTGTTGCCGTGACGACCAGAATCCCCTTCCTTCCCGGCAACACCTTTGCCCTTGGCTGTCAGTCACTCTCTGCTGAGGTATCAACTACTGAAATATTGTAACTTCACAGATGGTAATTTAAAGCCACATTTCTCCAAGGGAATGAGTGCATGAAGATGCAGAACCCTCCTAGAACTGATGACAGACTGCTGAGCAGTGGGCTCAGCACATTTTGTGCCCCTGCCTGTAAGTCATGCTGCTGGGCCACACGCTCAGCTTCCAGAGACAGGACCAAGCCCACCTGCCCTTGTAGAAAGCAGGCTGGTCTGTGTCACCGGAGAAACCAGCTCTTGTCTGAAGAGCTGTGGGAGGGAGCAGGCAGTTGTCCTGCTTGGGGTGCCTGGGACACAGGTTCTCCAGGGGTCGGCCCAACACTTAAGCCCCCCAGTCATTCTCCTCTGGACCCTCGCTGTTGAGAGTAAAATGTGAAACATGTCCTCTCAGGAATACAGTGAAAGGAGGGAGCTGAAATGCTGGCTGCACCCATCTCGAGACTCAGCGCTTGCTGTTTGCTCCTTGTCTCCTGAAGGTCTCTTTAGTTTCGTCTTCACGGCCACCGTCTCCAGACCAGCTCTCTTCCAGCCACCTGAGCAACACGCCCGTCATCAGCGTGGACAGCAGCATGGCGCCCATGGCCGATTTCGATTATCCCCCAGAATTCTCTTCATGCCTGGACAACTCTGCAGCTAAACACAAGCTCCTGGTTAAGCCCCGCAACCAGCGGTCAAGCAAAATGAGGCGATTGTCTTCGGTAATGGGGCTTCCCTTCCACCTCCAGCCACTCGCCCCTCTGAGAAAACACCAAGGCCCCATCACCTGCCACAGGAGTTGGGGTTGTCTTTTCAACATAAATCAGATATGTCTTTCTCCTGCTTAAACACTCCTTTCATTCATTCATTCATTCATTCATTCATTTGCTCACTCATTCATTCCGCTCTGAGCTGTGAGTCTTGCCTTCCCACTGCGTCCAGTGTGAAGCCCACACTCCAGGCCCTGTCTGCCTCTAGACTTCCTCTAACTCTCACTTAACACACTTTGTTCTCCTCCCTGCATCTTGAGCTCCCCAAGCTGCCCCCAACCTCAGGCCTCGTACCTGCTATATCTCCTGCTCAAGGTGCTGTGCTCCTGGCATCAGAGGGCCTCTCCCCACAGAGGCTCACCTAACCCACCTCTTTACCACCATGTTCACTTCCTTCCTAGCACAGGCCACACACAGATATGAGCTTTGGAATGTATGTGCTCACTTGTTTACTACCATCCTTCTCTGAGACTTTGTCCCAGCTGTACTTCCAGCCCTTGGAACAAGGCTGGCCACAGAGCTGATGACATTCAGTAAACATTTATTGTATGCATGCATGAATGAACGAGCGAGTGACAGCAGAGGAAGCTGAACCACTAGAATGGAGAGCTGCCTTGGGGAAGGACCTGCTTAACATCAGGGCACCCTTCCCCTGTAAGGACACACCTCTCTTTTCTGCCTGGGGTGGTCATCAGCTCTGGGTCCTGGGAACCGAGAACTTGCTGGTGGAGTACTCTAGCCTCAAGGTACCAGGGGTTAGAGGTCTCCATGGGATTGGTGCCTTCTGCCCTGCCTGGTGGTACCTACAGGATGTGACCCCTGAAGGAGCTTAGAGGCAGGGAGTGGGCCAGCCTGGCCAGAGAGCACAACAGTGCTGAGAAAGAGATGCTCACAGGCCAGCATTCTCTGGAAGGCCAGCATTGCTTCCCTGAAGATAAGATTGTGGGTGTTGATGAAGGACCCAGGACAAACTAGGTGCTTCAGCTGGAGACAGTGGCCTGGGGCCTCTCAGGTTGCTGGGGTCTCCCCGAGAGAGTGGGTTTTCCTTTGGGAATGTGGGAAGTGCCTTTGCAGCTTATGCCAGAAGGCTTGGCATAAGTTTTAAAAGGTTGACTTTTGAGGGGACAGATGCTGGAGAAAGAAGCGAGCTTGTGGTTACCTTCAGCCTAATGTGCCCTTGTGCAAGCTGGGGACCAGGGTACATCTGCAAATGCTTACTCACCCCACACAGTTATACTTAAAGGTCCTGAGCTGTGGGGATTTGGCATGGCCCTGTAACTCTCACCTACCTGTCTTCCTGCTGCGTGGAGCCATGGGACAGGGACAAGCCAACTCCCTCTGGCCCTCGAATCCGGGATTTATTCCCACGGGGATGTCTTTTGCCCTGGCAGAAGCCTGCATAACCAGCCACAGCCAGGCCAGGACTTGGTGGCAGAGGGAAGCCAGGCCCCTACTCCTTATAGCCCCCTGGACAGAGCTGTACTCCTCTTTCTCCACTTTTGAACTTGACTTAGCTCTTGAGCCATATTTTTAGAATAACAGGAAACCTGATTTCATCAGTTTGGGTAAACAGTCTTTCCTTGATTTAAACTCTCACTTCCATATTTCCCCTCCTCCTTTCCTTTCCCTTCTTGGTAGGAAGCAGCATGGGTATGTTAAGTTTTTGGTGGTATCTGTATTTTCCTGACTGGGCAGAGGTGTCTAGCCATGGTCACCAGTGTCACTGTTGGGTCCTAAGTTGGAGGCCACTGTCCTTCAATGTCCACAGCCCCCTCTGCCCTTTGGCCATGAGGTCCCTCCTCCCAACTATAAGGACCTCCCTGGTGCCCTGGCCCCTCTCGGGGGCCACAATGCTTTCAGATATCCCAGTCTTGCTCTGCGGGTGGGGAAGAGCCACCCCACTGCCCCTCTGCTGCCCTCTTGGCCCTGGACCTCTGTGGGGGTTCACTGCTCCTTTCGGCTTCACTGGATGGTGAGGTCCATGTTTCTCCTACTTCCCGACCCCCCATAGTATCTGGGGTTTCTTCCCCATCACCCGCTTGCATCCGCCCACCCCCCATCCCACCCCTCCACCCCCACCACCAAGCTCAGCCACCTCGAGTCTCCACTTTGGTCTCTTCCTCCTGCTGCCCAAGTCCCTCCCTTCATCTGGGCAGAACCGCAGTCCAGACCCAGCCAGGCGTCTCTAGCTCTGTCCTCAGTGGGGCAAACTCTCCTTCACGTCATCCAGGTTCTGACTCCTGGAGCTCTACAAGAAAAAAAAGGAGGGCTTTCCTTACCTTAAAAACCCAGTCTTGCAGTTAAAAAAAAAAAAAATTGGCTATAAAGACTGTGATATTTATTACGGATTTGAAAAGCACATTCAAGTGTGCATTTGGCTGAAACATCCACCCCGCCAAAGCTGAGGCCAGGAGAGGTAACGCGGTTTGTTATCTCAGCATTTTACTCTGCTGCACAGAGCTGTGCCCCTCTATGTGGTTTCAGCACATGGGCGGAATGCCCATTGCTGTTTATACTAGCACCTCACCATACCAGTTGATCCTCACCCCAACCCAGGCAGTGCCAAGAGCAGATAATCTTATTAACTCTGTTTTACCAGGAACAGCACAATTAGACAACTGGCCCAGGGTCGCACAGCTGCAGAGTTGCCAATGACCAGTCCTGAGTCCCAGACAGACTGGCACCTCCCCTCACCCTGGCACTACTCAGCAGCGTCCTCTGCCCAGAGATTATGTGGCCACGGCCCCAAGACTCTCTCTGGCAAGAGGAAGTAGATGAGCAGGCAGGCTCGATAGTCTCCATTCTGGTGCAAGCTGAGCACTGGGCCCCCCACTTCTGCTTCCTCGAGAGGGGTCCAGGGCACCAAGCTGCTGTGAGGGCCCAGGGGATTGGGGCAGGGAGGAGATAGAGTGGACATATGCATCCTTCCTGCTGCCCCCAGCTAGGAGCCCAGGCTGAGTCAGAAGCCACTTTGTTCCCTACAGAGCCCCTGCTCTGCATCTGAGCCCATTCTCTGGAGTCTGTGCCCCATACCTGCCAGCCTTTGGCATCCCGGCCCCTCCCTTGAGCCTCCTCGGAGCTGCCAGTGACTCAAGTTGGGAAGTGTCTGCTCCTCAGCTCTGTGCTAACTTCCTATGGGTTCCAAGCATTTTAAAACATGACCCACATCCTAAAGAAGTTTCAACATCAGTGATTTCCCATAACAGCAAAAGGCCAGTAATGCCTTTTGTGCCAGCAGCTTTCCATATTTTTTGTATGAATCATCTTGCACACGCTCTTTTTTTATACCTGGAGGAATAGGACTGTGAATCTTGGTAAGAGTTAGCCTAGGTATGGTCACACATCCCAGTCACCTGTGTTCTGTTGGCTAGGAGATACTGACAGGAAAATGTTAAAATAACACCAACAAATAAGAGAAACCTGCTGCAAACTCTCCTGGAGTGTTCCCTAAAAGGAGGAGGAGACAGCTGAGTTCATGCAGCAGACTCGGGTCTAATGTGGACTTTTTACAAAGATCAATCTCAACCCCTTGACTTTTGGGTCGTTTTCACATGTCATTTTTGATAAGTTGTGGTTGCTTTGATCTCCTTTCCTTCCTAAGAGAGCAGGGACTGACTTTGTGCCCAGGAGATAGGATGAGGACTAAGTCTAAACTCCAGAAGTATTTCAGAAGGAAAATGCCACAGGGCAGTACAGTATGTATGGTCAAGCCAGCAGAGTATTCGGAGAGACGGGAGAACCATAAGCCTCCTGGAAGAGGCAAGGCTTCCTGTTGGAACGGAATTCAAGGCAGTCTTGGGGGTGCGAGTAGAGAGGAGGCTGCCAGCCATTCAGACCCGGAGCCTGGCACATACAATAGCAGGAGTGCAGCTGGACCTGAGTAGGGAGCAGGAGAAACGGTTTCAGAGCAGAGAATATAAGACTTTAGATTTAGCCGAGAATTTTTGACTTCATCCTCTAAGCTATAATTTGCTGTTGATCCCATTTGACATGATATGAATCATCTTATAGGAAAACCGATTTGCCCTTGCTAGGAGTGTGCAGACCTGGGAGAGAGCATTGACGTAGGTGGGGGGCTGGCTCTGGAGTATCCCAGGGTCACAGAGCACCAGCTTTCCCCTGAGCTAATAAACAAAGCCTTGACCAAAGGGTGGACCAGTCTGAGCTCCAGGCCTCCAGGTGCAAAGAAGGATAGTGATCTTTTACTCACTGGATCGAATTGAGGAGTAAATGAAGTAATGAGGGTAGAACACAAAGTATGGCGGATCCCACCCCCACCTGGTGTTGGTTCCCTTCCCTTTGCATTGCTCTGTAGAACAGCGTCCACTGGTTTTGTGGCTCAGCCACAAGAGCCTTAGGCAACATTTATTTTGAGGGCCTAGCCGCCACCATTCTGCTGAATGCTGAGCTTGTGAGACAAGAATCCAAATAGGCCAGTAAGGAAGGGATTAGGCAGAGACGCCTGTGTGAATGTCCACGCTTCAGGGACACACCACTGCCCTTAAACCACGTGAAGCCTTGAACAAAATGGGAAGGTTGCAGGCATCTGAGTCCCTGACGTGGAGATGCTGTCTATCCTCTCTCTTTCTCGTAGCGGGCACAGTCCGAGTCCCTGAGCGACCTGACCTGCACCCTGGAAGAGGAGCAGCACGATGAGAAGCCATTACCAGCAGTCAGCTCGGCAGATGAGCCCAGTGCTGGACAGCAGGACGGGGTCCTGGACCGAGGCCCTGAGCCTGGGAGACCGGCTACCATGCTGCCACCAGGGGGCGCCCATGCGAGACGGGCACGCCTGCAGCACTCCCCAGCGCTCAGAGCCAGTGTGGAGGAGGAGGGGGAGAGCTCCCCTGGGGACAATCCCTCAAGCCGCCCAGCCACCCCAGAGGTCATTGAGCCCAGGTCAGGCCCGGCCTCCTGCTTGGAGTCACCATTTGTGCCAGAAGGCTCCCCTGATCCCAACAGCGAAAACCGGAGGGAGGAGCTGTTCCTCACAAGCACATATCCCGCAGCCAGGGACACAGCTGAAGAGGTGGTCTGTGCTCCTGGAGATGATGAGAGTCGGTTATCTCCCCACATCCCTGAGGAAGACACGACACTTCCTGGGACCAGCCCTGCTACCCCCGTGGAGGTTCCTTCTGGGCCAGGCAGGCCAGACCGCAATGTGCAGGAGGCGGAGCTGATGCTGGCAGTGCCCCCTTTCGAGAGAGCAGGGACAGAGTGTTCTGAGGCCCCAGCCCCAAGCCCCCCAGTCCCCAAGAGCTGCTTAAAACATAAGGCCCAGGGGGCCAGCAGGAGCCTCAGCGTGTCCCTCACCCCACCCGCCTCAGAGTCACCTCCAGAGGAGCCCACTCTCTGTGCCCTGGACAAGGAAGCCACCCCCTTGGGATCCCCCAGAGCTGAACTGGCCAAGTCTCCGCAAGGAGGACCCAAGAGGGTGGCACAAGAGCCGAAAATCAGGAGAGGAGGTGGGGAGCCTCAGAGCATGAAGAAGTTCTCGGTGTCCTCGGGCCGGGTATGGCCACACACAGGCCACAGAGAACATCTGGGGCACTCTGGCCCCGTGGGCCCCGCCACTGTCCCCTCCGCTGTCCGGCTGCCCCTACTGAGGAGCACCCTGGCCTGGAGGAGCGAGGCTGCTCTCGATGACCTCCAGGCACCTCCTGAGCCCCAGATTCAAAAATTGGGCCCTCAGGAGCCACCATCACCAGCTGAGTGCAGCTCCCAAGACACAGGAGACATGGTGGCCAGCCAGGCTGGGCTGGGCCAGAGCCCCCAGGATGTGGTGACCACGCCAGCCACAAGAGACCCCTGCCCCACTGCTCAGGAGCTGCCCGCGTGTGGGGACAGAAGCACCTTCCCCATCAAGCTCCGATCCACATCTCTCTCTCTCAAACACAGAGATGTGTCCTTGCCGGAAGTGAAAGGAATCAAGAGATACAGTGCTGAGGTCAGGCTGGAAAAGGGAGGCCTGACTCTGCTCTCAAAGGAGGACAAGAGTCACATGGGAACGGCCCCCCCTACTCGGGGGACCAGGTCCCCAAATGGCCAGGGAAAGGGGCGGGCTCGGCCATCAGAGCAGCTGGGGTCCAAGCCGCCCCTGCCCAGGAAGCCACTTCTGCAGAACTTCACTCTCCCATCCCCACCCGCATCACCTGATATTGGAGATGTCAGCCCTGGAGAGCTGGACAAGCCTGCACTGCCCCCGGACCCCAGAAAGGAGAGAAGGTCGCCCCACAGGGGAACTGGTAAGATGGTGTTTGGGAAGGGATGGGACGAAGGGAGTCACGTCGGTGGGAATAGCCTGCTGGATGGCCACCGACTATGTAAATACTTCAAGTAAAAACCTTGTTGCAGGGGGATTGGAAGAAAATGTCTGAATTCCTTGAGATATTACTCATGGTTAGGGATGGAGAGTAGAGACGAGGAAACAAATACCAGGATTTGTTGTCAGTTCAGAAAAGTCAGGAAATTGTCCACACTCTTTTGGTAGAGTATTATTCCCTGGAGGAGTGGGCCTCACTGGGCCCCTCACATGCTGCTCCACTGTTTGCCTCTGGAGCTCTGCGAGGCCCAGGACCCAGGGACCTGCTGGCTTTTCTTGGAGGCATCTGGTTCCTCTATCAAATAAGGTCCTGACTTTCCCCACAAAGGAAGCATTTCCTCCAGTTTAATGAACAAGACCATGCGGCCCACCGTCACGCAGGAAGCTCCCCATATATTGGAATCACAGTTTTTGTTAAGTGTGAGGGTGGGCATTATCTTTCTGTCCCAAAAGGGAGCAGTGTCAAGATTAGGGCGGAATGCAGGCATCTTCTAAAGCAACTGTCTTTTGAAATGAACATAGACAGAACCAATGACTCTTCTATGTCATTGACATTTGTCACTTTTTATTTACAGTGTTTCAGACAGAACAAGCACTGTTGCAAACAGGTGTTTGCAGTGGAGGTAGACAGTCCTTCAATGAAAGACAGTTTCTTTCATTAATGGAGAGCAGTGTGCAACAAATGAAGTTCCCCCAAAGGAGTGATGTGCACAAGTGATGCGGCCCCTGGGGGGAGGTGTTCCACGGCAAATTTTATTTAACAACAACTTCCAGGGTATTTTAAGTGACTACTCTAAGTCCAGGACTCCACTTAAGCACTGCATTGTGGGACAAAAAGGAAATAAAACCCAGATGTTCTCCTAGGGACTCCACACTCTAAAAGCAAGATGGGGGCACACTGAGAGGAAAAAACAAGTTCACACAAAACACCAGGAAGGCAGGTTCTGAGAAATTCTAATCTTTTCTGTCTCCTTCCTAGGAAGTTGGTAAAAGTGCTATTGTACAAAGCGCTTTGTCTAAGGTGATCCCGGCAGATGCAGGTGGTTCTAGGGAGAAGCGCCAGGAAAATGCCCCCACTTGTGGCCTTCCTGATCCGGGGCCCTGCTCAGCATTGATGTTTTGCTTCCGCTGCCCCTACCGTCAGTGAGGGATCTCTGGGGGAGGTTCAGGCTATAGCTGAGGGTCTTCTTTGCCAATTCCCAGCGAGGTCCTTGAAGCCATTGCAAAATGATTCAAAAAGATGCTGGTTGAAACAGCAAGGGGGATGGGGCTTGCTCTGGGCAGGTAAAACCCTGACATCAGCACCTTCCACCTTCCCTACCTGGAATTGAAAATGTCCCTCAGGGGCTCTCGGAATGATTGGAACGTAACCACTTACGTAAACATAGGACACTCAGGTTCCCAGTGAGAGCCAGGAAGGAGGCTTCACAGAGCTGTGCTTCGAACGTTAATAATTCATGACTTCTTCAACCTGCGCCTGAGAGTTAGACTTTGTTCTCTGTCAGATGCCTGGAATGTGGTGTCATTAAAGACCTTCTGTTTTTTTCCTTTGATTTATAAAATACGATGTATTTATTCATTAACAGCTTGCTTAAATAGCAGAAGGGGATTGTCTTGTCCATCTGTGTTTATTAACATCGTCTATGGCGCAGATGAATGACGGATTCAGGTGAATTTCAGGGCAAAAGAATCTAGGTGACTACAGGGCACGGGTAGTGGTTTTTATTTGTGTGAAGAGAAGAGGAAAGAGTATTTGAGGGACTAGTTCCAAGACAAGCTGTGGGGTCTAGGGGCTGCCTCATGCAGACCAGAGCCTGATCTCAGGGTCCGTGCTGCTGGACCCATCAGTGAAGCAGCCTCTACACCTTTCCCAGACCCTGCATCTATCTGCGGTTTGATTCATTGTCATTACTCTGCTGTCATCCACGTTGCTCCCAAGTTATAGCAGCTGAAGGGATTTCAATTCATATAAAATATACAGATCATGAAAGTTTTAGTAACAGCATTACTCAGTTTTCCAGAAAAGGCCTGATTATTGCTGTTTATTATCTTGTGGTTGTAGGCACTTTACCCAGAGCTCCAAGATGGGCTGCCATCACCCCTGTTCCCCTTCCAGGGCTACAAATCATAAAGTCAGGTTAGTGAGGTATCCCAGATGGGCCTGAGGTTCTACCTTGGGGCCTCAAGCTGCCTTATCTCCAGCACCCCTATTTATTTCCCCTTTTCTTCCCCACACCCTGTAATCGTCTTTGGAAGTGTGGAGAAATCCTTCCGCAAGGGAGTGGGGTGGATTGGATGGTTGTTGCAATAAACAGAAGAGCCAGCTTGCCAAGTGGGCTGGGCCTCACAGGGCCACCTCGGGGTGGGTACTACAGGCTCAGTGCCCTATCTGTGCTCATCAACTACAGGACACTCCTCAATCTGCTGATATGCCATTCAGCCGGTGAATGGCTTTGGGTTATCAGACTTGTCATGTGTGCAGGATGTTAACCACCCTTCTTTTGGGCCAGTCCAGCCCAGAGTCTAAGTTACACTCAGGATTAGAATCAGAACAAAGCAGTTGGAGAGTTGGGCCAGTCCAGCCCAGAGTCTAAGTTACAGCCTCCTGCACTCAGGATTAGAATCAGAACAAAGCAGTTGGAGATTCTCATGTAGAAAAATGGTAAAGTACAGAAAGCATATAGAAAACAACAGTCACCTACGAGTCCACTCAAGAGATGTTATTCCTGTTGACCTTTCCTTAGAGTCCTTTTTCTCTGTGAGTGCATGTCATTTATTTTCTACATAGTTGTGGTCACGTGTTGGATATTTTGGACAGTAGCTGGACAAATCGCTACCCTCACCTGGAGCCTCGTTTGATAAGCAACCTCAGTCTCCAATCCAAGCTCATTCTCTCCAGGATGGGCCAGTGACAGACACAGTGACACACCCAGGTCTCCAACCCTCTTTTTCTGGGCTCTAGGGCTCACTTATTCATTCTTTCTATAAATATTTCACGTATTCCTGCCATGAGCACAGTTCTGCGCTGGCCCCAAAGGGTAGTCAGGGAAAGCAAGAGGGCCTCACCCTCAGGGAGCTTATGAGCCTGAGAGGCAGGTGGCAGCTGGATATCAGAGGGGAGTGTGGATAGATGCCCATCTTGTCTTTGGCTGTCAGGGAAAATGAACTCAAAGACACTGTCACATGATGACACAGTTATTTCAACGTATTCAGATTCATTTGAGTAGAATACGAAGGGATGGTTTTGGTATCATGCTGAAAATATACTCCTTTGTCTTGAGTTCTTAAAGAAAACCAACTTTGTTCACACCTACCTTTCTTCCCCCCATAGCCACTTCCTGAGTGAGCATGTCAACACTCTGGCTTCCGTTCCCTGCCTTCCCCGTGCCCCTCAAACTGCGTGTGCCTTCCCCATGCCCCTCAAACCATGTATGTCCCCTCATCATCCCCATACAGGACAGGACATGCATTCTCACCTGTCACCTGATGGTCTCTGTTCCCTTGACTCCCTCGTCCATGGCTGCTCACCCCTAATATTCTGTGGGCAGCCCTGACTTGACATCTCCATGATTGTGATTCAAGTTATTGACACCTCACCCACCCCAGGCCAGTGTCCTTCTCAGTGCCCCTATCTGTCCAGATACACCAACCAGCCAGAGGTCTTAGAGACATTACAATAGTTTACTATGGAAAACCTGAAAGGGCAGGAATCATAGGGAAAATCGCCTTGTGGTCCTACTGCGTAAAGAACATGTATAAAGGGACTTGTGCTTCTGACGGAGGTGGAGTAAATACGTTCCACTCCCCTCCTTTTAAAGCCTGGACCAAACTCAGAGGGCGTATGTTGGCAGACTCTGGGAGGCAGCCAAGAGCAGGGAGACCAGGGTGTGGAGAAGACCACGCTTGTCCATTACTCTTCTATGTAGTCACACCATCATTTCTCTAGAAGTGATGCTTAACAGTGGGTTTTCTGTCTCGCAGGGCACGTGCAGTTTTAATTGAATAGATGGCTGACTTCAAATGACCCTCCATGAAGATGGGGCCGGCTCACACCTCTTTCTTTAAGCAGGGTAGAGACTAATTTCTCCATGCTGGCATTAGTACCAGGTGTTGTCAGTCTATTTAAAATTTTCCCCCTAGTCTGATGGATGAGAAAATGTCAGCAAGTCCTGGTCATCCTAATATGAAGTGTCTTTGTCCTCCCCAACCCTGCCCCCAGGTCAGCCTCATCACCTTTAATCTGACACCAGCAGCCCACCTCCCTGAACTCCTCCGTCTCACCCACTCTTCCCAAGTTTTTAACTCTGTTAAAAACTCTCAGAGCCTTTTTGTTACATATGTAAAATAAAATGCAGGGTAAGGTATTCAAGGCTTTTTAAATTTTGGCCAAAGTCGGTGTTTCTGCCTTCCTGAGTTCCTCCACCATGCCTAACCCCCTCTGACATCGCCAGCCCCACCTCTGCCACCAACTCCCCCTCAGGACGCTGTACACACCCCTGCTCACTTTGAGTATGCTTCACCTCCCCCTTGAACTTGACCTTGAGCTCCCTGAGAACAACAGGGGTTTGTTTTTTCTGGCAGCACCTGTGCATGGGGGATCCTGTCCTGCAGTGGGGGGACCTGGGCTTTATTCCCATGACCAGGTACAGGGACCTGGGAAGGAAGCGAGCAAGGCAGGAGTCTGAGTGGTGAGACGGAAGACGCTGAGTTTAGGCACTTTACTCCAAGGTCCACTTGCCAGGGGCTATGGGATCCAGAGCTGGTGTGTTTCTTAAACTTTGAGTTTTAATTTCCTCTTTGTAAAATGAGGTTGTTAGTAATACTTAGGGCAGCAAAAGCATTTTAACTCCAAAATGTGATACAGCTTCATACAGTCCAGTCCCATTTTCCTGAGATGTACCAAACTGCACTCCCCTGGGCCACATCGGACAGTCTGCGGAGGTGGCGTCCCCCTGTCCTGGTTCTGCCAAAGGTGCCAGTGTGTAGATATTAGCCCCCAGGGTGAGTGTGTGTGCAGAATCCTGGCGGCGGGGGGGTGGGGGGGCGGCGTGTCATGAACCACCACTGGCACCCTGAGAAGGTACATGGATCCTGAGTGGGGAGAGGAAGAAAGGGGGTTTGCAGAAGGCTTTCTTCAAGACACAGCTGCAGTCCTGTGATCCCCCAGCCCAGTGGGGTGAGTCCAGGGACCCTCCCTCATCCAGTGCACAGGGGCCTTTCCCTGGCACTTCTTGGAGAGTTGGACAGGTATGCCCTGCAGCTGGGAGGCCTGTGCTGGACTCCACCCCCAGGAGCCACCCACCTACTGTGCTCCCAGGACCCTGCCTCATGGAGAGGGCAGAGGGACATGGAGGAGCAGGAGCTGGGAAGAAACCGAGCCAAAGCCAGAGAGGACTGGCAGTGGAGGAGAACCCAGCAGAGTGGGTTTTAGACTGGCGCAGCAGACGGGACAGAGCCCACCGACACAGTGGCAGGTGCCAGAGGAGAGCCCTGCCTGTCCTCCCCACCACCCCTCCTTCCTGGACCCTCACCTGGGGAGAGGAGCCCCCACACCAGCTCAGACACCCTGTACTCAGGGAACAGGAGACTTAACACTGACTCAGTCCTGAGGCTACGCCCTGTCCTGGAGTGACCACAGTGACTACTGGGACCTGAGGGTGACCAGGAAGGTACTGAGAATGCTCCAATTCCCATCTCAGGCAGGGGAACTGCAGGCGTCAAGCCATGCTCTGGTCTGTCTGGAACCTGTTGGCCCAGCGTTCAGGTTCCTACGAGAGTGCAGCCCACCTCCTAGGTGTGCATGGGCGGTGCCACTTGCCATCCATCAGCTGCACTGGTGTCACTTCAGAGGGCATGTCAGCCCTTTCTCCAAGGCAGCCATGAACCTCCTGTGGGCACTGAAGCCCTCTGTGCACTTCCCCCAGGGCTGGGTGTAGCAGGGAGAAAGTGGGTTGGCAGAGGGAAGGCCATGTCTTCGTGACATAAGTGCATGAGCATCCCAGGCAGAGGCCCCTCTGAGGGGGGCTGAGGAAAAAAGGTACCAGAAAGCCTGAGAGAGGAGGCCAGAGACGGTGACCGTGTGGGTAACAGCAGGGGCAGCCCAGGGGGTGGCATCCAGATACAAGACAGTGGGCACTGGCGACCTCCTGGTTCTCTAGGCACTTTGTGTCAGCCAGAAAGGGGACACCATGGGCCAGAAGCTTGGAGCAGCATCCAAATCAGTGCCTCCCAATGCTGGCTGCAAATCAGAGTCATCGCACCAGATTCTGGTTGATTTGTCTGGCGTGAGCCCAAGACAAGGGGAGTGCCAGAGGCTGCCCAGGTGATTCCAGTGTGTGGCCAGCACTGAGGATGCTTGTTCTAGGGTGGCGCTTCTCAGACTTACAGGTGCCTGTGAATCTTGTTAAAATGGAGATTCTGATGCAATGGATCCAGATGAGTGGATCTCAGACTGCCCTCTGAGCAACACGGACCCAAGACTGCGCTTTCCGACACAGAATCACTGGCTGCACGTGGCTGTTTCAATGTAAACTTAAATTTAAATTAAATTTTAACATTCAGTCCCTCAATCACACTGGCTGCATTTCCAGAGCTCAGTGGTGGCGTGTCATTGCCAAAGGTTCTCCTGACTGACTCTGATCTGGATAACGCCCTGACTCAGTGCCATCATTAGCAGTTCACATCTCTCCAAGACCCTGTGAGGGTTGGACTCTTCCCAAAAAGCCCTCAGCGTCAGAGCACTGTCATGCTTTGTCCTGCTTGTCCGTGCGTCAGTCTCCCTCACGATGCCAGCTTCCCACAGGCAGCGTCTGCCGTGGATTTACTCGCCACTCGTGTACACTCAGTGAGTGGGTAGATACTGCAACCGTAGCTAATGTATATGTAGCACTACTTAGTGTCAAGTGTCACATCAGACGCTTTACGGTTCAGTCTCCAAGAGCAGTCCTATTTCATAGAAGGGAGAGCTGAAGAAAGTGCTCAAAGGCATGAGGGGAGTAAACTGAGAAAAGCCACATCAACTCCCACACCCGTCACTGTTGGTCTGTACGGCCGTGGTTCTCGACAAACGAGGTGAGGGAGACACTGCCAGCATCTCAGGGGAAAAGGTTAAACCCTACAACACACAGGACAGCCCCTTCAGCAGAGGATCCTCCAGGCATAAATCTCAGTAGGCCTGAGGTTGACTATGTCTGCCACTCGATAATGAGTGACAACGGGGAGGGAGTGGTGTATAGGAAAGATGTGGAGTCCCATCCCTAATATGAAATGGTGTGTGATATGTAGTGGTTGAAGATGGAGATCAGAAAACGTGTGTTCTGATACCCTTTGTCACTTGTTGGCCGTGTAACCCTGAGCAGGTCCCATATGCCATGGGACTCTCTTCCCATCTCTGAATGGGGATGGAAAATGTTTTTACATTACAAGGACAGTTGCGTGGGTCATTGTGAACATGATACTGCTCTGAAAGTCAGGACCGGATGAACCTTAGCTGTTAGCATTTCTTTGGTTGGGAGAAATTTCCCTGTCCATCTAGGAGTGGGGCGGGGGGGGAGCGGAGCGAGGGGAGCAGGGTGTAACAGAGGATGGAAATCCATGTCTGTGGCCAGAGCCATCCCTCAGACTCATGATTTGTTCTCAGGCGGCCACTCAAGACAGCTCTTGCAGAATCCAGCTGTTTCTGGAGACCCACAGAGACCAAGGCGGGGTGTTTGTATACATGTTGAATTGTAAGAGGGCGCCACGTAATATAATAGTTTTACTCCCTCTTCTCCTTTGTCCACTGTAGCTCACAATTATTTTCAAATAACAGTGCCTTTTCACCCCCACATCCTTATAAGATCCCATTATCTCACCAGTGGAGACCTGCTGTCTCTGTGCTCAGAGATGGACTTCTGTCATTGCCTTCTGGCCAGAGGCTGTTTTAATCACACTGACAGTGGCGACTGAGCAAATGGACTTTCAATCCAAGCTCCTCCATCACAACTCTGTGCCCTTGAGCCTGTCACTGGCTCCCTGGGTCTCCACTATGAGATTGGGGGTTGGGCTGGGCAACTCCAGGATGTCTGCCAGCCTTGACAGGCTGAGGGCTGAGCTCAGCACTGAAATCAAATAACGAGTTAAAGCATCTGACCCATGGGCACCCCAATAAACGTGCCTGCACGTGACCAGATCCTCAGCCCCATGCATCCAAATCTGTATGTTATTCACACGGTGATTTTTCTTTATAAATGCTTTTTCACAAATTCTGCGTATGAGCCCTGAAGCAGTTAGAGTTGGTGCTGTAACAACAAAGGCAACTCCATTTGGGAAAAGACTCACATAAGTTCCTAGTATGGAGGCCCGCACAAACCTTCACCCCGGGACAAGGACTGTCCACTCTCCCCTGAGGAATGTGCTCTGTTATCAGCCCCTGGTAAATGCTGACACCGGGAAACCTCACTCCATCTGCCCTTTCACCAGGACTGGGCCAGTTATAAAACCATGACCCGCTGGTGGTTATCATTGTCTTAAACTGACTGTCCTTTGCATGGCTGAGCAAGCAAGATGCTTCATAGAGAGTCCATGACACAAGGAAGAGGGCACAGGCCTGGTTCTCACCTGCTGTGATATGAACATTGACGTGTGGGTTTGAAGGTTGAGTGTGAGTGTCCCCTAGGCACCAGGCCCCGGGGGTGGATGCTGAGACCACAGGGAGACATGTGTTTCTAATCTAACACACTCTCCAGCGTGCCACACACAAGTCCTTCTGCAAGAGCAACTGGGAGTAGAGGGGCCCAGAGCCCACGTCGAGTGAGCCAGAGCCCTCTGGAAGGGTGCGTGGGGGGGCCCTGGGCACCAGTCTTGTTCTGTTTTTTTGATCTATGTGTTCAGTGTGTGAAAATCCATTGAGCCGCACACACGATCTATGCCCTTCTCTGCAGTGTATCATTCTTCAATAAAACAAACAAACTAACAAAACAAAAAACCAAACTCCCCTAAGGGTCTCAGGACTCACTGAGTGCTTGGATGGCAACAGGGAGAAGAGTTTAGCTCCCTGGCCATGCAGAGAAATGAAGCAAGTCTGTGCCTCAGAGCTGTGTCCATACTGTGGATAGTCAAGGCTGCTGCCAGAGAGTGTGAGGGTACTCCCAACGTTGTCTTCCCCTTGATGGTAGACCCCTTTGGTCCCTTTACTTCTCCTGGCCCTCAGATGCACCCTGGGGTCCTGGGCCCCCTTGCCTTTCCTGTTGCTTCCCCAACCTTACCCACCTAGTCTCCTCTTCTTCTCATTCTCTAAAGGTTCCTCTGGGTCCATTTCCTCCCCCACATAAGACCCCACGAATCAGCAGGGGCAGAGAGCCCGCTTCTCTAAACACAGACTCACTTTACAGCCCATGTCTCAGAGCCTCTTTCTCAGCCACCAGGACCAAACCGTCCCTCCTCCTTCTCCCAACTCTAAAGCCAACAGGCACTGCTGGGGTCTCTTCTTCACTCAGCTCCTCTGAAACCCACCTTCTCTGACCTTCAGTTCTCTCACAACCTTCAAACCCACACGTCAATGTTCATATCACAGCAGGTGAGAGCCAGGCCTGTGGCCTCTTCCTTGTGTCATGGACTCTCTATGAAGCATCTTGCTTGCTCAGCCATGCAAAGGACAGTCAGTTTAAGACAATGATAACCACCAGCGGGTCATGGTTTTATAACTGGCCCAGTCCTGGTGAAAGGGCAGATGGAGTGAGGTTTCCCGGTGTCAGCATTTACCAGGGGCTGATAACAGAGCACATGCTGTTGGTTCTCGTCACTTGCTGTAGTCATGCTCTGCAATGCCGCCACAAACACTGACTGAGCAGACACTGAACCATTGCTGCTGGAGAAGCACAGGGTGCGGTTCTTGCAAGCCTCTGGTCACATTTTCATCAGCTGATAGATAACATCACCTGACTGTACTGCACATGTCTGCAAATGACCAAGAAGCCAGGACTATCGATTTAGGGGTTCCAAAGACATTTTAGCAAGCAGGCAAATTCTCAAATACAGAATTCACAAACAATGAAGACCAACTGCTTGTTGAATGAGTAAAGGAGCGAATGGTGATGAGTTTAATTTGGAGCTGGAACCAGGACACAGCCCCTTCACGTATCATTACAAACAGGAGCTCGCTCTGTGAAAAGTCAGCACGTAACTTGCCAAGGTACTGTGGTGACATCACATGGCCTGGCATTGGACAGAACTGAGTAAGAGAGGCTACAGTTTCTGCCAGCATGTGTTGATCAGGAGCTATCTGTGTAAACCAAGACTGACAATAGATCAATAAATACTTTAAAAAAAAACCCCACAACTTTCATTCAGGAAATATGACATAAACGCTCAGCATGGGTGAGGCCTCCAACCCCCACCCCAACTATCCCCTTGGGTGTCTGTCTACACACCTCATTGGCTCTGTGTAAACCAGGGCAGAAGACCTGGATGGGAGACAGAGACAGAGAGTCTCTGTTGTAGAATCCCCAAGGGACCTTTCTGGCTTCAGCTGTTTGTGACAAGCGTGGGTGATGCTCCCACTTTTGGTCAGAAATCTTGGATAGCACACTCAGGCCTCTCCTTCCCCTGAGAATGTCTTCAGGGGCTGGAATAAGCTGCTGAAATGTGTTTTTAGGATGACAGCATGACAGAAATAGATTTGGAGAACTGGGCCAAAGTATTAATGCAGTGCTGCTGGCCGTGGACCTATGGGGACTTTTTCTCCTATATGTGTCTTTCTGTCCCCTGAATTTTATAAATAAGGGAGTCATTTCATGAAAGGAGAAAGATTCATAATATTTCCTCCTCAAAAATGGTAGCATATACCAAATTTTTTTAAGAGGCATGAGAATCCTGCTGCCCTGCTGTATGTTAGCTTAGGGCAGAGTATCTGCTTTATGTTCTCAACCAAAGGGCAAGAAACCACGGTAGTTGACACTGCACAACTTGTGCCTCTCACTCAGAAGACCCTGTTCTTGACAACTGCCAGCTTCTAGACTCATAGCTGTGTCTTGCCTGTAGACCACTGTAGAGTACCACCCTCATCCCATTCGCCTGTTACTACAGGAGTTTTTGTGAATGCAAGAAGTAGTACATTAAGGTTGAATTTTAATAGGCACGTGTGCGTGCGCGCACACACACACACACACACACACAAACCACCACCAATCAGTAAGTCAAAATGAAGCAATAAGAGGCATCTCTCACAGAGGGGGGTTGAGTATCTCTAGAAATGGCTTCATATAAAGATTTTCTGAATGGCTAATTTTAGGCCTTCCTGAATACAAATGACTTGGTTAAAATTGCATTTTGAGGCAGAAAGAGGAGAACAAGGAAGTGTTTTCAACTTCTTAATCTAATGCCACATCTACATTATCCTGGAATTAATGACCTTTTAAACATGTTTAATTTCAGAATCTATTTTATGATGGAAACTTGACTTTGAACTTTTTGAAGGAAGAATTTGTTTATTTTTTCACCTGAGTGTTTAACACAATTCTTACCCATAGGAAACAGTGAATGGATGGATGGGTAGGTGCATGGGCGGGCGAATGGATGGATGGATGAATGGACAGACGGACAGATAGATGGGTGGATAGGCGGGAGTAGAAAGGCTGGGCTCTGGCTAAGAATAGAAAGTAGGGCTGGATTATACATTTGGAAGCAATCTGAGTCAATGTGAGTGTTGAAATCAGGAGCAGGACAGAGAACATTTAGAAAAGAAGAGATAAAGGCTGAAGGTTGGGAACAAGGAGCAATTCCCAGGTTTAGGAGGAAGAACTGAGCAAAGATCTGGAGAGGGAACACCCAGGGGGACAGGCCTCCTAAGACAGGTTATGTGGCCCTATCAGAGCTGGAAGGAGTAAAGCAAGTTGAGAACGGGGAAAGACATCGGGGTTTATGGTGGGCCAGATAGTGCAGTATTCGTGTCGTGGCAGCATCAGAACTACCTAAGGAAACACAGGCCAAGGCCACAGGAATTGATGGTGGAGGGGAACAGAGGACCGGAGCTTCAAGGGATGGCGAGGCTCAGAGGAGACATTTTTCCTTGAGCTATGGGAAAGCCAAGCATTTTGCAAAGCAGCAAGAATGTCAGTGGCCAGGGAGAGCCTGAAGAGGCAGGAAGGGCCAGGGATGAGTCAAAGAGGTGGCCAGGACTCCCAAGGGACAGTGGAGTGAAGGCCTCAAGAGAAGAGCAAGAACCAGTCCCAGCTGCCCCAGCCAAGAGAGGTCAGTGTACAAAACCCAAGGCCCTTCTCAACTCTGACAAAGAGCGAGGTTCACAGGGCAATGGGCAGTGGCTCCTGTCCCTTGTCCCACCTTGGCGACCAGGAGACCGAGATAAAAGAACTCCAGGTTGAACTGGAGGTGAAAACAAGAGCAAATAGTATAATATCTTATACACATTAGAGCAAGGAATAGCATACGTCAACCACAAAGAATGATGTCGCTAAGTCATCTTGACATCTGCTGTGACACAGGCACTGCCTTCACCCTCAACTCCTGTGGCCTCGGCCTGTGACCCCCTCAGCTAATTCTGACACCGCCACAACACGAGGTACACAGTGTGGGAGGGAAATGAGAGAGGGTCAGGGATTGGGCCTATAGAGATGAACTCTGTCTTTGTGAAGTGGAGGCAAACATTCAGAGGGGCGGCTGGAAGAGACATTTGGATCTAGTGTGCTTTTGAGAGAAAGTACTTCAAACCTGTGAGAAGCCACTTATTTCATCTGGTTAAAAAACGTAAGCTCGCTTCTTTTTTCTGTTGACGGTTCTGAATTCTCATCATAGCAAATATGAAAATACAGAAGAGTTGAAAAGTAAGGGATTGGGGATGAACCACAGTTTTACCACTTAAAGAAAAGCACGATGATTACGGAAGGAAATTCAACAAAACGTTATGGTTCTAAAGGCACCATTTCTCTTTTCTCTAGAACGTTCGGGAAAACACCTGTGGATAGTTTGGCTAGTTTCCACAAAGGAAAGGGGTGCTTACAATTTTCAAAAGAGAATAATAATGTGTTTACAACTTCTAAACAAATCAGGAACTTGGCAGTACGTACTGGTCCATTCTTTTTTCTCATCTTAGAAAGTACCCTATAGGAGGAAGTTGGCTCTAAAATGTGTGGATTGTTCTGACAGCCTTGTGTCTCCACTTACAGAGAAGTGTCTGCCTCCCTCAGCAACAGGGCCTGGAGCCGAGGGCCAGCCTGGGCCACCCTGGATCACCATCACTCGGCAGAAGCTGCGGGGGGCCCTGGAGCAGCCACCTGACCGGGAGGACAAGCCTGGAGCCCAGACACTGAAGTCTGAAACTGGGAAACAAGCCAGGGCGCCTGAGAGAGCCCAGGTGGTTATGGCAAACATTCCCTGTCTCTGTAGATACATGAGAGAACAGTCAGCAGGGCTGAGGACTAGGACTTTTTGAGGACAGTGCATGTTGCACCATCATGGTCACTGCAGAGCTGGTGGCCTGGGATGGTGGCTGCTGTCTGCCCTTGGCATGTGCCGGGCTGTCAGGGAAGCTGGTGGACCAGTTAGGCGTGGAGACAGCTCTCTGCCCCGTGCCTCCTAGGCAATGCAGCATCTGGAGAAATGGAACAGGGTTAAAATAACTTCTAGGTTGGACGCGGGCAGCCATGCTTGTTACGTGGTGATGGACCAGCCCTGCTTTTGCTGCTGTGCTGGCGTCCTGCCAGGGTTCCTTACTCCCCATCAAGGGCTGCAGGGCTGGAACCTGGGGTTCCATTTTGTACTCTGCACCAAAAACAACTGTCTCAAACCCAAACAACTGTCGTTAGGAGCAGACCAACACTTGTGGTGTTTATGTTCCCGACAGCTGCCACATTGAGTCCATAGAGTGTTACAGCCATGTAGGGAGGTGAGCCTGAGCCCACAGTGGGACCTGCCCTTCATGTTCGCACACACCTCAGTCGTCTCCATGTCTGAAGACCTGCATGCAGGCTTAGGGAGTTGATGAAACAAATAGTAACCAGTGGTCTGGTTTGGGGCATCCGTGAGCGTGCCAAGTGTCATAAAAAAATCTCAAATCTATTTCCAAACATGATTGATTCTGACTTTCAAGTGGACTTCCTGCTGTCCAGCATCTGGGTCTGAGGCCAGGGGTGGGGACAGGGCTGAAGCCAGGACGCCTGTGTGTGCCCACGAGAAGGCCCTTGCTACCTGAATTCCTGAAGAACGGCTCCCCTGGGGAGGCACCAGCAGCACGGTCCCTGTTGGCAGACAGACCTCGTGGCTTATTGCTTCAGATTCTGTTTGTTGTCATCTGAATCTCGGGTGACCAGACAGCGTGTATCTTTCTTGTGTCCTAATAGGAGCCTATGAAGCAAGCCGACTTTGTCCGCAGCAAGTCTTTCCTGATAGCCCCGGCTAAGCCCACCATGATCAGGAGGCAGGGGACAAAGCCCCGCCTCCAGGAGGGACTGCAAAGAGGGATCTCCTTGTCCCACCAGAACTTGGGTATGAAACCAGCAGTTGGTCCCAAATACTCTATGAAATACGTTTCCATAATGGGTCTTGCAAGTTTGGTTTGGTTTTCTTTTCATTCTTTTTTTTTTTTTCTGCATTACTTGCCCAATCGATTTTTTAAAACAGCTTTTATTGAAATATCATTTCCAGTCCATAAAACTCACCCATTTTAAGTATACAATTCGGTGAGTACTGATTGACAATGAGTATATATTTATGGAGTTGTACAGCCATCACAATCCAATTTTAGAACCTTTCCTTTACCCTTAAAAAGCAACTTCACGCCCATTTACAGTCACTCATTATTCCCCAACCCAGCTCTAGGCAACCACAAATCTACTTTGTCTTCCTATATTTACCTTTTGTATACATTTCTTATAATTGGAATCATAAAATATATGTCTGTTAGTGTCTGGCTTCTTTCACTGAGTACGTTTTTAGATTCTGTCATAGTATGTGTCAGTATTTTTAAATTTTTTAATTGTGGTAAAATACGCGTAACAAACTTTCCACCTTAACCATTTTTAAGTGTGCAGTGCAGTAGTGTTAAGAAAGTCCACGCTTGTACAACCAGTCTTCAGAGTTCTGCAGTTTTATTCTGGAAGTTTCTCTCTCCTGACTGCACTGCTGGCACTGTTTGAGACTGCATGTCAGTCTTTTTTATCACATAAGTTATTCTGTACCTAAATCTTCTCTACGTTTTTGCACGTTAAGGATTTTATGTTGGAGGCCACGGTTAAGAGACCTTGATGCATATTTTGAAAGAAATACAAGAAGCTTAAGTGAAAATCCAAACTCGTCGCTCAGATTTTTGTTTATTTTGTCCTCTTTCCAGCAGCTCAGTCTTCAGTGATGACGGAGAAAGAATTGCATCAGCTGAAGAGAGCCAGTTATGCCAGCTCAGATCAGCCATCCTGGATGGAACTTGCCAGAAAGAAATCTCAAGCTTGGAGTGACATGCCCCAAATTATAAAATAGGTTGAAAGTGTGCTGATAAAAAATGTCCACCACCTTGTTGGGTCACTTAGTGAAAAATGGTCACTAAAAGCAAACAAACTGTGAAACTCTAGAGTGATTTTATCATCAGGTTATGAGAGGGCGAGCTCAGAGAGGAAGGAATCAGGTAAACAAGGAAGACAGACACACACAGCCACAGTCCTGGGCCAGAGGTGCCCGTAAACACCACCATTAAAAAGGGCGGGGAATGAAGCCCTGCGCCCAAAGGTATGAATGTGAGTCTTTCAGAATTCCTTTGATCAAAGGAGGTTGGATAAGGCAGAAAATGGAAATGAAAGGTGGATGTATAACTAGGCCGTGGCTGTAAGGTCCAGGAGAATGTGGGTTCATGTCCCCACTTGAGATCAACTTGTGTCTCTAGTCGCACTGTCTTTCCTGTGGACCCTGCTTTCTCCTCTCATGTTTACTACTGGGCATGACATTTATGGTAAACGGGGATGCTGTTTCCAAGAGCAGCTATAAAACAGTTTTCTGTGAAGGAGTGGAAAGAACACAGCAGTGTGCATCGTTCATAGACTGTTTCCAAAAATAATTTTTAAACTTTTCCACTAGGCGTCTGTGTCCTTAACCATTGCACAATGCATTGCCTGTTCAATAAAAGGTTTCAAACATGCTTCTGTCATATGTGTAAATGTTATTTCTACTAATATTTAGAGCACAGCTTCCAGCACTGAGTTAAACACAAAGTATGGATCTCATTTAAGACATCTCATTTAAAACCTCGATTGGATTGATTTTGGAGTTCGGGTTTTTCTTAGGTTCCCCTCGCACCCAATAAAATTTTGGTGTTTATTTTTGGCAATCAAAAAATAATGTAGGGGGTTTTTCTCTCCTCATCTATCTGGTACAATACATTAGAAATATGAAGTTTCCCAAAATGTTGCAATTCTTTAGCATCTATTTAATCTAATCTGCACATTCATATTGAAACTAGGTTTGCAGTGTGTTAGCCAGGATGACCCATGAATGCAGAGTGTGGAGAAGCCAGCAGAGGCAGAGCATATATTTTGGGATCTCCAAATCATGTCTCAGTTATATAATAACTTTATTTTTAAAAACATTTCCAATTTGTTCCTTCGAACAAGCTAATCTCCATGGGAATATGCATATAGGTGGGGACATTTAGCTGTCAGAATCAGTAAGACCTCATGTATGTTATAATTTAATTTTACATACCCTAAGTTCTGCTACTTTTATTGTATTTTCCACCTTCATGAATAAGAACTTTCCTAGCTATTAGAACTACACCACTTGATCAGTTTTACCTTTATTGAAAACATCCTGGGATCATTTTCTTTTTTCCAAACAAATTGATTTATTAATTGCACTGTCTTAGAGAACATCAATACTGAATACCAGACTGAATGTGCTCTAAGCAAGAAATCCATCCATCCAACCTTGATCTAAAAGCTTAGCCATGAATAGATTTAGGAAAAATTTATACCCCAAACCATCATTTCTCCCTAAGAGTGCAGTGACTGTCTCACAGGAGAGATGTTAAGAAGAAGAAAACACAGCAAATATAGGTACCCCTGTAATTTTAAGGAAAAAGCAATTGGCAACAGGGATTCTAGATTAGCATCTGTTTTAAATGGATGACTGAGGAAGAAAAAAATAGAAAGGCAGCAATCTTTATATTGGATTCTAAGAGAAACAATAGGGAAATATTTCTATGGCAGCTGCAGTGGTTTCAAAATATGTCCACATGTTCTTGGACAACCCTCCCTTCAAAAACTGGAACCTAATTCACCTTCCCCGAGTGTGAGACAGACTTATCACTCACTCCTAACTCCAGAGTGTAGCGGAAGTGGCCATGTGACTTCTGAAGAGAGATAATGAAAGAGGTTGCTACCTTCAGCCTGCACTTTTTGACCTGCCCTCTCTGAGAGAAGTCGGTCACAATGTCTTTAGGATGCTCGAGCAGCCTGTGAAAAGCACTGAGCACTGACACCTCTATTATGGCTGAATTGTGCTCTGACCCCAAAATTCATCTGTTAAAGTCCCGACCTCCAGCATTTCAGAATGTGGCTGTATTTGAAGACAGGACCTTTGAAGAGGTAATTAAGTTAAATGAAATCATTAGAGTGAGCCCTAATCCAATATGATGGTGTTCCTATGAAAAGAAATTTGACACAGACACACACAGAGGGGAAACCATGTGACGACACAAGCAGAAGACGGCCATCTACAAGCCAAGAAAAGAAGAAGCCAACCCTGCCAACACCTTGACCTCAGGCTTCCAGCATCCAGAACCAGGAGACGATACACTTCTGTGTTTAAGCCCCTCGTCTGTGGTCCTTTGTTATGGCAGCCCACACAGACTAATGCACCTCCTATCAGTCACCAGCATCAACCTGCCAGACATGTGAAAGCTGCTTAGGCTTGGCTCCTCCAGCCCCCATCAAACCTTTGGATGACAGCAGCCCAACTGACACATTGACTGTGACCTCATAAGAGATCACAAGCCACAGTGCCCAGCCAGGCTGCTCCCAAATCCTGACCCACTGAAACTGTTAGGTAACAAATATTTGTTATTGTTTTAAGCCATTAAGTTTTGGTGTCATTTGTCACTTAGCAACAAGTACCTAATTCTGCAGTTTCATGTTCTTTTATTAGGTCCTAAAGTGAAAAGTTTCTATTTGTTTTTAAGTTAATATTTTACCTGAGATTAAAAACTAACCATACATGCAATATGAGAGAATTTTAGGTGTTCCGTCTTCGGTTATGTGGCAGAGATAACTAAGGTCATACACCAAGGATCTGTAGTCCCCTCGCATAGCATGGAGTTGTTTCTGGAAACAGATGTCTAGCCAGAGACTACCTCTCTGGCTGCATTGTCTCCCACTCAATTCGCACACCTGCCTATGTGTGGGACCCTGTCCCTGAGTTCTGGCTGATGGACTGTGAGCATCCTACATACAAAGCCCTATTTTCTAGAGAGGCCAAGGGGAGGCAGGAGAGTTAGCTTCAGATGTTTGAAGAAGGGAGAAGGAATTAACTTATCCTGTGTAACTAAGGAACAAACCAGGACCAGAAATGAAAGTCCTGGAGAAGGATGAAGACATGCTTGCCCTTTTAGAGTTACTTGCATGGGAAAAGCTGCCCGGTCAGGAGTGAGCTCCCCAACACTCACGGTGAGCAAGCTGAAGGAGGGTAGATAACCACCCTCTGAGATGTCCAACACATCTCGGCCCTAGAAAGAGTCTGGACTGGGTGGCCAGCCCAAACCCGAGCCGCTCTGTATCTATAAGGCAGGGCCTTTTCCATTCGTTTTGTAATGTAATTACATTGCATTGCTCTTAATACTAATTATTACCAAGAAGTACCATCCAGAAAACGATCCAAATGGGCTTTTATGCAGAATGCGGTTGTTCAGAGTGCTTTGAAAGCTTTTCATTACCAGGAGAAGAAAGCCAGGCAGAAGCAGCCTGCCAGCAGATGGGCCAACAGCCCTCTGTATAGATGCATGTGATGGGGGAGGGGTACAGATCTGCTTTACCCCACCCCCAATCTTCTGTTCAGTTCTATTGAACTCCCAGGTAGAGGGAAATATCGATTTATTTCCTGGTAGATGAAAATAATCCCTAGTGAATAGGCTTCTTAGGACCAAATAGCAGAAATAATGTAGACTGAACACCCGCATTTGGGTAGTAGCACAGGTGCTCAGGCAGCAGCTGACATTTGCTTTACATGCGTTGTCTAGCTTCTTTCCTGCCTTCTCCATAGGGAACTTCTCCTCGTTGGCATGGAAATAAAGGAGAGATGTGTTTGTGGGACCCAGAAGATTATCGCCAGCAGGCAGGCTGTGTGTTGGGTGTGCTCTGGGAGTCTGCTGCTCAGCTATTCCTGCGAGCACCAGAAATGTTTGCAGAGAGGCCAGAGGCCTCCAGGCTCGCACACCTCTGCTGCTACATTGGCAGAAAAGCAAGAACTCAACATTTGGTCCACTCTCCAGTGAAGAACAAGTTGCCTCTGAAAGATTCCCCATAGGAATAAAAATTCCGGTATTAAACTTAGGAAAATGTGAAATTATTCCTGAGACAGGGGACATTAGTGGCAAATTGCTGGGGAGTCCTCTAGACAAAATAAATCCAATCTTTCAGAAGCTGAAAGCTTTGCATTCAGATGCTCCACCTTTCTTCCCAAGGGAAGAAAATGATGTTATCAGAGCCACCCTGCCCTCATCTACCATGTGGTCTGTAAGGATCAGGCACGCCCACCAGGGAGCTGCCCAAGCTCCAGGAGGCCCAAGCAAGAGGCAGAAATGACCCTGCTGAAGGCAAGGCAGCCCTCAAACTGCCCCTTCCTCTTGGAGTGCTGTCCACTGGTGACGCCAAGATGCCCTAGGGCACAAGAACTTTACAGAGGATGTGGGGAGAGGCACTAAATTAATTGTGGCCAAGTTGGGAGCCAGTGGCAGGAACCAGACGTGTCCTGTGTCGCCTGGAGAACTTGGACACCTCTGCACTGGTTGTAGCAGGTTTCTGGAACTCTTCTATTTTTGATCTCTTCCCACTGGATGCTGGGCTTGCAAGATGTTGTAGGCTTAACTGTGTTCAACCCGCCCCCCAATTCATATGTTAATTCCTAACCCCCAGCACCTCAGAATGTGACTGTATTATAAGACAGAGCTTTTAAAGCAGTAATTAAGTTAAATGAAGTCACTAGGGTGGGCCCTTATCCTATGACTGGTGTCCTAATGAGAACAGAGGAGGACACAGACACACACAGAAGACCATGTGATGACACAGCAAGAAGACGGCCATCTACAAGCCAAGGAGAGAGGCCTCAGGAGAAACCAACCCTGCTGATACCTTGATCTTGGACTTCTAGCCTCCATAATCATGAGAAAATAGGTTTCTGCTGTTTAAGCCAGCCAGAATGTGGTGATCTACTATGGCAGGTGCTTTGTTAAGGTTGCAGGCTCTGTTGGCAAGGCTCCCTCAGCCACGGCAGTGCCATCTTCACTGGTGCCTCTGTGCCCTCACCAACAGTCAGCACAGTGCACAGATGCATAAATAAGGTATTTAGCATACACCTCAACCTCATTCATTCCCTTCTGGTCAGTGTGCCTGGTACGCAGCAGTTGCTTAGTTACACTTACTGAACAGATGCATAAATAAGGTATTTAGCAACATGGGTGTTGCTTAGTTACACTTACTGAATAGATGCATAAATAAGGTATTTAGCAACATGGGTGTGTGCGCGCAGACTCAGTCTATAAGAAAACATCATTTCAGTCATACACCTCAACCTCATTCATTCCCTTCTGGTCAGAGTTGCTTAGTTACACTTACTGAATAGATGCATAAATAAGGTATTTAGCAACATGGGTGTGTGCGCGCAGACTCAGTCTATAAGAAAACATCATTTCAGTCATACACCTCAACCTCATTCATTCCCTTCTGGTCAGAGTCTGGCCCACAGGTTCTTAGTGGGAGTGGAAGGGCAGGGGGAGATGGGACAACGGAAGTGGCACAAAGAATCAGGAATACCTGAGGAGCTTTTCGCAAACTACTAGAGCCAGCTCTCCTCTGGTGCACACCACACCAAGACTTCCTGATATGTGGCATGCAGCCTTCATACTGGCATTTGGTAGCCCAAACATAGTGAACATCTTTGGTCGATGCTCCATGTGCACTTGTGCTGAGTTGGATGTTTCATAAATATCACTTAATTCAAGTTGGTTGATAGGGTAGTTTGGATCTTCACTATCCTCACAATTTTCTGCCTGCTTGCTCTGTCATTTACTTAGAGTGCTGAACCCTCTAACTGTTGATGGTCTATTTCTCCTTTCAGGTCTACCTGTGTTTGCCTTGTATATTTTCGAAGCTCTGTTGTTAGGTGCAAACACATAAAATTATGTCTTCTTGGAGAGTTGACCCCTTTATCACTAAGTAATGTCTCTCTTTATCCCTGACAATCTTCTTTGTTCTGAAATCTACTTTAAAATTAATATAGCTACTCTACTTTTTCTTTTGGCTAATGTTTGCATGGTGTATCTTCCTCATCCTTTGACTTTTAACCCATGTATGACTTTATATTTAAAGTGCGTTTACTCTAGATAGCATATAGTCGAGGCATGCTTTTTTTGTTCAAATGAGTGTATCTGTGTTCCAAAAACACTTTACACAAATAGGCAGCCAACCTGTGGACCATAATTTGCTGACTCCTGAGTTATAGAATAATATGAAATGAAAAACCAAAGCCTTGAATTTCCAGAGGCAGTCCGACTTTCCAGAACAACTACATGTACCAGTTTTCTGTATTCTTTGGGTACTTACACTCACAATTCTAGATAATAGGCTTATAACTCTATTGTTTGATTTATTAATTTTACATGGCATGTAGTGAGTCCCCCCTATGAAATATGAGAAAGTTGCCTGATTCACGTTACTCCTTTTCTCCACCACTCCCTGAGACTGGTCTTTTATAAACATACGTATTTATCGTTTTGCTCTGGTTTACCTTTCTAACTCTGCCGTTTCCTTTTCCATCAACAGGACATCTTTCCTCCTGATATTGTAACCCCTACGATGTGAGGATCCTATTATTTCTTATCACCCAACACTTCTCCCCATCGTTGTAAGAATATTGTCAGCTTCACTGTTACCCTTATAATGCCCATGTTTAATGTTTATGTCCCATTTTATAAATGAAGTAGGTCTTTGGTGCTCTGCCAGAAGTTGATGCTAAAAATTGCAAACAAAGACATGGTATTTATGATGTTTTAATTATGTAAATATTAATCACTACAGAACCAAGCAGTGTGATTGGAGAAGTAAATGTGCTCCTCTGGTACTAAATGCATCTTGCCACAGAGAGTGTCCCAAGCATCAAAGCCACGTGGATTGTTTTTTCTTATACTCCAGCAAATACTGAAAATCATATTGCATTTTAGTTTGCAATCTTATTCAGAAATCCCATCATTAACCTTCAGGAATCTTTATTCTCTGCTCCTTTTTCAGGTTAACTTGTTCTTGTTTCCTGGAAGCAATGCCCTTACACAGAGCTCTGAGACGATCCTCTCTTGAATTCTCTCTCCTTCCCCTGGTCACCATCCTTGGGTTATTACTTGTCTTGGTTCTTTTCTATGAAGCTGTTGGTGTTTCTCAAGTCTATCTTGGTTGTCCATTTGTATTTATGGACGGGAGCCAGGCTGGTTGACATGAGGAGTGTGTCATAGGTTCCTCTGCACTCGTGTAGCCCTTTTCTCCCAAAACCTTCTTTCCAGAATAGGACAATCAAGTCTATGGACAGGGAAGGTCAACCGAAAGGCTCAATTTTAGGGTACATAGGCAGGAAACAGATACCTACTTCTTGCCATCCCCTTGAACCCCAAATAAGGAGGACTCTCCTGTGAGATAGGCATCAACGTCCACATTAAGGCCTAACCCTTACCCTGCCTCCCATTCACACCATGCCAGTTTCCTTACAGGGCAGCTGCCCTGCTTTAGCTGGGGTAATACTTGGAGTTGGCAATGTGAGGTAACTGCCCATTGGGACACAATTCCTTAGACACCTTTGATGAACCAGCCTAATTATGGCCTCTCTTTCCACTGGTATGTTTTATGCCTGTGAATTCTGAACTGGAATTTGGGGCAGCCAAGACAAGGGCTGTATCCAGACTGTTTTCTGCATCTTGTGAGCTGTGGCTTACTCTGCTACAGGTAACTCAGCAATGTCATTGCACCCACTTCCTCTTTTCCAGAATTACATCAAAATCTGACCCCGTGCTAGTATCCTCTTCTGTTCTCAGCTCTCTTATGGAATGTTGAGGAGTCAAGGTAAATGTGTGTATCTATCCTCTCCCTTATCCATCTTTTATTTTTAAACTATCAGCTGGCCACCTCAAAAATATGAAACTATGTAGTACATTTGACCACTGGTTGACATACACAAGGTAGATTTACCTTTATCAAAAACCTAAACCAAATAATTCATACCACTATACAATATGGATAATCTTAGTTTCATATCAAACAACAATTGCTTATATTTTTCCACAGTTCGAATACAAGGAACAGTATTTCTTGAAAAAGAGATGTGCTGGTTTGCAAAGGTCTCCAAGACAGAATTTTAACTTGGATTTCCCCTTCTCCAAAGAGTAAGTTATTAGCCCTTGTTCTTCCTATTCTAGGGGTATTTGAAAGAATATTATTAATTCTTTAGGCAGAACTGTTTTCTCCTTCCTCTCTCTATACTGATATTATCAATCATTTTATCAGCTTGGAAAGCTAAAAGTGACGTCAACAGCCTAAGCTGCTGCACTAAGTAAGCAGTGACTTGAAGCATCCCGTGAGAGTGTGCACTCACACGCTAGCTCACACCCTGGCTCTCGTGACCCCAGGCTTGGTGTTTCCAGCAAAAGCTCTGGAAACACTCTTTAAGCCTCAGGCAGCATTTGGTGATTGAGTGGGTATTTTCCCAACCAGGTCTGTCAGCTTGAAGGATTCTTCCTTGGGAGAAAAGCCCTTTTAGCACTTCAATTCAGGTGGTGAGTCCCCTTGAAGGTGCCAAAGGGGTTAATCCCCTGAGCTTCTGAGATGGAGAAAGCTGGGTTCATGGGGCTGGGCACGATGCACAGAAATATAAGATGTGAGTCACTGGTTCCAAGAACTTAACATTCTCAATGAAGAACCATCAGAACAGCCAGCACAAATGAAAAGCATCTTTAAATTAATTGGCTCCCCTCTAAATCCAAAGGATAAATTAAATAAATGAATTGTCTGAGGCCAGTTGATTTGCAGCACATGTTTCTTCTGGAAAGACTCAGCCACGGGTTTATTACTGCGTTTCTGAACCACGTGATTTAGTGCAGAGACCCTTTTTGGGCCTTCAATAACTGTCATGATGACTGAGGCCTTAGAACGTTTGCAAGTGTTTTTCCACAATATTTACTTATGTACAAAAGCCATAAATGTGTTGCCAGGACTATTACTTAAATAAGAAAGAAACAAAGGCATTTTATTCTTTTTACTGTTTTCTACAACACACCACTTAAATGTTATCTGCAAATTGTAACCACTCAGCTTGCACTTTTATGGCAGGGGTTGGACCCATGGACTGAAAAGCAGCTCCCAGTACTGACACAGGGACATGCCAGGCTGGGATCTTTGTTATGAAAACACCAAAGCATGTAGGTATTCGCTGGTTTGCATTTTGCAGTTGTGTGAAGTGGACTCTTTGAGGGAAAAACCGTGCCCGATCGTGATAGTCAATTTTCTGTGTCAGCACAACTGGACCATAGGATGCCTAGATAGCTGGTTAAAGGTTATCTGTGTGTGTGTGTGTGTGTGTTTGTGAGGCTGTTTTGAGAAGAGATTAGCATTTGAATCGGTAGGTGGATTAAGTGAAGCAGATGGCCCTTCCCAGTGTGGGTGCCATCCAATCTGTTGAGTCCCGAATAAAACAAAAAGGCAGAGGAAGGGCTGGATTCGCCTGACAGCCCACCTGCCCTCAGAGCTCCTGGCTCTCGGGCCTTCGCACTCAGACTAGAATCTACACCATCACCCTCCAACCTCTCAAGCCTTTGAACTTCACCACCAGCCTCCCTGGATCTCCAGCCTGTACACTGGCAGGCAGATCATGGGACTTTCAGTCTCCATTATCACATGAGCCAACGCCTTGTTGTAAATCTCTTTGTATGTGTCTCCTATTGGTTCTGTTTCTCTGGGGAACCCTGAATGATATACCACCTAACAGTGATTTCTTATGTTGTATTTCAAGGACAATAACTATATCATCAGTCCTCACACATTTTATTCTGGAATGACACTGGGAAGTGCTTATCCAGACTGGTCGTTTACCAGCTGTAATTTCCCCCCACTTCAGAAACAGGTTAGTGAGACATGGTGAACAAGAAAATGTGTCCACTGAGGGGTGAGGCCACCACCAGTCAGACATAGGAGTGAGGCTGTAGGGGCAGCAGGGGCCTGGGGATGATGTTACAACAAACTCCATTTTAAACTAGAGGCAGGAACAGGTTGTATGTTTAGTTTGACCTGAGAGTTGCCTCTGGCTCTCAGCCAACCCTGAGGAAGGTGGGTGCTCACTCACGTCTGCACAAGGTCTGCCTCCAGCTCAGAGTGAAGCTCTGAGGAAGAGGGGACCAGGGCTGTGACCCGCCCCTACCCCCACCACATACACAGCTGACTGCTGTTCTGAGATTGAATCTCAAGGCCTCCGAAGTGACTCTGGCCTGTAAAACACATGTGGTCATGGGCCTTCCCGTGACAGGCTTTGGAAGCCTTATACCTTCATTACGACGAGCCACAGCCCTGCAGGGTTGCTCAGAGAGCCAGCCTCATGGGGAAGTAGAGTTCATAATCGCTTCCTCCACGACCAGAGAGCTGCTGCCAGGTGACTGAGCAGTGCAGCCTGGGGCGGGGCAGGAGGGCGGGCCGGTACCTGGACCTTTCCCGGCCTCCCAAGGCCATTCTCATGCCAGGGTGCTCTGCAGGCACCTTGATCCAGCTTAACAAAGAACAGGTGCAGACATTTCCACCTTGCTTTGAATTGCTGACACCTGGTTCCTGGACACTGACATGTTCTGTTCTTTGGGCACTTAGCACAACCCCGGACAGTAAATCTGGAATGAAAGAACATTCTTTCTTGTCACCACTGTTGTAACTCCCCTAAGGGGTCCTCATCCCAGCAGGCCTCATGCCAATGGCGATCCCAGAGTCTCTGGCTCGCATTCTTACCAGAACAGTCACAATCCAAAAGCTGCAACCCTCCTGTGAAGAGGCAGACCAGCACCTTGTTGTATGTGCCCTAGCCGTGATGGAGGCACCAGTATAAAACTCATGATGAATTGGAGCTTGCACTCCAAAGAAAATGTGCGTGAAAGCAGCTGAGTGATAGGCCGGTGGGTTTGGGGGAAGTTCACAGAGTGTCAGGCTTTTGAGACCCATTTGACATGTAGCCAGAAAAGGGGAGGCTGATAGTGAGGGAACAAACAGGCACATTGTCCTGGCATCCCTGGGAGCCTGGCACCTCTGAAAGTCCTCGTGACCCCTCTGGGTGCACAGTTCACAGCATCCAGGAGGATCTGGCTAGACTCCAAGACGCTTCCAATACCAGCACCCCTAGGACCAGCCTCAGAATGTTCATCCCACAGCTTCTTCTTTTGACAAAGGTTGACTGACCATCCACCATGAGCCAGGTCTGGATATGCACGGGAGGACACACATAGGAAGGAGTCAGGTCAGATGGCAGAGACGGCATGGGTGTCCTGTTGGGTGACACAAGGTAACAAGTACTGTGAGAGGCACGGTAGGGGCAGATGGGAGGGCGTCCCCACTTGACCCAAGGGAGGGCAGGCTGCTATGCCTGTGCTACCTGCATTGAGACCTGGCTATGAGTAGGCATGAGCTGAGGGGGGTGGTGGCACTGTGGAAGAGAATACGCAGGAGTTTGGAGTTTATTCTAAAACCCATGAGAAGTCACTGGAAAGTTTTTGTTTTAATCTATGTGACAACACTAGCATCCATATGCTGACGATTCCCGCTCTGTATCGCCATTCCAGACCTTGGCTTTGAACTCCAGCTGCTCGCTCAGCATCTTCATAAGTCCAGTAGCACCTGTCAGTCTAGACACCTTCCCTGTGCACAAATCTGCTCTACCCATCACTGTCCCCATGAAGCTGTGATATAAGAAGGAATATGTATTTGGTCTTTGTCTTGGTTCTTGGCACGAGAGTTCTAAAACCATGGTAATTTCTTGTTTGGGGTGAAAGGACCATATTTTGTTATTCACAATAAGCCTCTTTTCACAACACCTGAGTTCGTGCTGGTGAGGAGACTCCTGGAGGGTAGGTCTGGCTGCCAGAGGAATGACCCTTGGCACCTTCGACCCCACCCCTGGACTGCCAGGAGTCCCTTCATGCTGGGATCTCATATGTCTGGGGTGGGTCTCGAGATTTCTAAGGAGTTCCAGTTGATGTGGATCCAGACATTTCACTGATGGTAATAAGGTCTTAGGGGCCCACGAGAGACCTGTCAGGCTAGAGGGGAGATGGTTCCAGATGGGCAGGCATGCTCGGCCAGGGTCTTGGTGCACCTGGAACCCACTGAAAGATTTTGTGCAGACCAGGGTGGAAGTGGCATGCCTGATCTAATTTTTGCTTCTAAATCACTCTAGCTGCTTGTTAGGTTGGCAAAGTGACAGTGGGGGGACCCTTTGGGAGGCTATAGTATAAATGTCATCCGAGGATGATGGTGGCTGGTCAATGTGGTGACCAAGAAGATAGATGGATATAGGCAGACTCCAGGTGTGTTTTGAAGGTAGAGCTCTCTGATGGGTTGGATATGGGGATGGAGGAAGTGGGAGGGAACAAGGACACCTCCGAGGGTTTTGTCTTGAGCAAGTGAGTGGCTGCGTTGCCATTTACTGAGGTGGAAGGAGGAGCCGTGAAAGGAGAGCATGAGCTTCTCCAAGCGGAGACATCCACGAGACAGCTCCATGAGTCTGAAGCTCAGAGGAAGGTCTTGACTTGATATACAAATTGGGAATTGTTGGCACTGACATTTTTAAGGCTGTGAAAATGGAAGAACCACCTAGGAAAAGGATGTAGACAGAGAAGAGGACGAACCTTGAGGGACACCGATATCTAGAAAGTGGGTGGAGAGAACTAGAGACCGGCTGTGAGAGCCGGGAGCTACCGTCACCAGGGTGTTGAAATAGGAAGTTCTCAGGACTGAAAATGTTTGCATTTCGACTTCTCTACGTCTGGCATTCATGGAATCACTTTGAAAGAGAAAAGAAGGGCAGGACGGTGAGTGAGGACCACATGAGAAAGGCATATCCCCGGTTTCAATGAGACTAGTCCAGCCTCTGTCAAACCACCTGCCTGATGGATGGGTAAGGGCTAAACCTACATGTCACATATCAAAGCAGATGACAGAGCAGACTCAAGGCAGCCCCTTCCCCTTCCTGTCCTGTTCATCTCCTTCACATTGGCCTATTACACTAATAATTTAGTCTTTGTGTACCCAATGATCATTTTCCTATAATTTGTTTATTACTATTTCTTGATTTACATTATTACACTAGATTTTACACATAGGAGCCTATAGAGGACGTCTTTGTTTATTAGTCTATAACTCAAAATGAATATTTTATATACAGAAACATTTAAAACAGAGGTGGAAAAACACTTAACCCAGTTTTATCTTAATGCTAAAATTTTATTATCACTAATTCTGGAGCCTCCAAGCACTGTGCAAACAATCCTTGAAGAATGAGTGTTTTCAATTATTTATAACTATTAAATTAGCATGGACTTTGAGTCTCCCCCAAGTATGTTTCATAACTGCGGAGCAGAGAAAGGACCTCTGTCCTCTTCTGGGTCTCCTGCTCAGACAAAGCTGAACCTGGTTCAGGTGCCTGGGTTCCCGGGGTGGGCCAGTCACTGAGCCCCGGGCAATGCCCTTGCTCTGGCAGCAACTTAGGAGGGGGCACCCCAGGTCTAGGACATCCTTTTGAATGGTACGATAAACCCATGTCCCAGGGAATTCTTGGCAAGGACATGTCCCCCACAAGCTGGAGAATGAGGCTGTGTTTGCAGTTTGCCCATTTGCCATCTGTTACATACTGAATTTGTCGCTCCAAAATTCATATGTTGAAGTCCTAACCCTCCATACCCAGGAATGTGACTGTATTTGGAGATAGGGCCTTTAGAGAGGTGATTAAGTTAAAATGGGGTCACTAGGGTGAACCCTAATCCAACATGACTGATGTCCTTATAAGAAGAGGGGATTTGGATACAGACATCACAGACAGAGGGATGACTACCTGCAAGCCAAGCAGAAAGGCCTCAGAAGAAAGCAAACCTGGTGACACATTGATCTAGGACTTCTAGCCTTCAGAATTGTGAGAAAATGAATTTCTGTATTTAAGCCCCTCAGTCTGTGGTATTTGTTATGACAGCCGAGCGGACTGATACACCATCTGTGTCCCTTCCTCCTACCACGTTTGGTGTCCTCGTAAGTGTCCCCCTATGCAACTCTGCTTCCAGGGGAACCCCACCCAGGCTTGCCCTGTGTAGACCTCTCTCCTTCTTCCCTTTTAAAACATGTTCTCAACAGCTGTGCTTTGGTGATTCTTAAAGTAAGAAAGTATAAATCGTTTGATATCTTACCCTGATCATGGCAGTGACCCAGCCCAGGAAATGAGAAACCAAGTTGAGAGGTACTTTAACCTCAGATAGCAGATTGGGGGTGGGCAGAGGTGCCCTTCCTTCTGTCCTATCTCCACCCATCCATACAAGGCCATGCCTTGCACCTGCCCTGTTCTCAGGGCATGCTTACAACAGCTGTCTTCAACCGCAGGTAGATGTTGGTCCTTCCCAGATGCCCTTGTAATTTTGGCCCTCTGAGGAAGAAATCAAATATTAACTGCTGCTAGGTGCCCCTTCAGGCCACCCACAGTTGTTTCTCAAGTCTAGACCACCCCATCCTAAAGAAAGTCAGGTGTCCTCTTGTGGTTGGGGGTCCTGGAAACGCCTCTGGTGGAGGATGGGAGAGAGGCTTAGGAGAACCACTCCCGCTACCCCGGCTGGAATCGACTGGGATACTTGAGTATGATTTAAAAAAAAAAAAATATTACACATCTGTGGCTGGAAAGAGCACAGGAAATGAAGCTCTAACAGTTATTTGCCTTCTGGGAATTTCTTCCTCCAGCTAGGGCCACTGAACCCCTATGAGACAATACCCAGTGGAGAAAACACACTTTAGGAATATTGTCATTGTATTCATCTATTTATATCAGCCATGAAAAAGCATTTTTAAACATACTCCACCAAACCCACCCTTCCACCCAAAATCAGCTGCAGGCAGTTGTCCGGAGGCTGCGTGCAGCCGTGTCTAACCGGCCTGTTTTGAAATCACAGAGAAGCAAGGTGATAAGTCCAGATGGTCGAAGGAGCAGGAGGAAGGTACTGTTTGCCCAGACTGTTGGCGCTGCAAAGTGGGAACAGCTGGCCATCGTCCTTCTTATCACAGGGCAGCTATGACTAAGTAAACTCCCCAGATGCAGGTGCTACAGGTCCCAGCACTAAATTAGCCAGAGCAGAGGTGGCAGATGGAGGGCTGATGCTTTCCCCAGCCAGAGAGGACTTGGGGAAAAGGGGACAAATGGGTCTAATGGAGACTCCTGACTTCCTTCTGTGTACTCTACACACAAGCCTTTGAGACCAACCTAGCTAGGACAAAAGGTAGGTGAGGCCCATGATTCTCAGAGTTCACCTGACTTCTCTCAAGTCCCCGGAGCCTCTGAGATCTTCTCTCTTGCCTGCTATTAAAACTATGAGAAAAACTATGTAGATGCTAGAGAAAGTTTAGAAATCTATCCATCTAGCGGCCTTGCCATGGCTAACAACTGTTAAGAGCCAACTTGACAAACCCCAAACCACAAACAACCTTCAGCAAAAAATTGGGATCCTGAGTGTGTATTCTCAGGTAGGAAGGTTGGAAGAGCCTGATGAAGGCCTCTCGGTGTCCCTCAAGTCACCCCAAAAGAGCCGACTCCCTGATTAAAGCTGGAAACTGCCCTCCTTTTAATTTGCAGCTTGTCCTACCAGATATAGGGACCACTGGTAAGGGTTAAATGAGTCAGTACACAACCTTAGCACATCGTAAGAGTGCTGAGTGGCCTTGTCACCACACTGAGCTGTGTAAGCCTCGGTTTCCTCGCCAATAGCATAGAGTTGCTATTAAAAGGATTGAGCAAGATACTGAATGTCAAGCACCTGGCCACGTAGTGGATGGTCAGCTAATGTTCGTTCCTTTTCCCCTTCTGCTGCTTTAGAGAAAGCTGTGATTAAGTAACATCTCCTCTGGCAGGAGCATCCATTGACACCAGTGTCCTTATTAATGTAAACACAGCCAAAATGAATATCACCAAGGTCATGCTCCAAGGAGCTGTGCTCTTGCCTTCCCATGTGCAAAGTTCCTTTGGACACTTACTGTAAGTCCGACACAAAGTGGGCATGTTCCGAGCTTTAGCTCATTTAACTCTCATGACCACAATTTGAGGTAGCTTTTATCAGCCCTGTCTTGCAGATAAGGAAACCGAAGCTGAGGGAAGGTAAAGAAACTGCCCAAAGTCACAGCGAGGCTGTCACAGCCTGTCATTAAACTCAGGTCTTTCTCATTCCTGAGCCTGACCTTTGGTTTCCAGAACCCAAGCTGATTGGAAGCAGCTTAGGCCACAGAACCTGTCACAGGCAGGCACAAGGACAGGAGGGAAAGGATATAGCAGAGCAGTCCTGGGCAGGTTGGAGAGAGGCAAAGACTCCTTCAAGGACCAGCAGGATGATCAGCAGCTCCTCCTCCCCCACTGTGCTGCCAATCCTCTTCATCCTTGTTCAGGTGTTTCTTTCTGTACTGCAAACATCGCCAATGTATATTTTTAAAATACAGTTTTATCGAGATGTATTTCTCATACCATGCAATTTACCCATTTAAAGTATACAATGCAATGGTTTTTAATATAGTCACAGAGTTGCGAATCCACCACCGCAGTCATTAGAGCAATGTTATTGCCCCCAAAAGAAACCCACACCCCTTAGCTCACCTCCCTCCCAGCCCTAGGCAACCACCAGTCTACTTTCTGTCTTCACAGACTTGCCATTTCATGTAAACGGAATCATACAATATGTGGTCCTTTGTGACTGACTTCTTTGATTTAGCACATGTTTTCCAGACCTGGTTTTAAAGTTCATAAAAAGTGGTTTAAGTTCAATATACAGCACATGGCACAACATAGAGGGGCTCAATAAATACTTATTGAATTGAAATTGACCATACATGATTGCCCTTAGCTATCAAGAAAAGGCTACATTATACTCACTGCATTCTTTAAGAAAGCAGAGAAATGAATGATACCTTTTTGAAAATTTTCCATTCAAAATAGGTAAAAACATAAAATTAGTGCTTAAAGGTGTCTCAGCTGCTGGCCACTTGGCTATCCAGAGTGATTGTTCTTGGGGGCTCCAGATAGTAGATGTTTTACTATACTATGTGTTCACTCCATTTTTTTGTTGTTGTTGTTGTTCATTTATTTGTTTGCTTAATTTGTTCTCTGTCATTAAAGGGATGTGATGCTATCAAACCTCATTCTCTGTGGCTACTGATTTCTAAGTTTCTATCTCCTTAGATGGTTAATTAGTGTGTTAATAGGTTCTCATCCATGCTGAGTCGTATCTCTTACTAATTTATTCACATACCATCTTCTCTCATCACTTATGAAAATGTAAGATATACTGGCCCAAGACCAGACTTTGAAAACACTCTCTGTAGGTTTTCTAATACTGTCTGTCATTTGACCATATATTTTCTGGGTTGTCAAGTAGCTTATGTGAGATAAGTTTAACCCCTTGCTGAAGTTAAGATGTATCATGTAAACAACAATCTTTGATTTACCAAACTTAGAACTGGTGGAGGTGTGCCAGTCCGAAGGTCTTTGTTAGTCTCAAAGCCATATCGAGTGATATTTGTGTTTTCTCTTGGGGAGGGTTAAGTAGTGAGGATTCCATAATTACCGGGATTAGGTATTTTCCTTTGCGACAGTTTTGAAAATTATTTTCACCAGTTTCTTATCGTTAGTCATATTGCCGATTCTGCTAAAGTTACTAAAATCACTGACAATCGTTTAGGCCCTCTAAATCTCCAGGGCTTGTGGTTTGTGCACGAATGTAAATTAATCTTTACTTCCGTGTTATCTTCTCCAAACTTCTAATTGTAATGTTGAATTTTCAAGTAATCTAGATGCTGACCCAGGCCAAACTTAGGGTGTGGATCCACCTCCTAGGTTCCCCTCAAACCCCTGAAGACATCCTCCTGAACTGGAACCCACAGGAACTGTGAACATAAATTGCACTTGTGAACCCCTGCCTTTCTGGAAAGTTTATAATTAGTCTCCAGCAGACTGAGCTATAGCTGCACTGGGATGTCTAGCTTGTCCAACATCACGGACTCTGCCCCTTCATCTCACAGCATTTCCTGGCCTCTCAATCCTGTCCTGGCTCTTCCAGCCCCTAGTGTTGTCTCCCACCCCTGACCTTGATTTACTATTTCTTCAGACCTGCTCTGTTTCTAGCCATTACAATTGATAGGATGCCAGAAGCCTCATCCACCAACGGTAGAAGTGAAGAGCAGGCTCCCCTACTGTGGGCTGAACCAGCGTCTTGCCACTTACACTTACCTTCCTCATTCTGGGTACTTCCCTGTGTCTGACCCCTGGGGCTGACGAGTGTTCCATCCTTGATGAACTCTCTTCTCCCAGAATTATCACCCATTCCCAATTTTCTGTAGCCCAGCATCTTAATTACAAAAATAGTAAAATTATAGAGAGAGTTTTATAGAAAGATAAATAGAACTCCCATGCGCACCTGTAATTCATCCACTCTCAATCTATTACTTTCAAAATTGTATTTGATCCTTTAGTTCTGAGGCCAGACGGTACAAAAATTATTCACTGCAGTAGAGTCATCATCAATTGTTACAATCTTTCAGAGTGTGATTTAGTAATATGTGTGTCAGGACCACTCAAAAACCCATAGTATTTACTCATTCCACTCCAAGAAATTTATCCTAAAGATATCAACAGACATGCACCAAAATTTGTGTAGAAAAAACTTGGAAAAGGTCTAACTGCCTCCAAATAGGGCTAAATAAAATATGGCATATCAACATAGCAAAGGATCAAATAACCATTAGATTATATTTTAGAACAAGATTTTTAAAATAAGAAATTCAAAAACTTTTGAAGAATTTTTTTAAAAGATTATATAAGTGAAAAGTGAGATATAACACTTTCTGTAATATTATCCCAATTTTGTAAAGACAACAAAAAATATTTGCATCTTGGCCTGCTTAAAACAAACACAAAAACATGAAAAATATTTACCTCTGAGGGGCAGAATTACTGCTGATTTACTACAAGTTTGTAATATAGTTTGAAATCAGGGAGCGTGATGCCTCCAGCTTTGTTATTCTTTCTCAAGATTGCTTTCTCTTGGGACTGTACTGTTCAAGAGATGTGCTGCTGCCATGCGTGGCTGCTGAGCACTTTAAAAGTGGCCAGTCCAATTGTGAAGTGCTGTAAGTGTAAACCCAACCTTGGACTTCGAAGACTTAGTCTGAAAAAAGAATGTAAAATATCTCATTCTTAATATTTCATATTGATTACATATTTAAATGATCATTTTGGACATATTGAGTTAAACAAAATATATCATTAAAACTCATTTCACCCTTTTATTTTTACCTCGTTAAAATGTGTTGACTAGAAAATCTTAAATTACACTGGTTGGACAGTGTTATCGCAGATCCTAGTTCTTTACCTGCTAAATGAAGCTGATAGGGAGAACACATGTAAAGCACCTGTGTCAGTAAGTGGTCTACAAATGCTTGCGTCTCTCTCACCACTTTTTCTCACCACATGACTTTCATGTGCACGGATGTCCAGAGACTTTAAAAGAACCGTTGTCCCTCTATTTCCACCCAGGTCCCTCCTTAGGGCATTTTTTTAGTCATGTGTTATTTGAAATCTTATGATGTACAGTTTATAAATAGCAAGTCAGAAATTGGAGACTCGAGCCAAGATACTAAAACTGCCTCGCCCAGAGCTGAGGCGTTAAAGAAAGTACCCATTCAAAGACTCCCCACAGACGCCGGTAAAAAGACACACTGACGTGTGGGCAGGAAATGCATGCAAGGTAATTCATTGCCACTGAAGCTCACTGAGCATCAGTCTGGTTGTGATATAAATTATTCGTGCATTTTCCCATGGCACCCTTATGCTAAAGTGTGATGTCAGGCAGGACCCCTCTCTGCCCCGCCACATGCTGAGCAACTGTGCCCCCCATCCCAATGCCACTGTCCTCCAAGCAGGCCCAGAGACTTGGAGGTTGGCCACCACGATTCAGCTTCCTTGTCAAACTATGAGAAGGTGAATGAATTCACCCAGCAGCCAGCCCAGTGCTCCTGAGTGAAAACTTTGAGATAATTTGCAGAATTGATTTATGCTGCTTCTCTTTCTACAGGAATTCATGGTGGCTGTATAATATAAGTAAGTGGCCTTTTGTTGAATTCACAAAACTGTTCTCTGATTTCATGTTTCAGATATCCCAGTTGGGAATGAGAAATTCATATTCTGCAGAGCCCAAGCAGTTACAATGATGAAGGGCAAAGCAACAGGGAGAAATGGGGACTGTTCCCAAGTGAGGAATACCAGCCCCATCCGCGGGGGTAGCCACTGGCAGACGTAAGCGGGTTGTTGCCTCGTGAGAATACACTTTGGGGTTGTTATATCCTCTGATTTTTCACAATAAGCCAGATCTCCAGATTTTAATGTGGAAATCCCCTGATTTTTAACTGTATGGACTAAATGAACCTTTTTATTGGCCCAGTTCAACCAGGCTGCTCCTAATCTCTGACCTTTGTGTCTACTCACATAAACGATAGGCTTTCATGAGAAGGAACTCTAACTTCCATTTCTCCCTATTCTTGTTTGTTCTCTCTACCCCTTACCACTCCTTGTAGAGTGCATAGCATGTTATACACATTATGATTTTTAAAGTTAGACACCAATTTACCACCCTTACAGTCGTTCCAGATTCTCCCCCTCCTTTTTAGCTGTTCCTTTTTGTGTCCTCCTTGTTTCTCAAAGTTCTCCAGACACCAAGATTGAAGAGAAAGCATAAACAGGAGTTGGTAATGGTTCTTCTCTGACTGCATATATCCCCCCTCGTGTGTAAGACAACGTGGGTAACGAAGCCTTCCATGTTTTATCTCCTGCCTTGCCAGGGTATTACCAAGCTGGCAGGGGCTTCGGAGTGAAGAGGAAGGATTTTAGGTGGGGGACCAGAAGGCCTCCCCTTTGATTTAAGGCAGTGCTAGAGCCATTAAACACTCCGGGCCCATTTCCACACATCCTTCACCCTGCCCTGCTCTCATGTACCCTCCACCTTTGGGAATGCTCCTGTTCTTGGGGGCTCATGATGGGGGCCCACTGCCTCTTAATGCTCCTCCACCCCATTCAACCAGATAATTTGTCTTTGACAACATGCTTTGAGGTCCCCAAGAAATCTAGGCTGTTTCTGCACAAGTAACTGAAGACTTTAAGTAGAATTCAGTTAGGGACCTGGCTATTTTGAGTCTAACAGGCATATTTGTACGTGTATGTATGTGTGTGTGTTTCTATAATATTTGTTTCTGAGAAAGTCATAAACTGACCTTTGTCCATAAAGAGTAGATCCAGACCACTTCTTTATTGATGCCCTGGAGTCAAAATTTTGAGAACTACAATGTAGCTATAAAAGATGTTAATGCACTTTTTAAGGAATTGAAAGAAGACAGCTGCATATTCAGGAAATGAATTGAGAAATGCTCAGTGAGGCAACATTTGCTCCCACTTATGCAAAACCCCAGACATGCAGCAGGAAGTCCACCATGTTTGTTCACTCATGGGCCACCGCAGGTAGATACAACACAGGTGGTGGCAGGGATCAGACGGGGTTATGTCACCATGCATCTACTTTGCTGGTAAAAATACAGGAAGAACAATTTCCTGTAAAATGTTCTAATTTGGTAGATGAAACATTTGATATAAGAGCAGAGCTAAGGGGGGAGGGTGTCCCACAGGTGTCAGGAGGCTCAACCTTACTCTCTCACAGCTTCTACCTAATATCCTTCTTTAAAAATCTCTCATTTTGGTAAATTTTGTTCTAACTGGGTTCTACCACTTGCAAGCAGAGTTGTCCTAATTATTACAGTGATGACAGGTTGTACGCTCTCAATACAAGCAAGTGCATGGCTATTGCTTTTTGTCAGGGTTGTGTTTGTTCCTAAAGACCTTTTGTAGTTTATGCTGGGTGGTATTTCTGTTTCCCAGCCAAGACGGCATCTCCATGCACCATGATTATATAAATATCATTGTACAAGCAGAGTGTGCAATGTATGTGGTTGTCCAGCTTTGACTTTGTCAAGGGTTTTAGAGTTGGCTTTTTTTTCTTTCTTTGTTCTTTCTTTCCTTTCTCCTTTCCTTCCTGTCTTTCTCCCTCCCTCCCTCCTTCCCTCCTTCCCTCCCTCTTTCTTTCTTACTTAAAATTTGGAGGTGGGTAGAGGGATTTTCAATAGTTATAAAATATGTCCTCAAATTCTTCCACATTCCTCCCTTTAAAATATTTAAGATTTAGTTGTTATAGATCCCACCAAACAGGTGTCCAAAGTAGTCATGTTAACTATCTGCCACCAGCAGGGATTCCCAGTTACTCCATGTTTCCAGCAACATTTGATATTGTCAGTTTTTCACTTTAGTCATTTTACATCATTATAGAGTGGGTATGTGGTGACATCACATTATAGTTTTAATTTTCATTTTCCTAATGACTAAGGAGATTGAGCACCTTTTCATATATTTTTGGCCATTTGAGTATTGTATTTCATGAAGTACCTGTTCAAGCCTTCCCCCTTTTTCCTATTGGGGTGACTGCCTTTTACTTATTGATTGACTGAGGTTTATCATATATGCTGGTGTAAGTCATTTATTGGATATATGTAGTACAATTGCCTTCTCCCACACATCATTCTCTTATAGTAGCTTTTGATGAACGAAAGTTTTTGATTTTCATGAAAATAACATGAAAGAAAAAGCTTTCAATTTTTTCCTCTATGGTTATGTTTTAAATCTTCGCCCTGAGGTCATGAAGTTATTCTCCCATGTTTGCTTCTAGAAGTTTTATTGCTTTACTGGCCCTGGTTAGGTCAAGCATCCACCCTTTGGTCCAATTCTATGTAGTATCTGTGTGCTCGCTCTCCCGTCTACCACTCTCAGTTATTATTCTTACTAGAAACACACTGGGTGGCTGAGAGTAGGCAATTCTCTAGGGAAAGGAAGTTGTATGTGAGACCCATTGCATGTAGCTGAAGTGACAAAAACTGGAAAAGCAGTGGCTTAAACAAGGTAGGGCTGTAGTCCTCAACTCTTGCTGTACGTTAGAATCATCTGGTAGTTTTAAAAAACTGCATGCCTGGCTGCCCCCCACCTATAGATCAATTACATCAGAATCTTTCAAGGTGCAGTCCAGATAGCAATCATTTTTGATGCCCTTCTTGTCAGTCCAATGGACAGCTGGAAACCACTGATTAGGGGTTTTATTATTCTTTGACATGGCAAGAAATCTGAAGTTAGGCAGTTCAAGGCCAGTGTGGCAGCTTCACAAAGCATTAGAGACTCAGGCTCTTCTTAGGCCTCAAATCGTCTATCTCTGGAGGTGAATCCTCTGTCCTCATAATCATAAAATAACTGCTAAAGCCCCAGCCATCAGGTCCACAGTCCACACAACAGGAAGGATGAAAAGCCAACGATAAAAGGCTCACGTCACAATTTCTGCTTTACTATTGATGGCAGGAACTTCACCCTCTTGTCACTCGTATCTGTAAGGGAGATGGGGAAATGTATCAATTTAGTTGGGCACATTGCCTTTCCCAGAAAAATTAGAGTTCTGTTAGTAAAAAAAAAAAAAATAGAGAATTGGGATAGGATAGGCAACAATCTGTTTCTGCCACAAGGGTGCTTGTTAAACTAAGCCAGTAGCGGCCCATTGGAGAGAGTTTCATTCACATCCCAGGGAACCCTTTGATATATAGTGGAAGAAATGTCTACATTGGAGACATTGGGAGTTCCTGCGCCCTAGGCAAACTGTCGGTTTGGCAAGCATATTGGTAGCACTCCCATCAGCACTTCCCCACCCCACACAGGGTGGTCTCCATACTTTCAGACATATGCAGACCTTCTCTTTTTATGAAGTTAGACTTGTATTTTCCACATGGACTACAGCCTACTGTTGTTAAACTGAGCACAGGGTGACCACTACAGCATCTGGACAGGTCTGGGCTAAAGCAGACCTTAGGGACACTGAAGAGCTGTACGTGTCCCCAGGCTGCAAAGCATGGTGGGAGAGGCCACCTTCTTAGCTGACCAAGTCACTTCCCGCCCTGGGGTATGGCTTCCCTGGACCCTCGCTGCTACCAGCACTCTTTCTGTTCACCTTTTATCCAATCTTAAAGGGAGAAGGCCCCTGGAGAGGATAGTAAATTACACCAGAGTTCAGAAAGGTCGGGCCAGTCATGACAAGATGAGAGTTAAAGACAAGAAGATGTGTCTCGTCTTTAGCTGTCCCTTCTGTGGCTGATCCCATTCCTATCTGTCTGCCTCTGGCTTTAAAAACAAGTTTTTCCCCCAAAAAAGCAAACCTGGAAGGCCACAGGTTCAGGCAGCAACCCCAGGGCATTCAGTCACAGTGGCAAAGAAGATATGCAACATGTTATCCCAACATCCTTGCACTGTGCCCAAGGTCATATTTGTTTTACGGATATGAAAACTGGGCTTTTAACAGTTAAGTATAACTAGTGTGTGTCGGGGGAAAATAATTTACTTTCTCCCCTTCTAAGTTCTTCTGGCTGGTCTAATATCAAATTGACATAAAGCAGATTCACAGGAGAAAATAACTAAATTTATTATGTGTGTACCTATGAGGTTTCCCTAAGAACATGGGACCCAGGACACAGTGGGAAGTTGAGGTTTACGTGCCAGTCTGCACAAAGGAGATGTAGGCAGGGGTCTGGGATTTCAAAGGGAAAGCAGGCAATTCACAGGTAGATGAGAAAGAGCAAACATATGGTAGACGAATTCTTGCTGGGCCACCAGAAACGGGGACATGGGGAAGTCCAGCAAACAAACTTAGCTCGTTTGCTCTCTGTCTGCCATACTTGGTTTACCTTATGATGCTAAGGTGATAGCTCCCTTCCTTTAAGGTTTTTCCCTCTGAATCCCTTTTAGCAAGTAAGAGGGAGGGTCAAAGATTATTTCTGAGTCTTTTGTTTCTTAAAAATAATGAACTTTAAATAATCAATCACCAAAAGGCATATTATAGGGTAGCAAACTCTGCGTTCCCTCACTAAGCATGGCCTAATTAGTCAATATATTAATATAATATGTGTAGTATAATACATAACATACACACTAATATGCAACATACACATTATTAAAATATACATTGTCTATTCATACATGAGACATTTATTGAATGGAAAGCTTGGATGGAAACTAAATGTAATGACAAGATCCACTAATTCCCGTAAAGAGAATGATAAACCCTGATAGTTTCACGGACTTTGGTAGCCAGAGTCCATGAGCCAGGTATGGCTCAAAAATGTAAAACACATTTGTTTTGTCCTCCTGCTATTTTAACACAGGGATAATTAACATTAGAATCAGGATTTCAGTTTCTTATGAAAAAGTAGATCTGGCTCCTCTGTGTAGTGACTGCTCCTTCGGATAAGCGGGTGCTCTCGTGTTCGCCCAGTACCCACCTCTCCCTGCTGCCTTCCTGACTTGAACTGAGGTCAGTTGTCATCTCAAATTGTGACTGAACTGAGAATGTTCTTACCTCTGGCTCATGCCACTCATTTTGATGATCTGTTTGGGCCCACAGGACTGTGTCACTCTCGGTGCATTCACTCTTTTTTTAAAAACTTTATTTAGAAATAATTAACAAATATACTTGTATATATTTAAAGTGATTACAAAGATCAAGGCCATCAACAAAGGGAAAATCTGAAAATTGAGGCACTAAGTCTCAAACAAGTGCTAACGTTCAGGCAGCAGAAAATTACCAAAAGTACTTTCTGTCTGGGATTGCCCCAGTGTCCCTAAAATCAAACCCGTGTGAATAACTGCCTCTTCTGCGTACTCTCAAATTCAAGCTGGAAACTAGTCATATTTTTTAAATAAAAAAATTTTTTCTCAGTTACAGCTGACAAACAATATCCTATTAGTTTCAGGTGTACTACAGAGTAATTAGACATTTACATAACTTACAAAGTGATCCATCCCCCCCGATAAGTCTAGTACCCACACATGGTTATTACAATATTACTGACTATATTCCCTGTGCTGTACTTCACATCCCTATGGCTATTTTTATAACTGCTAATTTGTACTTTTTAATATCTTCCTTTTTTTCCCTCATCCTCCCAACCCTCCTCCCATGTGGCAACCATCAGTTTGTTCTCTGTATCTGAGTTTGTTTCTGTTTTGTTTGTTCATTTATTTTTTGTTTTTTAGATTCCACATAAAAGTGAAGTTATATGGTATTGTCTTTCTCTGTCTGACATTTCACTCAGCACAATATCCTCTAGATCCATCCATGTCATCACAAATGGCAAGGTTTCCTTCCTTTTTTATGGTTGAGTAATACTGTATACTTTTGATGTGAAAGGTAAATGTTTTTGTATTCTCCTTAAGCCATTCAATTTAATTATACAAATAGAATGGCCTCAAAATATAATACCTCGCCAAGCCAAATGCAAAACATGATCACTGGGTAGAAATAACTTCTCCCCTTTCTGCTTTTGAGATTTAACTCCATTCGAAAAAGTTTTAACAGTTTTGGGAGATGCCGTTATTTTGCAAAATGTGCTTTTTGTTTCTTGGCCTATGTGTAGGGCCATTTAGGGAGCAGCCATATTTTCACAGTAAGTCTTTTTGTGGAAAGTTCCTCTTGCAAGAGACACTCCTTTAGTGTTTTTACATTACTGCATCCCAGGTGGCAGCAGGATGGAATTCCATAAAAGGTGAAGGTTACCAACTGCAGCTCGTCGTAGGCTGAGAGCTTCAGTGTTAAAGTGAACAAATCCTACAAAGGACCAGCGTCAACACCACACAGTTCACATCACTGGCACAGACCTGGTGTTTTTCTTCCATAGGATCCAGGATACTTCTCCCAAGGTCGTTTTCTTGCCTCCCCAGTGGATGGAGGAGAGATGCAAGGAGCTATTTTCGTTTACATGTTTCTCCTTTAATTGTCTTTCGTATATGGATTAATTAATTAATTTAAAGACGTTCATTAAGGACTCCTGTGCTAAACCTCATCAGAACTTCTTTCTGGATGTCCACACGTAGGACCAGGGGCCTCAGAAGGGCAGGAGGGGGCAGGAGGGTCAGAAAAGAAATGAGTCACACTCAGCAGCAAAAAGGAACCTGCAGACTCAGAGTGACCTCTCAGGAAAAGGCCTGAGGCAGGCTGCAGCCTGTGGACAGTTCACCCCTGTCCCCCACTGCTTCCTTCCTCTCGCCGCACCTGCACTCCTGTCTCCTCCACCTCCAGCTCCCTCTGGGTGTAATGGAAAGACTCAGGATATTGATTTCTACTCACATTTGACCTTGGCCAAGCCACTCAGCTGCTCAGATGGTGGTTCCTCTTTATGTAAAAGAAGGCACTTGACCAGGGGGCTTAAAAGTTCTTCCTTGTGCCAAGAGGCCTTAGTTCCAGGCTTTCTTGTGACTCAGACAGATTTTCCAGCTCTCAGCAGAGCTATTTGCCCTGAAGCAAGTGATGTTGAACTTAGCCTGTGTCATTCTCTACAATGGGCCAGTCTGTAAATCAAATGAATATTTTAAAGCTTTCTGCAACTGTGTTTAGTTTCTGCAAAATTCCTAGGACTCCTTTTATACATTTGCGGTGCTCGGAGGAGGACTGCATCATGATTAAAAGCAGACTCTAGCTGGTTGTCCAAGCTGAATCCTCAGGCAAGTAACTGAATGTCTCTTGCCTGTTTCCTCATGTGTAAACCCCAACCCCCCCCCCCCAAAGGGGGTCTCAGCCTTTTAGGGTCGTGAAGATTAAGGTAATAGATATATGTAAAGTTCTTTGTGTGCTGGCTGGCAGAGTTTGAATGTTCTGGGAATGCTAGCTATATTGACCATTGTTTCATTCTTATTTGCAATTATAGAAAAATACCAGAGGTATAGGGACAGATTACGAATATCAAGCTGGCAAATCCAAAAGATAGTGCCCAGTGTACGAGCTGGGGAGAGATTGAGATTCATCCATTAGATCTCCTTTTTCTTAATCTTCAAATGTTTGTGATCTTAACAAAGCCAGAAGGCCTTCACTCCACACTGCAAAAGCATAGCCCAAGCTTCCCATCTTCTCTGCCTTACCAGCCACTCATCCTTGGCAAATGGCTACATGGCCTTTCGCCAACACTGCTCCACTGACGTGGCCCTTGTGAAGGCAGCCAGTGACCTAGCTGGTAAACCCCACGGCTTCTACTCACCCCTTCCCCCCAACCCCCATCTCTCTCCACATTGCTGGTGTCAACTTGATGCAGGACAGGGCACATTTCCCCGAGGACGGAAGGGAGACCAGGCCCTGTGCCTAGAGAAGAAGAGGGTGCTTTGGCAGAGAGTGTAGAAAGAACTCAACACGCCAAAGTTAGAGTCAACAGGAAAGTTTAATAGAAAACGAGTAACACTCCACAGATAGAGCATGGTCTTCTCTCTAAGGCAGAGAGTGAGAGGGATCCCGAGTGTTCAGGGAATTCAGTTTATATGTCATTCTTTAGTTCCCACTTCCTCTGATATGGACTTACAGTGAGGAAGGGGAAGAGTATGTAGCCTGACTCACTGGCAGTTCCCAGCCTTTAAGCCATAGATTCCCCTTGGTTTTAGCCATAAGGAATGAATGATTTTACTTGCGTAGGGCACCCCTTAAAGACTGTTGTTCCTGCTTCCCCTTCCACAGGTGTGGGAAATGGGTCGTTAGAAACTCTAATAGAAATCTTCCTTTGTTCTGCAGGTGACCTCCTGGCCGGACTGCAGGGCAGATCAGCGGATTGCAATCTCTGAATATAGTTGGTTAATATTTTAATTCTCTTGCCTCCTCCCTATATTAACCTGATCTTTTCTCCTAAGTTCTAATGCTCACTTCCCACTCCCATGCACAACCATCATTCCCATATCTTTTAACTCCAATTCAGCAGAGCCAAAACGAAGTCACCTTCCTCCCAAACATCTTCAATGTGATTACCGCTTTGGTTTGGAATGCTATCAGCCCATCACTGGGCTCGAAGTCTCAGTGCCACTTTTGCCCTCCTCTCACCTGTCCCTGCAGCAGCCCTAAATCAGAACCCATTAGCTCTTGCTTAGATGACCCACCTTCCCTCCCCTCCCAGCCATCACATGGGCTCTGAACTGTCATTCTCAAAAGCATCCAGTGACCTCACATTATCTACTGAATACTGTCCAAACTTTTTATGCTAGCACCAAAACCTCCTAAAAAAATGGACCCCAAACCCCAATCTTTCCAAGCAACCTCATTTCAACTTATATCCCTGCCCTTACCTAGTACACTCCAGATAGATTGAAGATCTGTGTTCAAACGTGCATGTCACATGGCATTTGGTGCCCAGAACATGGTAAGCATTCAGTAAATATTTGTTGAAGAGGAAATAAATATGACATATAGTCAAATAGCAACCATGATATGCTAAAATTCATGAGGAAGAAGCTTCCTAAATATTTGTTTTTCTCCACAGACGCTAAGATGATGACCTTTCCTTTCATGCTTGTAAGAGGAAGAAATTGGTACATGCACTTTTGCTGCAAGGTTGAAGGTTTCACTTGAAAGGAGAAATGATTTTGGGTTGCTGGGCAGAAGGTACTCTCATAATTATGAAAGCATTTGACAGGTGCTAAAGTGTAATGTCCCTTTATAGGAGGGCAATGAAATGATAAATTATAAGGACCATTCGATGATTAAAGGGAACATTTTTTTTCACTCTTATCAGATTTTTCTAATAAAAATTCAATTCTTATTTGAAGCAAGTTCTTTTGGGCACTTTTCCAGTACAATTCCAATTTATTTTTCCATTAACTGTGAGCAGTTCTTATACATATTTTTTTTATTCTAAGCCCATGGTGCCAAATCCACATCCTGCTAGAAGTTTCAGAGTTCAATCCCCCAAATTTCTGAAAATCACTCTCTCTGTTATTGCTGAATGGCAACATAAATGTGGCCAGTGAGATAGGATTCAAGTTGGAAAACTAGAAAGCTGATAAAAAAAATAATATCACACAGGTGATTCCAATGAATGCTAAAATACAAGAGCATTTATCCATATGATCTCATGTTTTGGGTTTTGGGAAAATGAATGGAACAAGGAAATTATGATCATGTTTATTAGAAATAGATCATTTTCGCCTTCTACATGACGATTTTAAAACCTGCATTGATAAGTCACACATTTATCAAACTGTGCCTGGTTGGGCCTCTGGCCGCTTGGATGAAGCTGGAAAGCTTGGCTCCTCTACCCCTTCAATCTGCCCAATTGTCTTAAATTCAAATTTCAGAATGAAAATAAGTACAAATTTCTACTTCTCTTTCAACTGGATGGCTATTGGGAGTAGGGAATAAGAGAGTACATAACATAAACCGTGCCTAATCTAAAAAGCATATATCTGTCTTTGATTCTGGAATGATTTCAGTTTTGCTTTTGAATTTGCCCAAGAGCTCACTGTCAGTCACAAACACAATTGAGTTCTATTTGTGTAGATCTGGCGGCCCTCCTGACCCCTCCACTCTGCCCTACATGCAGAGTCATGTGCTGGTGAGTTCTGAGAAGAGCAGGAACCCAAACCTACAGCCTCATGGACAAGTTCAAGTTTGTCTGTCCCTGTCCTGACAGCAGTGCTACCATTGTCCCACAGAAGCTCGGCCCCAAGGGCAGATCCAGCACCTGCCTCACTTGAGCCTCTGTTGCTTCTCACACTTTCATGGACTCACATCCTTCTGTTTTCCTCTCTACCCTCTGGCTTCCTCTTTGTTCATGGCCTCTGCTTACTCCATCCTCTGTCTTTCTGCTTCTGCCCTGACATTGAATGAGACAACTAGTCTTTGATTCGAAGAAGAGATTTGATGGGTTCTGGTTGTTCCAATCCAGGTTAAATCATTCTTTCAGGGTATGGCAAACCAGCTAATCTGTAAATGGCTTTGACTTGGCCAGCTCATGATTGCGAATCAGAACTTTTGATTATCTATCTGTCAATCTCTATATCTATGTATCACTTGATTAATAATAGAAAAATAAGTACTCAATACATTTAGCTTGTTTGGTGTGCAAAAGCTTTAGATAACACAGAGTCCTCAGGAGGAAAACTAACAGGAACCAAAAGTTCTTGGTAATGAAAGGATGGGGCAACTCTTCAGTTGGTGAAAGAAGTGAGCATCTGAGGAGAGAAAACCCAGCGAGCAGGCTGAACTGCGACTCAAGGCTATGAACCAGGCCTGGGAGCCCAAAAGAAAAGAAAGGAGAACCCAGCTGGCACAAGATTTGAGTTTCTCTAAATGAGGCCTCTATGTTTGTAACTCAATGGTGTTCAGGTTCTTTATATCTCTCGTAAGATTGTTCTTTGGGCCTCTGACTTTGGAAGGATTTGATGACATCCCCATTGCCTCTGCGATAATACATGAAATTTGTCCTTCAATTCCCTTCCCATACAGAACTCGAGGCAGGTCATTCTCACTTGTACCCTCAAGAAGCATCTGTTAAGAACACAAAGAAAATTGCTGTCCAAAAACTTTTAGAGAATTTTTTAAAAATTAATTTCATAAAGCACTCTGTGGAGATTGTCTTGAAATGTTTTATTGGTACATCCATGCACAAGAATTTATATTCAGAGGACATTCTGATTTCTTTCACTATTTCTACCTTCCAAACTCCCTTATATAGAGGCTGACTTGAATGAGTCTATTGAATGGGGTGTTCAGAATTCTGGAAAATTCTTTTCTCTGAAGAGACATCTTAGTTCTCACTACAGTTTATTTCTGGAGTGATATGGTATTTTCAGTTGCATCTGAGACAATAACATTAGAACATTCATTTGCTAAAGAGAACTGTCTTTCTCTACTCTCCTTTACCTTAGCCCTATGATTTTGATCCTAGGCCAGTGCGAAATTTAAAGTAAGAAGCAAAACCAAAGCAAGGAGCAAGTATTTACTAAGTGCCTCTAGTAAAGGTACGTAGATGGAGCATATAGTAGCAGCTCAATAAAATTTTTTTGGTAATCCTAAGACCTCTTTTCTTTTTCATTCAGGTAAATATATTACAGCAACTCTCTAGCTGGTATCGATGATATAAGGACTCTTCCACTCTTGAATATTTTTGTTATAACATTGCTTTTCTGTTCAGAAATCTTCAGTACTTTCCTCTCAGCAGAGCCTGAGGTCCAAATCTCCTGCAGTTTCCATGACCTACCATATTGCCTACAATGCTGTTCACTCTCTGCTGTCCAGGTGCCATGAACACTTGAATATGAACTGCCCTCTGTGTGTGTGTGTGTGCCTTCTCTTGTAATACTTATTTCTTTTTCCCCTACACTTGCCCAAATCCTACATTCTTTCAGGCTCAGAGCAAATGTGTCCTCTTCTACGAAGTCCTCCTTCATTCAGTCAACAAACACTTGCAGAGAAGTTCACATGCCTACCATATATTGATGAATGAGGTGGTCCCTGCCCTCACACAGTGTAACAGCTGAGTGAATGAGGCAGATAAGTCGGCAGATGACTATATTGGCATTGCCCAGGTTCGTTCACTTAATAAAACACAGAGAAAACAATAATATTTGTTATGGTTCCCCGGGCTGTTTGTAACTGGAGGGTTCCAGCTGCCCCAGACCTGACCCAACCACTCCAAAGCCTGGGAGGGGCCAAAGCTTGCCTTTCCTCTAACTCAGGGTGATAAATCCATGGTAGGAATAGAGAAAACATGTGGTGGGTCCCTTTCCCAGGCTTAGGGTCAGGGAAGGCTTCCTGATGAAGTGGCATCAAGCTGAATCTTGAACATTTGCTAGCCGAAGAGGGCGGTGGAGTGAGGGGGGGGTCATTTGCCCCTGGTGTGTGCCTCTTCATGGAAGGGAGGAAGCGTTCGGGTGGCACTGCTCCATCCACTTGAGGATCAGAGGCTAGAACGTGGCTCTAATGGTGGGCAGGCATGAGATGCGGCAGGGCTTAGGTATTCCTCCAACCGGACTGTGAACTCCTCAAGGCTTGAGACCACATTCTACAACTCTGTGTCTTCAAAACTGCTGAGCACATAAGGGCTCAATATAGCATCCTTGACAGAAGAGTCTCTCTTTCCTAGTGACAGTGTCGTGATGGCTGCCACGAGACATGTGAACAGCCTCTCTTCAGAGCAATGTGCACGTGAGCATTTGTGTAAGTCCCACTAGAGTGGAAAGATCGGACAGGCTTACAGGTCTCCACTCCTCCATGTTTCCTGGCCCAGATTTTGGTTTCGCTTTAAAGAGTGCCTAACATGGTTTTTATTCTGACACTGGTTAGTTATTTACCGGTTGTCTCCAGGCTCACACACTGCTGCCTCTTTGTGGTCTGCTCTGTGATACTGGAGTTGCCCGGGAGCTAGGTCCTTGGCTTGCGGGAGCTGGCTTTCTGCTGGCATCTGCCAATAGGAGGCACTGATTGGAGATCGAAAAGCAGAGGAAGGAGAGAAACATCTGGCTTCTGCCTCCAACACTGCCTCCAACACTGCCTCCAACAGTGTGGCAGTTGCAGGTGTTGGCAACAGCTGCAGGTGGAGTGGGGGTGGAGTGGTTCCTATCTTCAGCTGTCCAGGCTCAGGCTGCATCTTTTTAGTGGTCCAGGACCAACAGCCACAGTCATGAGCAGATGCATGCTCAAGGTGTCTATCCAGGGCCATCGGCAGCCTCTGATCCTTGGGTTTCCATTCTGCTTCCTTTTTGCTCTTTGCCGCCCTTCTTTCTTCATTCAGCCGCTCCAATACCTTTGTAACCAATCTATTGTGTAACATTCTCTCTGTCAAAAATACCTACGATAGTTTCTTTCTTCCTTTTCCTTTCCTTTTTTCTTTCTTCCTTCCTTCCGTTCTCTCTGTCCCTCTCTTTGTGTCTCTCTGTCTGTCTGTCACTCTGTCTGTTCCTCCCTTTCTCCTTCTCTCTTTTTTTTTTATCTGACTGGTCCTTGATATCTACTTGAAGGGGTGAGTTCAGTTACCATAAAAGAGGGTAAAGAAACACTGGGGCTATGAAAAAGGTGATATAGATTATGTTGTACAGATACTTGTAACTCCAAATGGCCTAATGATTTGCAGTCATGGTCCTAGGAGTATTACTCAAGGAAAGGTTTTTATCCTGTTTGAAATGCACTGATGGAGTAGCCCAGTTGAACAACTCCAATTGGTTTTCTTCATGGAGGGATTTCAGATGCAGAGCTGTTGATCCACCATCTTTTACAAGTACCAAATTTAGAGAGGAAGAAAAAAAGAAAAACAATTCCCAAAGCTCTGTAATTCACAGGCACACAATTCTCTTCCACTGTGCCACCTTTAATGGTGTGGCTAAGTGTGATCCCTTCAAGCCTCTGAAACAATTTTGGCAGAGCCTTTTCCTACAGTGAGGCATGGCCAGTGATTCTAACAATGCCTGGAAGAGAGCCTGTTCTCAGTAAGACATTTGAATTCTCTTTTGTTTTGGGGTTTTCTTGAAAAATTTTAGCAATGTCTTGTACATGTATGTAAACACCACTAGCCACAACACTTAAGTATAGTAAGATCTTATAATTCTGTAATTATGAAGTCACACAGCCCGGCTTTTGTTTGAATAACCTGAAAAGCACATCTACCCCAGCAGTTCCTCATGCAATTCCTTTTGAAGGCTTTACAGTTGAAAAAAGATCCCCTTTGAGCTAGTAGCAAAAACTAGAATCACAACATTTATAAACACTCATAAATGATGCAAGTTTGATTGCTAACGCCCAGTAGATGAGAACTGAAGACCTTGTGCTTAATTTCTTACAAGATGATTGCTGTAGGCATGGCCCCACCAACAACTACTTAACATCAAAGTGATAAAAGGAAGAGATTAGCTTCCTGTGCATACTCTGCTTTTGGCTCTGATGTCACCTCCAGGAAGCCTTCGCTGATCGATGGTCTCATCTTATCTTCCATCCTAGTTACTTTTACCTTGTGGCACCATTTTGTGGGTAATCCTTACCCACCTCGTCCACCCATCTGTGAGCACCCTGTGTTTAGGCCCCAGCTGCTTCTACAACGTCACGGGCACTCAGAAAATGTTTGTGGAAAGGATAGCCACCATGCAGCAGTTTTGTTGGGGACAGAATATAGAACGAAGTTACAGGCAGAACTTCTTGCCTAAGCACTTCCCCATTTCCACTGATGTGTGAGCTAAAGGCCTGGAGAAGGCAAAAATGGAAACTGCAGAGTAGAAAAGAAACCAAAAGGGAATGATAGAGCAGGAGAATCATCACGGAAAAGAGAAAGAAGAAGCGGATGGGACTCAGTGGGGTTTGGAATGACTGCCTTTGGGGGTTTATTAAAGATACAATAGACTTAGTTGGTAAATCCAGGATTGCATGCCCTGCAAAGTTAGGATTCTAATCCATTCTAATTCATATCTTGGAGGGACTTATCCCAGGTCATTTCAATTTCTAGACTTTTGTGAGCTAAAATGTGAATAGTTTGTGACAAGAGTAACTGTATCACCAAAACCTGTCCTTTTGCTGCCAGATGGAGTGGCAACAAACTATCAGAAAGGACCCAAAAGGAAGGCAGTTGTGTTTTTTCCTCCTTTTTTTGTCTTCTGCTGTGGGTTTCACCACTAACCAGCATCCAGGGGGAATT
>NW_006434441.1:509974-511999 GCF_000325575.1 Pteropus alecto
CTGCTGTCTTCCTGAATAAACCTATTGAGTCTATATTTGAAGCTTGTCCTTTTCAGCTTTCCTTTCTTCTCTGACATATGCCTCTGCTTATAGAATGTTGGTGAATGTTTTCGTTTCCTTCCCTTACAGAGAGAGAAAAAAAAGAGAAGGTGGAAAGAAACAAATCTTTTTAATATTCATCCACTCAACAATAGTTTGTCAGCTGCTGACGATGGGACCAAAGAAACAGCCCTGGATTTGAATTCTGGTTGGATCACTTACTTACTAGCTGCTTAAATTATCATTCCTATCTGCCACATTAATCCCTCAGGGCCTCAGTTTCTCCCTCTGTAAAAAAGGGTTAGTAACTCTACCTGTGCTTTTGGCCAATACTGTGGACATGGTTTGGTGGTTTTCTCCATTATTTGTCAAATGGCAGTACTTCATCTGCAAGAAGGAGTTTGCTTGTCATTAAGAACACTGTATCACAAGGCCTAGGATTGTCTATTCCCAAGAGATAGTTCAGGCAAGATATAACAAGCAGTGGATCAAAGGTTTTATCTTGGAATGGTCTCAGTCTTTATTGCTTACATCTGGTCATGAAACCCCTTGCCAGCTTGCTTCTAGGAAATGTCTGTCATAGAACACAGGAAATCTGGCTCTTAGGCCCCAAAAGCAAACAGAAAAGTTGTCGTTCAATGTCATGGCTGTTGTGCCTAAGTCACGCTCATGACGCTGGGTAGTGAACGACTCTCCTTTTGTCTGCTCCCTCTAAATCAGAAGGCAACCACAGGAGGCGGGGAATCACGTTTCTTCTGGAAACTTTAAAACAGTTCAACAGCCATGGAGAGAAATCTCACCATGGGAAAGCTGAGAAACACATGCATGTCAGAGCGGATTATTAATTATTGTAATCACAAGTCAAAAATAAAAGAATTTCACTGGGGTAAAAAAAGCCCATTCTGATTGATGATTGTCTCGTAAGAGTTTTGAATCTTTGAATGACTATTTTCTAAAAAGAAATTTATTGCTTCAGGAGCTTAGCAGCAACAAGGATGTTTCCTTCATCTACGGTCCCAAATTCTCTGTAAATATTAACTTGAAGAGTGGTTATGAGGTTTATTGCACGTTTCTGGTGTTTGAATCCAGACCTCACACTTATCAGCTGTATGACGTTGGACAAACTCTGAGCTTGTTTCCTCATGAAAAATGGGGATTAAATGTGATAACTCGGTTAAAATCTATAAATGTGCCTGGTATATAGTTAAGGATCCAAAAGGTGATGTGCCCAATGGCAGTTACCTCTATACCCAATGGCAAGTCTTAGCACATGTGGATACTAAGAAAAACGGCTGACCACACAGGCTTTCTATAGGTGATTATCTATTTGGTTCTGAAGTTAATCTCAAACTTTACGAAACGGTGATAAAGGACAAGGGGCTTAGGAGAAAGGGGGCAGGACAGCCTGGTGTTGTGGAAAATCAGGTTTTAGCCCACCAAAGATCTGCATTTAAATCCTAGTTATATTTCTTGTCCCTAGTTGCTTAAGACAGTCTTTCCTGGGTCTCGGTCTCCTCATCGGTGGGGATAAGGATGGCTGTGGCTGGGGGTGTCGCGACGGTCAGAGACAGGCGGTGAGGTGCCTGAAACGACGGAGCCTCGGAAGCTATTGTTGAATCAGGGCGGGAGCCGCCGCCGGGACCTGTCACCAGCACCGCTACCCAGGCAGGAGTTCCGGGAGTGGGACCCGCGGCTGGGGGACAGGGCCGAGTCTCCGGAGAGGCGGAGGCCGAGAGCTCCGGGGGCCTTTGTTGGCCGCCAGAGCTGCCTCCGCACAAGCCAGGGAGGAGTAAAGCCAGATGAGGCGGCGGGATGGCGGGGGTACACCGAGCGCGCGGAGCCGGGGACCGGAGACGTGAACCGCGCTCCAGACCCAGCCGCGACAGTCGGCGAAGGTGGGGGAGATCTCACGAGAGTTATATAGGCTGCGAGACCGCACCCCTAAATGACAGCCGGGCGGGCCACTGACGCGAGCGGCTCAGCCGC
>NW_006434441.1:512510-523920 GCF_000325575.1 Pteropus alecto
GCAAAGAAAAGAGAGTGGGTTTGGGGAAGCGGGGGCCGAGGGGGCGGGACAGGTCTGCCCGAAGGCCGGGCCGGGCTTCGGCGTGGCAGCGGGGCCGTCCCGGGCCCAGAGGCAGGGGCTGCTACCGCCGGGACGGAGCACTCGTGCGGCCGTGCTCGGGAATTTCCCCCTAGATGGGACCCGGCGATGGCCCGCCGGGAGAGCGCCCACCCCCACCAGGGCTCGGGCCCCCAAGCGGGAAGCTGCTTGTAGGAGCCGCAGTTTGCGTGCTGGTGATCCCTCTAAGCGTCCCAGGCGGGGTCTCCGCGTGTTTCGGGAGCCATCCCTCCTGCCACTCGCGCGCCCGCTTTTATTGCTCGCAGCGTGTTTCTCCGGAGCCGGTTCATCGCCGACGATCCAAGTTGTGAAAAATGAGCAGGCACAATGTGTGTGTTTAACGCTTTCCGTATATTTTGCTGTTCTGCTTTTGCTGTGGGACCAGTTATGATCAAAGATGATGACAGCATTGTTCGTTTGAATGTAGAACCCAAATTTAGAAACGTGGTTTATGTTTCCTTTTCCGAATGTTTTAAAAAAATAGTTTTGCTAACAGGTTACCGCGGCATCGGTTTCTTTAGCTCACACGTGTAAATCTGAGCACGCACTGGACGATGAAATTATGTAAGCTATATCAAATGGAATTATTAATCCTTTTATAAATGTAAAATAAATGAATTTTAACATAATTGCGGTTATAAGATTTTATAGTTTGACTCTTGGATTTCATGATTGTGCCTTTCTTCAGGAACCTCTGTCCTGTCTTGTGGGATGGTAATTTGCCAGGTATTCAGCAAAAGTGTTCTCTCAGCCATGGAACATATTGAGTATTTCAGAGAACACTTTAAAATAATTATCTAGTAATAAAATACAGGACTGCAGCCCTTAAACATCTGTTAATAAAACAGATTTTTCAGTCTGAGATCTAGCGTAGAAGGTTCCTTTTAACTCTGTCAGGATGGAGAAGATGACTAGTAATTTTGGCCAGTATTGTTTTCTGTCGTTAACAGTTCAAATGTGTGAAGTGGTAATCTTAGACTAAAATTTTTGCGAATGTGGACACTTGTAAAAGTATGGGTCAGTCTGTCTTACTTTAGGTAGTCAGTCCTAAGGGCTCCTGGTGGTCCAGCCAGTGAACCTTCTCTTCTGGTTTAAGAGCATGGAGACCTTTAGTTTGATCTTGTTGGGAGCCTTCACTTGCACTGTGCAGTTCAACTTCATTAGTTTGGAAACCCTCATTAAAAATGTATGACTACATTCTTATTGAGTAAAACGCTCTTATATTTCTCTTGCAGAATTTCAGATCTTATTTGTTAGTAGAATTCATTATAAGTATCTTTTTTCAAACCAGAGCTTAATAACTTCCTGGATTATCCAGTATTTAATATTCCTAATGTTTTTCACATTATCAATAGTATATCTGTGGTCTGCTTTGATTTTACAGTTCTTTCACTTAATTGTCTCTTTTTATACTGAATTTTATCATATGGACTTTATTCATATTTAATAAAGCTGTATTTTAAGATACCCTTTATGATTCTCCCCTTCCCCATGATTATTAATTGAATGTTTACTGTAATAACCTGTACACTTAGAGTTTTTACTAGGACAAAATCTCAGTCAAATAAGACTAAGTATATAGCAACAGAAAGTTATACACATTTTTATATAACACTACACCAAGATTAAAATTCCATGTTATATAATTCACTGAATTATCACTCTTCTTTTTATAATCAACACTCATTATTGGGTGCTTATTGATATAAGACAAGCTATCAGGCACTTTATGGAATTTAGTTGAAATTAGTTTCTCCATGAAGATTTTAAATTCTAAACTATAGGCATGGGCGTATTTGATGTTAACTTGTATTAACTATAGAAGGTGAATAACTGGGTTTAGAAAGCAGTGATAACTTGTGAGAAAATCTTTGGAGTTCCTTCTTTTCGGACAGTAAGCGTAGGCAAAGAAGTAGTGGGGGTTAAGTGCTTCTAGAGTGTTATACCACAGTTTGAGTTCCTGGCCAAGAAAGGTTAACAGGCATGCCTGAGGGCATGTGTGTGGGGAGAGGGCTTAGCCAGAGGCTACAGGAAGTAAGAAATTTGTTTAAAGTTTTAAGTTCAAACTTTGAAATTTCCTATAAATCTTGTAGCTTATTCCATAATAGACCCATGTTTGTTATAGAATATAAAATTTTTAAAAATTCACACTTAAACTGTTGGGTAAAGATAGCCCCTTGGGACCATTCTTCAGTGTGACTTGAGACTTGGAGTACCCCGGCACTTCTGTTCCTGTCTCCAAGATGCAGGTGGCCTAGTTTAAGAGTCAAAGAGTGGTAGATAAGAGCTAAGACTTCAGAGTCAAACAAATTCAGGTTCTTTTTGGATTCATTTTCTTGTGTGTAAAATGGGATTAATAATGCCTGCCTCATAGGATTTTATGAATATTTAAAACATACAATGGACCCAGCACATGGGAAACCCTCAATGAGTTGTCATGTCTGTCATTATTATTACTAATACTATGCCCTAGTGATCTGCCTTCACTGGTGGAGATTTCTAGTAATGTTCAGTTTTGCAAAGTAGCTGAGCTGGTAGTTTCTAAATTGCTTACAAATGGCCGATTTAATCAGCCATATTCTACTGAGAGAATTGTCCATTGGGCTTGTTAGGCAAATTTTGGAGGTGCATTAACTCACCCCACTAGAGTGTCATTTAGTATGTTGCCAAGTGTATCTCGTGATCCCCTTGAGGCCACCAGAAATCAATGCACATCTCAGAGTGACTGATATGCCCCCCTGGAATAGACCTATGCATAGAGTGGACTGAATCAGTGGCTGACTGCTGTGTTTGGTTTTATTTTTAAAACAGTTAACATTTATTAAGAACCTATTATGCGGTAGGCAACTATGTTTAAGGGATTTCATTTCATTCCACTTTCTCAGCATTTATGAAATGGGCGGTGACCTACTGGATGTCCTGAGTTAAAGCAATGCTAAGTGATGGGTCCTAGGTCATACAGGATCCTGGTTGGTTGGCTGCATTTTCTAAATGCCTAAATATTCCCAGTTTACACCCTGGGAATAGGTTAACCACCGGAAACACTGCATTTATTCTGCTATGATGATGAATAGCAATAATAAATGTAACCTTTTCTATGATTTTTGGTAACATGAAAGGAGCCAGGACAGGGCGTTTTCTCATTTTATGAATGAAATGGTAAGGCCTAGGTAAGTGACATACTCAAGTCATATAAGTAATGATGGAGCCCGATCCAGGACCTAGGTCTTTTGACTCTTATATATAGTCTGTCATTTTTTTTTTTAAATATGAACTATTATTGCTCAGTAGGAAAACTGAGGTGAAGATTATGTTACTTAGGGACCATTGTGTGATCATTAGAGTTCTCAGCTTGGAACCTGTGGCTTATATGTGTTTAATGAGCCCCGCAACTTGGCTCTTTAAATAAGTAACCATAACTTTCTTTTCACAGTCAGAACCAACCAATGAGGAGGGAATATGTGTAGTTTGAAGTGTTTTCTCCTGGAAGAGAAGAACTATATAATTCTAGTATGTTAAATGACTGGTTTAGATGTAGGGATAATCTTTATAGATACAGTTTAGCCCCGCCAAAAGTCTGTTTATAATTGTGACTGACAAATGAAGAAACCAATATTTTGCATTACTGAACAAGTTTTTCTTTCTCTTGTCCTTTTGGTTCAGAAGCAAGCCTGAGACATCAACCTATGAAGACTGTGAAGACAATTCTGAATAGCAGTTGTGACTGATGTTGCTGTCAGACTTACTCTGCAGAGCATCTGAAATGAACCTCTCTTATTGATTGTTTTCATTGGCCCAGAGCCAGGAGTACTGGATTCAGTTGGCTTCATAAACATATGAACCAGTGTGATGGTGAAATGAGATGAGGCTCCGAAATGGAACTGTAGCCACTGTTTTAGCATTCATCACTTCGTTCCTTACTTTATCTTGGTATACTACATGGCAAAATGGGAAAGGTAAGGAAAATATCTCCAAAAATGTACATGAAATATACTAGGTTTTTTGCTTTGTTAATGGTGCATAAATGTTTAGGTTAAATACCCCAGCAGTCTGAATGTTGCATGCTCTCTGCTGGTGGGCTGGCAGTTCTCTCTGAGATAAAAATTAAACAGTATTCTTGGACAGTGGAGATAGAGAATTTCTAATTTGAATGGGGTTTTGTTTTTGATTTCTTGTAATTGCACTTGGAGGAACAGATACCCATCAGTCATTTATGTTGTACATGATAGCCAAGTTGAATAAGGAAGACTTTTGGCATTTTATTTTCATTATTAAACAACATAAATGTTTAATAAGCATCCTTGTACTGGATGTTGTATAAAATGCCTAAAAGGACACAATCAGTGCTTTTATGAAATTTACATGCTGATTATACTAATGATTTGGTGCTGTTTAGTTAATAATTGAAAATGTATTTGTTGACAGATTGCTGTTTAGACAAAAATATTTATGAAGTGGCTGAGAAGTTCTGACTGGGAATTTTTTAAATTTTAAAAAATTGATGGTGTTTAGATTGTTGAACTTTGTTTTTAAGGAAGGTTACCTGCTCAGTGATTGGAACTATATGCAGGGATAGTGCTTTTTTTGTTTTGAAGAGAAACTTTGGAGTAAATTCCTACCCACACTTTTTACCTGTTTCTTTTCCTTGTAATAATCTAAGGAATGTTAATGGCAAGAAGGGTGGAGGTGCTAAGATAAGTGCATATTTGGTTTGTTAGAGTAGCCGTCAACACCTGGTTATTTGAAGATGCTGTTGTTGGCATTATTTTATTGACGTATATGAAGATAAGTGAAAAGATGGACTCATCACTTAATTTTTCTCTATGTATAGATATGTATATATCTCTGTGAAGATATGTATGTATAAAGTAAGCCAATAGAAGAGAAAAACGTACTCTGTGCTTTGAGCAAGTATGGTATTCTTGTTTTTCTTTTTTTTTTCCCCCCCATGAGTGGAGCTCTAATTTTGGGGGGAAGTCTTTGGGGGAAAATGAATGAAAAACTTGTTGAAGACCTTTTTTGTGGCCAAACATATACATTTTAGATTTCATTTTTAAATTGTACCAAAGGGAGAAGATTTACTTAGGAAGAACGGCAAATAGTTAATTTAATCAAGCTATTGATTGTCTTTGGTATGAACAGAACAGATGACTGGCCTTAAGAATCTACTTATGAAATAAGGAAATTGACCATAAGAAGAGTGTACGAATTTTTTTTTTTTTTCTTATCAGGAAACTTACTTATTCAGAGAGTTATAATAGAGAAACTTGACCCCTCTTCTCACTATGTCTTATTTAAGGGATTAGAAGTTTTTGGAGTCTGTGTTCTATTGATCTTGTTTTGTAGTAAGCATTATTTTGTTTGTATTGATCTGTCCTTAGAATTAAAATTAATTTAGAAAATATAAGATTCTTTTACCATGTGACATAAGATACAGAAAGTCTCTTCTGTTTGGTTACCACTCCTTGAACAGCTCTGTAATCCTTCCATGCATACTTGTAGGCTGTTTTTCTGCTTAGTATTTTGTCCAGACTCTTTCAGGTATCAACAGAGATCTGCTGTTATGGTTATATAAAATCCACTGGGTTGTAATGCTGTCATTTATGTAATCACCCTGTCTGCTGAGCATTTGAATTCTTTCTAGATTGTTCTGGCAGTCAGACAACTTGGATTTTCCAGAGCAGACCTGATTTCAGATATTCCAGTATACCTATAAACCATGTGCTCTGATTTTTATTTTGAAAGCATAGTTCCCATGTCATTGATGTTGCTGGAGTAATAGTTTTTATTTTTCATTCATTCATTGGTCCCTTCCATGTACCTGTCCTATCTTGTGCCTAACACTGTATTCTAAGAAGGAATAAGAAACTTCACATCTCTGAGAAACTCAGGGTTCAGTAGGGGAGATGCCTATAAACAAATATGCTAGATCAAGATAGAAGCAATAACAGTGCTGGTCTTGTACTGTTATAAACATATTACATATTACATTTATCTCATTCTCGTAACAGCCCTGGGAGGTATTATTATTACATCCTTTCTGTAAGTGAGAAAACCAAAGCAGAGTGGTTGAGACACTTGCCAAGGTCATATGTTAAGTGGTGGTAGAATAAAGTTTGAAATGTGGATTCCAGAAATATTGGTCTCTTGCCCAGAAGAGCAGAGACAGAGGCTACTAATTCTTGAGACACTTCACTGAGGAAGAGTAAATGTGAAGGCAGTACCAGGCAGAGTAGGGGACAGTGGGCATGTCAGGTAGAGGGTGCTGTGTGTCCAGTCATGGAGTTCTGAAAGGGGTAGAGTATTTGTGCTTCGGAATTCTGAGACACTATTGTGATTGGCACATGAGATTCCCAGACACAGTGCAGTTCCTAGAAATATATCTAGTTTGTCATAGGTTGTTTACCATTTGGAAGAATCCATGAGTTGATCCGTGGGATTGGCCTAAGTTGAGGAGGATGTCAGGAACCCAGCCAGGGACACTGGAGTTTGGACCAGGGTACCAGTTCCAACAGGATTCCCACGTGAAAACGAGGCAGAATTCCAAGTATGTGGCATGCACAGGTTGTGAAAGTTGTAAAAGTGGGACAAGAGTCTTACCTGTGGGTGGGATTAGAGCCCCTAATGACCCTCCTGCTCTGGTCAGGCATAAACCAGAAACTGGGCAAGACTGGGCAAGCAGTTGTAAGCCCCTGTCCCTGGAGACATATAACATTCATGTATGTATTGTTGTGAGGGCATATGCTTTCATTTTTCTTGGGTATTTTTACCTAGGAGTGGAATTGCCATGTCATATGGTAACTCTACGTTTAATTTGAAGAGGTGCCAGACTGTTTTCCAAAGCAGCTGGACCGTTATGTGTTTCCTCTAGCAGGGTGTAAGAGTTTTGATTTCTTCACATTCTTGACAACACTTATTATCTGGCTATTTGATTCTACTACCCTAGTGGTTGTGAAGTGGTATTTCACTGTAGTTTTGATTTACCTCATGACTAATGATGTCTAGCATCTTTTTATGTACTTATTAGCCATTCAAAAATCTTCCTTGGAAAAAAGTCTGTTCATATCCTTTGCCTGTTTTAAAAAATGGGTTATTTGTTTTTTAAGTTGAAAGAGTTTTTTATGTATTCTAGTTGTGAGTACCTTATCAGATATGATTTGTGAATATTTTCTCTCTGCTTATGGGCTGTCTGTTCACATTCTTGATGGTGTGCTGTGAAGCACAAAATATTTTAATTTTGATGAAGTCCAGTCTATTTTTTGTTGTTATTGCTTGTGTTTTTGGTGTCATATCTAAGAATCCATTGGCAAATTCAAGATCATGAAGATTCTCATGTTTTCTTCTAAAATTTTTGCTGCTGTGGTGAAGTCTTTGATCCATTTTAAGTTAATTTTTATATGTGGTGGGAAGTAAAGGTCCAAATTCATTCTTTGTATATAACAGGTTGTTTTTCTTTTACTGCTTTTTAAGATTCTGTCTTTAACTTTATAATTTTAATTTTAAAATGTTTCTTTGTTTTAAAATGTGTCTCTGCTTTCATCTTGTTTGGAACTCTTTTGGCTTCTTGGATCTGGATGTGTGGCCTTCCCCAGGTTAAGGAGGTTTTCAGACATCATTTCTTCAAATAAGTTTTCTGCCTTTTTTTCCTCTTCTGTGAATTTGTTCCATTAGATGTACTATAAGTCCCTTAAACTATATGTGTGTGTGTGTATGTGTGTGTGTGTGTGTGTGTGTGTGCGCGCGCGCGCGCGCGCTGCTCTATTTGTTTCAGTTCTGCTGCCCTACCTTCCAGGTCACTGGTCCTTCCTTCTGCTTCATCTAGTTTACTGCTGTAAAACCTCTCATGTATTTTTCATTTTAGTTATTGTAATCTTCAGCTCTGTGACTTCTGTTTGGTACTTTCTAATGTTTTCTATCTCTGTTAAAGTTCTATGTTCATCTATTTTCTCAAGGTTGGTGAACATCTTTGAATTCTTTATCAGGTAAATTACCTATTTTTGTTTCATTTTAGGTTTTCTTGTGGGGCAGTTATATTCTTTTGTTTGAACATATTCTCTTATTTCCTCATTTTGCTTGACTCTATGTTTCTGTGTATTAGGTGAAACAGCCATCTCTCCAGGTCTTAAACTAGTGGTCATTGAAAGATTGGAGGTGTATCAGTCTGTTGTCTGTGCAGTAGACGGGGGGAAGCAGCCGGGCAAGAACTCTCTCAGATTGTTTCATTCTCATGGGGCTCAGAAGCACAAGCCCCTTTGGCGACTAGCACCAGGTGTTCAAGGGGTGACCCTGTGTATATTATATGCACCTTCCAGATCTTATGGGGCAGGACCACAGCAGAGGAACATAGGGCCAGGGTGAGCCTTCCCCACCCACTGAGTAAAGCAGAGGCAGGAACAGTGGCAGAGGAGCACCAGGCAGGCTGGGGTGGGAGCAGAAGCCACAGGGGAGTGCTAATATAGGGCAATTGGTGCTGGCAAGGTGATGAATGCCCAGATTGTGCCCATGAGCACCTTTTTCCCCAGAGAGAGAGTTTTAACAAACTCCTGTCTCTCTGGCATACACTTTAAGATTAGTTAATGAATCTTCCTTGCATATGATCTAGGCACTTTTTAAACTGTGGCCTCTGTCTGCACTGGGACTGGGAGCGTGAGTCTGTGTGTGAGCCCTTGACAAGAAGAGTTTCAGTTTCCTACAGCCCTGGGTTTCCTGGATGTAAGCTCTGTTGCTTGTCAAAGCCAGGTATTTTGAGGGCTCATCTTTCCATTGCAGGTCCCAAGAGTTGGGATGCCTGATAGAAGGCATGAATCCCTTGCTCTATGTTTGTGACATCCTTCCCTCTCGTGGGTTGTTACCGTCCTGAGACTAGAGCTCCTGGTGAGATTGTATCTCTGCCTCTTCTATTCAAATTGTGGGCTTTTTATCCTTGGTTGTGGGAGAGCTGTTCTGATAGTTTTCGGGTCTTTTTCAAAGAGAATTGTTTCACATGGTATGTCCGTGGGAGGAAGTGAGCTAAGGACCTTCCTCTGTCACCATCTTGAACCCACTTTTATTTTACACTGTTTTGATTATTGTTGCTCTGTGGTAAATTTGAAATAGAGAAGTGTAAGTCCTGTTACTTTATTCTTTTTCAGGATTGTTTTGGATATTTTGGGTCTCGGCAATTTCATATGAATTTTAGAATCACTTTATTTTTATAAAACATCAACTGGGATTCTGATAGGGATTGCACTGAATTTGTAGATCAGACCAGGTAGTATTACCATCTTAACATTAGGTCTTCCAACCCATGAACATGGGATGTTTTTCTACTTGTTTTTATATTTTAATTTATTTCAACAATGTTTTTGTATGTTCTCACAGTATAATTTTTATGCTTTTGTTATATATATACCTTTTTATTTTTTCTGATGGTATTTTGAATAGAATTGTTTATTTTGGTTTGTTCATTGCAAGTGTGTAAAAATGCAGTTGATTTCTGTATATTGATCTTGTATCTGGCAACTTCGCTGAACTTATTTATTCTAATAGGTTTTTAGTGGATTCCTTAGGATTTTCTACATACAAAGTCATGCCATCTGTGAATAGAAATAATTTTCTTTCTTTCTTTCTTTCCAATCCGGATGCTTTTTGTTTTTTTTCTTGTTTAATTTTCCTAGCTAGAACCTTTATTATAGTGTTGAATAGAAGTGGCGAGAGCCGACACCCATCTTGTTCCTCATCTTAATGAGAAGTCAGCCACTTTTTCACATTTAAGTGTGTTGTTAGCTGTAGTTTTTAAGTATATGCTCCTTTTTTAGCTTAAGAAAGTTGCCTTCTATTCCTAGTTTGCTGAGTATTTTTATCACAAAAGAGTTTTGGATTTTGTCAAATTATTTTCCAGCATCTGTCGAGATGAGCATCTTTCCTGCATCTATTCAGTGATTTTGTTTTGTATTCTATTAAGATATGTTGTATTCATTGATTATTAGATGTTCTATTAACCTTGCATTCCTAAGATAACACTTGGTCATGGTATATAATCCTTTTTGTATGTTGCTGAATTTGGTTTACTAGTTTTAAGGATTTTGCATTAATATTCATAAGGAATATTGGGCTATAGTTTTAGTATGTCAGGTTTTGATGTCAGGGCAATACCAGCCCCATAGAATGATTTGGGAAGTGTTCCCTTCTAGTCTTGGTTTTTTTTTGTTTTTTTTTTAATTCTCTTTTTGAAGACTGTGGAAAATTGATATTACTGTAGTCCCCTCATTTGAATTTTGTTTTTTGCTGTTTCGATTACCCATGGTCAACCACGGTCTGAAAACAATAAATGGAAAATTCCAGAAATAAACATGTTTTAAATTGTGCGCATGATGAACTCTTACACCATCCCACTCCAACCCACCTGGGATGTGAATCATCCCTTTGTCCAGCATATCTATGCTGTGTATGCTACCTGCCCCGTTAGTCACTTAATAGCCATCTTGGTTATCAGATTGAGTGTTGCAGTATGGCAGTACTTGTGTTCATCACTCTTATTTTACTTAATAATGGCCCCAAAGTGCAAGAGTAGTAATGCCGGCAATTCAGATATGCCAAAGGGAAGCCATAAAGTGCTTTTTTTTTTTTTTTTTATTGAAAAAGTGAGTACAGTACAATAAGATTTTGAGAGAGATCATATGCACATAACTTATTACACAATATTGTTATAATTGTTCTATTTTATTATTGTCGTTTCTTACTGTCCCTAATTTATAAATTAAACTTTATCATAAGTATGTATGTATAGGAGAAAACGTGGTATATATAGTTTAGTACTATCCACGGTTTTAGGCATCCACTGGGGGTCCTGGAACTTATCCCCCACAGGTGTAAGGGGGGACTACTGTAATTCTTCTTTGGCTGGTAGAATCAGCAGTGAAGTCATCTGGACCTGGGCTTTTCTTTGTGGTAGTTTTATTGGTGACTGAGTCAGTTGCTTCATTTGTCTTTTCAGATTGTGTATTCTCTAGTCAATTTCTATAGTTGGTATTGTTCTAGGAATTTGTCCAGTTCATTTAAGTCATCTGAATTGTTAGTATACAATTATTCATAGTATTTCTTTATAATCCTTTTTGTATTTGTAAGATCAGTAGTAATGTACCCCCTTTCATTTCCGATTCTAGTAATTTGAGTCTTCTGTTGGCTAAAAGTTTGTTAATTTTATTGATCTTTCGAAGAATCAGTTTTTGGTTTTTAACGTTTTCTCTATTTTTCTATTTTCTATTTAATTACTCTTTGCTCTAATCTCGGTCATTGCTTTCATTCTGCTTGTTTTAGGCTTAGTTTGTTCTTC
>NW_006434441.1:523945-567389 GCF_000325575.1 Pteropus alecto
TTTGAGATCTTTCATAATGTAGGCATTTACAGTGATTAATTTTCCTCTAAGCACTGCTTTAGCTGCATCCTGTAAGTTTTGGTACATTTTGTCTTGAGTTTTTATTGATTTCAGTATTTTCTTATTTCTTTTACTAGTTGGTTATTTAGGAGAATGTTCTTTAATTTCTACGTATTTGTGAGTTTGCCAGATTTTTCTGTTACTGATTCCTAATTCTATTCCATTGGGGTCAAAAGACATACTTTGTATCATTTCTTTCTTTTGAGATTTATTTAGGTTTGTTTTATTACCTAGGATGTGATCTGTCCTGTAGAATGTTCCATGTTTCAGTATTTCTTTGTTGACTTTCTGCCTCATTGTTCTATCCATTATTCGAAGTGGTATATTGAAGTCTACAACTATTATTATAGAATTGTCTATTTCTGTCTTCATTTCTATCAGTTTTTGCTTCACCTGTTTTGGTGTTATTGGGTGTATATGTTTTCACTTTTATATCTTCCTTTAATCTCTAGTAACTTGTAAAGTCTATTTTTTTCTGATATTAGTACAGGCACTTCAGCTTTCCTATGGTTTCTGTTTGTATAGTATGTCTTATTCCTTTTTTTTTAAAAACAAATTTACTCATGTCCTTTTTTTTTAAATTAAGTTTATTGAGGTAACATTGGTTAATACAATTATATAACTTTTAGATATACATTATAATTTGATATCTGTATATTCTATTGTGTGTTTACCACCCAAAGTTCAGTTTCCTTCAGCTATCACATATTTGATCCCCTTTACCTACTTCAGCCTTCCCCTCCCCACCTATGTTTGACCCCCTTTACCCTATCAACCCCCTACCCTCTGGTAACTACTAGTCTGTAGTCCGTGTGTCTCTCTTTGTTTGTTCTGCTCATTTTTTGCTGTTAGGTTTATATCCCACATATAAGTGATACCATGTGATTTTCAACTTTTCCTCTCTGGCTTATTTCGCTTAGCATGATTATCTCGAGGTCCATCCATGTTGTCGCAAATGGCAGTATTTCATCTCCTCTTATGGCTGAGTAATATTCCATTGTATATATGTACCACAGCTTCTTTAGCCAGTCCTCTATCGTAGGACATTTCCGTTGCTTCCATGTCCTGGCCACTGTGAATAATGCTGCTATGAACATCAGTGTACAAATATCTTTTCGGATATGAGTTTTCAAGTCTTTGGGGTAAATACCCAGTGGAGGGATTGCTGGATCATATGGTAGATCAATTCTTAGTTTTTTGAGGAACCTCCATACTGTTTTCCATAGTGGCTGTACCAATTTGCAGTCCCACCACTAGTGTATGAGGGTTCCTTTTTCTCTGCATCCTCTCCAGCATTTGTTATTACTTGTCCTGTTGATAACAGCTATTCTAACAGGTATGAGGTCAAATTCATAAAATCCTCTTTAAGTCCAAGGTCCTTGAGTTTAGTTCCTATGTTTTCTTCTATGCATGTTATTGTTTCAGGTCTTATATTCAGGTCCTTAATCCATTTTGAGTTAACTTTGGTGTGTGGTGATAGACAACAGTCTTTATTGAAGAGGCTTTCCTTTTTCTACCATATGTTTTGGCTTTTTTGTCAAAAATGATCTGTCCATATAAATATGGGTTTACTTCTGGACTCCTGATTCTGTTCCACTGGTCTGTGTGTCTGTTTTTCTGCCAATACCATGCCGTTATGATTACTGTCACTTTGTATATAACACTCTATTTCCCAAGCTTGCTATTTCATTTTTCAACTCTTGCAGTGTGTTCTTCATCTCCAGAAGGTCTATTCTGCTCTTCTTGAAGGTTTTACTCTCCTTGCTTTGCTCATCTAGTTGTTTTTTCAATTCTTGAAATTGGTGATATGACTCATTTCGGAACTCACTGAGTTTTTTCAGAAGTACCATCCTGAATTCTCTGTCATTTAAGTCGCATATTTCTATGTCTGTAAGCTTATTTTCTGGAGATTTTTCTCTTTCCTTCGGAAATGCCTTGTCACCTTGGTTGTTCATGGTGTTTAATGGACTATTTCTCCGCCTAGGCATTAATGAGAATATATTCTGCTTTTTTTCCAGAATAAAGTTTTATTACATAAAGGTCTCTCTTTAGCTTGCTGCAAAGAAGGCACTTTTCTTTTGGTTTCCAGTAGATGGTGTCTAAGTTTCTTGGATCCCTGCTTTATATAAAGCCTAATAATGCCTTTTTATTTCCTTGTAGATATTTAATCACGCTCCCTACCCTCAGTTTTAGTCCTTGTCAATGTTAGCAGCAGTTTTGGTAGCGTTTGATTAGGTTCCCCTGGGGCTCCGCAGTGATGGGTCTTGGAGGATATAGGGTAGGAGCCCTCTGGGTTGGGGGTTGGGTGCTGTGGCTCAGCTTCGGTTTTGCAACTGCGGCTGGTAAAAATCAGCTGTTTTTCTGTTATCCTGCTTCTCTGCCTACTGCCCTGATGACTGACTGAGCCCTGCTGCTGGCTTTGGGGAGCTCACAGCTCTCCCAGGCAGGACTGTTTAGGGAACTCGCTGTTTCTTCTCTCCTCTTCCCACCCTCCTATAGGTAGCTCCGGTGGCTGCAAGAAACAGCTTCTTTATTTCTCCCAGTCCACCACCCGACACCCAGGATTCTGATCTGTGGTAACTCTTATGTGCACATCCTACACTCATACGTGCTGGTGTTCAGTTTGGGTGTTTTTTGTTGAGTTTTAGATGTTCAGCTCATTGTTGTTTCAAGGGGAGAGATCTGGAGATGTCTCTCACTCTGCCATGTTTCCTCCTTCCCTCTATTCATGTTTTTAAATCTACAGTGTGTCTCTTGTAAACAGCATGTAGTTGGACCATGCTTTTTAAAATCCAGTCTAGTAATGTCTACTTTACTTTTGATTGGACTGTTTAATCCATCCCTGTTCAATGTTATTGATGCAGTTTGATTTACATCTGCCATCTTACATCTCTTTTTCATATTCTCATGTCTTTTTAGTTCCGCCATTCCTCCTTTAAAGGTTTTTTTTTTTTTGCATTGATTGAATAGTTTCTAATTTGGCATTTTAATATCATTAATGACGTTTTTCACTAATTTTGAGTATATTTTAGTGGTTGTTACAAGGTTTACCATATACATCTCAACTTATCAGAATCAGCTTCAGATTTATACAAGCTTAATTTCAGTAATATTTAGAAATGTTATTTCCATATAGTTATAAACTTACTCCCTTTCCTCTTCTTTTTTGGTTGTGGTATTGTTATACACATTATATCTGTTAATGTTACAAACCCAGCAATACATTGTTAAAATTATTACTTTACTATCTGTTATTTCCTTTGCATATTACAGCTTTTTCCCATCTACCTCTTTTGTACTGTCATTGGCAAATGTACTACATTTCCATGTTATAGACTCAACGATACCTTACATACATATCATTTATACAATGTCTTTTTGAATCAGTTGAGAGAAAGAAAAAAATACATTAATAGCATCTGTGATAATTACATAATTACTGATGTTCTTTGTGTGGATTTGAATTACTGTCCTAAGATCACTTGCTTTCAGCCTGACGAACTTATATTAGTATTTCTTGTAAGGCAGGTCTGCTAGCGATGAATTCTATCATTTTTTTAAATCTTGGAATATGTGTATTTTACCTTCATTTTTGAAAAATGAGTGTGCTGGATGTAAGATTCTTGGTTGATGGGATTATTATTTTTAAATTAAAAAAAAATTTTTTTTAGCACTTTGTTAAATCTCACTGCCTTCTGGCCACCATTATTTCCGATGAGAAGTCAGCTATTGATCTTTTTAGGATTCCTTATAAGTGATGCATCATTTTTCTCTCGTTTTCAAGATTTTCTTGTGTTTGACTTTTATTATTTTTACCATGATGTATCTGTGGTTCTTGCTAATACCATACTTGCTATTGTTCTTCAGAAATTTTGGGAATTATCCAATCATTCATATACCTTTCAATATGTTTTTCACCTTTTTCTTCTCTCCTCTGGTATTCTCATTATATTTGTGATGGTATACTTAATGGTATCCCAAAATTTCTTTGAGGCTCTGTTCACTTTCCTTCATTATTTTTTCTTTTTTCAGCATGCATAATCTCTATTTGATCTGTCTTCTAAATCTTGCTGAATTCTACAAGAATCTTGCCAGTTCTTTCTTTTACCAGTTCAAATCTAGTGTTGGATCCCTCCACTGAACTTTTTATTTCTATTATTGTACTTTTTAACTCCAGAATTTCCATTTAGTTCTTTCTTAAAATTTCTATTCCTTTATTGATATTCTTTATTTGATGCAACGTTGCCATACCTTCTTTCACTTCTTTATCAAAGCTTTTTGTTAGTTCCGTAAGTGTATTTATAATAGCTGATTTGAAATCAGTACTGGTTAAATCCTATCCTTCCTCTTCCCCCCTCCCCCCAAGATTATGTCTCTACTGTTGCTCCTCAGGAAGGCACAGTTCGGTGCACACCCCACATCAGCATAGGGTGACCCTTGTTACTGGTAGGGTTCTCGTCCACTCCCTCAGTGACCACTGCACTAATTGCTGGTAGATTGTTCTGTTGTTTACAGCAGAGCAATGGAGCATACATTCTAAGAACTAATCAAACTGTGGTTCCTTTGAAGAAATTATTTGAGTTTCAGTGTGTGTTATTTCTGCCTCCGGAAGGCTCCTCCCAGCTGTCATTTTCCCTAGTTTTCATTCTCCCTCTGTCCTTCCTTCTTGCGCACACACACAGACTAGCCACCTACAATCTAGGCTGTATTTTCATTAGGTCTCCAATTCTCCCAGTTCCATTTTCTACAGCCTCCACTATTGCTGTGAGAGCTTTAGGTATAAACTCCTCCAGGCTCTGTTGCAAATGAAACTCGGTCCTTCGGGAAGAAATTAGGAACTATCTGTTTTTTGGCCCTATTTTTCCCCCAGGCAAAATTTCTGACCAGAGCTCTAGAGGTGGAGGCAATGACAGGCTTCTTTCTGTGTGGTACCCCTATTCTAGGAGCTGAGCCCTGGGTTAAGGGAGAGGGTTAGTAGCCGGAAGTTCTCATGGCCCTGACTGTCCTGGAGGGGAGCTACTGCCTCACTAGCTGGAGGAAGGGCTGTTAGGTCCTCAGATTCTTACTTAGCTCACTATATCCAACGCAGAGCCTCAGTGTGTGAAAGTAAGTGAAAAGACCAGATGTCATGTCCTTTTAGTTGCAAACATGTAGACACTAAAGCATTTTGTTTAAAACTATGACTCTTATTTGTGAACAAAATTTTTTAGATTTTTTTTAGTTTTTCTTTATGGAATAAGAAAAGTTTTTTTCAAACAGGATATAAGGAAAATTAATAGTAACCGTAGGATTTGGAGGACATTCATGGTTCTGGCTCACTGAAATTGTGTAATAGTGTTTGCTGAGTGCCTTCTGTGTGTCAGGCACTGCTAAAAATTTTGGGTTACATTAGCAAATGTATTGGAGAAAAACCCCTGCTCTTTTCGGGGAGGAAAGATGGAAATAGCCCCCACCATAAATAAGTCAATTAAACAGTAAGCTGAAGGGTAACATGGTTTTTAAACTTTTTATTTTGCAGTAATTTTAGATTTACAGTAAATATGCAAAAATTGTGCACAGAATCCCTTTACACCCCCTAATATGAACAACTTACATAACCACAGAGCACAGTTTTCTAAAATGAAAAGCTGACATTGGTACAATACTATTAACTAACCTACAGACCTGATCTGAATTTCACCAGTTGTCTCACTTGTGTCCTCCTGTTCCAGGACCTCATCCAAGACCCCACGTTGCATTTAGTTGTCATGTTTCCTAGTATCCTATCCATTACGGGAAATTCCCTCAGTTTTTCTTTGTCTTTTATGTCCTTGACACTTCTGAAGATATTTGGCTAGTTATTTTGTAGATGTCCCTTAATTTGAATTTGATGATTTCCTATGATCAAACTGAAGTAATACAATTTTTGGCAAGAATACCACAGAGAATACCTTGTGTCCTTAGCGTATTATATCAAGAGGTGCGTGACTCACCACAGGTTTCGTTAACATCAGTCATTTGTTAAAGTTGTGTCTGCCTGGCTTTGGCAAAGTCACTCTTTTTTCTTTTTGTAATTAATAAACATTTTGTGGAGTCACACTTAAAAACTAAGCAGATATCCCGTTTCTCATCATACTTTTGCCCACAAATTTTAACCTCCATTGATGATTTTTGTCTGCATCAGTTATTGTGGTGTTTGCCAAATGTGATTTTCTGTTCCTATCATTCCTTCTTATAGCTGTTAATTGGTACTCTGCTGAAAGAAGGAAATGTCTTTTCTCTCTCATTTGTTTCTAATTTCTTTATATGAGTATGTACTCACAGGTATTTATTTTCTATGGGTTATAACCTTGTATTATCATTAATAATTTTGTTGTTTACATTGTCCCACAGGTGACTATCAGCAGCTCCTTCAAGTTGGCTTTTGTGCCTTCAACGTGCCTCTGTCATTTTTTTCCCAAATTTATTGAGGTGAAATTCTCATAACATGAAATTAACCATATTAAAGTGAACAGTTTAGTGGCATTTAGTACATTCACAGTGTTGTGCAGCCACCACCTTTATCTAGTTCCCATTCATTTTTTGAGCAATTTTTAATTTTCTGGTGCCATAAAGTGCTCTTCCTGTCTTGTCTTATACTTTCCCTGTCCCAGCCCTGGAAGTAACCTTTTTTTTTCAAGGAGCTTCTAGTTCCTTTGAAGGGCGGAGTCTTGGTGTGCTCATTCCTGTTGTGGTATCACCAATTCTGGTCCTTCTCAGTGGGCATTGCAAGCACATGTGTGTATATACATGTACATCTGTGTCTATTTCCGTATACATCTGTGTGTGTATGTGTATATATATGTGTGTGTATATATATACATATATACACACACATATATATATTTTAAAAACCACCATGAGTTCATACTGATCCAGCTGATTTTAATCCGATACTATGGTATTCTAGTCTCTACTTTTCCTTATTTGTAATGCCTGTCTCTGGCAGTAAATAACATATCTCTTAGTATCCCAACATACTTACTTATTTGCTAAATCCCAGTATATACATATAGTTGTTTCAGAATTGCTAACTCATACCCAAGTGAAAAATAAATTTACTAGGGTACAGTATCTGTGCACAGTTCTTTTTGTATTTAGGTTTGCAGTGTGGAACTTGTCACTTTAAAACCATTTTCTATGAGTTAGTCATATTGAAAGTGAGATATATCATGGAAAGTGTGGACTTTTAAACTTGTAATGGATGTTTAAATGTTTGAATTAGGCCATAGAGAAGATTCAGAAAGAACTCCAGAGATTATAAATGTCTGCCTTGCTCTGGAATAGCAGGGTTTGATCCCTTTTCAGGAGTGGAGGGTGGGTACAGAGATTATAACCCTTAAGACACTGTTCATGGTTTTCCTTTCCTGAGGAATGGTGGCAGTGATGCCACTGGGAAGAAGGAAGAATCTAGAGTTGTTGGTTCTCTTGTAGCTTGCTCTTTGATTCTGGAAAAGTCACTTTGGCTCACTTGAAACTGGTTTATTTCTTCTCTTCTCTTCTCTCTCTCTCCTTTCTTTTTTTCTTTTTGCCTCTCATTCCACCATTTATGATCACAGAGGAATTTTAAAGATTGGGAGAAGTGCTAGAAGGCAAATGTAGGCAAACAGGGTTATTTTTTTAAAAAATTTATTTAAATTAGTTTCAAATATACAATACATTCGTTAGACATCTATACAGTTCATAAAATGATCCCCCCAATTTCTCCCTCTCTCCCCTGGCCCTCTACCTAGCCATCATATTAATGCTAACTGCATTCCCTCTGCCATACTCCCCATCCCCCTGACCAACTATCAACTACTAATTTGTACCTTTTTAACCCTTCACCCCTTTCTTCCAGCCCCACAACCCCACTCCCCTCTGTCTGTCACCAAATTGTCCGCTATATTTGTGAGTCTGTTTTTGATTAATTTGTTCTTTTTGTTCCTTAGATTCCATATATGAGTGAAATCGTATGGTATTTATCTTACTCTGACTTATTTCACTCAGCATAATCTCTAGGTCCATTCATGTCGTTGCAAATTGTAGGATTTCATTTTTTAATGGCTGAGTAACATTCCATTGTATAATATATGAACCATAATTTCTTCATCCAGTCATCTGTTGATGGACATTTAAGTTGCTTCCATATCTTAGCTATTGTAAATTGTGCTGCCATGAATATTGGCGTGCATAGACCTTTACGAATTATTGTTTTGGTTTTCTATGGATAAATCCCCAGAAGTGCAATTGCTGCATCAAAAGGTATATCCATTTTTAAGTTTTTGAGAAACCTCCATACTGTTTTCCATAGTGGCTGTACCATTTCGCAATCCCACCAACAATGTGTGAGGGTTCCCTTTTCTCTGTACCCTCGCCAACACTTGTTTCTTGATTTATGGATGATAGCCATTCTGACAGGTGTGAAGTGATTTCTCAGTGTGGTTTTAATTTGCATTTCTCTGATGGTTAGCGACCTTGAGCATCTTTTCATATGTCTGTTAGCCATCTGTATTTCCTCTTTGGAGAAGTATGTGTTCAGGTCTTCTGCCAACATTTTACTTGGATTGTTTGCTTTTTGGTGTTGAGTTGTTTAAGTTCTTTATATATTTTTGGATAGTAACCCCTTATCAGATGTATCATTAGCAAATATTTTCTCCCAGTCGGTTGTCTTTTTGTTTTGTTGGTGGTTTCCTTTGCTGTACAAAAACTTTTTAGTCTGATGTAATCTCATTTGTTTATTTTTTCTTTTGTTTCCCTTGCCTGAGGAGATAAATCTGAAAAGAAATTCCTGTTAGTAATATCAGAGAGTTTACTGCTTATGTTTTCTTCTAGAAGCTTTATGGTTTCTGGTTTTACATTTAAGTCTTTAATCCATTTGAGTCTGTTTTTGTATGTGGTATAAGAAAGTGGTCCAGTTTTTCTTTCTTTTTTGCATATATCTGTCCAATTTTCCCAGCACCATTTATTGAAGAGACTGTCTTTATCCCGTTGTATATTCTTGCCTCCTTTATTATACATTAAGTGAGCGTATAGGCATGGATTTATTTCTGGGCTCTTTATTATGTTTCACTGATCAATGTATCTGTTTTTATGCCAGTTCCATGCTGTTTAGATTACTGTAGGTTTAGAGTGTAGTTTGATATCAGGTAGTGTGATACCTCCAACTTCGTTCTTCTTTCTCAAGATTGTTGTGGCTATTCAGTGTCTTTTATGGTTTCATATAAATTTTAGGATTATTTGTTCTAGAACTCTGAAAAATGCTTTTGGTGTCGTGTTAGGGATTGCATTGAATCTATGGATTGCTTTGGGTAGTATGGTCATTTTAACGATGTCAATTCTTAACCATGAGCGCAGTAAATTTTCTGAAAACAGATCTTTTACCTTCTTGGTTCATTTGATTCCCAGGTATTTTATAGTTTTCGATGCAATCATAAATGGGATTGTTTTCTTAATTTCTTTTTCCGAAAGTTCATCATTGGTGTATAAAAATGCCACTGACTTCCGAATATTTATATTGTAACCTGCTACTTTACTGAACTTACTGGTCAGTTCTAACAGTTTTTTGGTGTAATCTTTTAGCCTTTCCCTATTGAGGATGACGTTAGCTGTAGGTTTGTCATTCATGGCCTTTATTATGTTGAGGTATGTTCCCTCTATTCCCACTTTGCTGAGAGTTTTTATCATAAATGGATGTTGGGTTTTGTCAAACACTTTTTCTGCATCTAATGATATGATATTATGGTTTTTATCTTTCGATTTGTTAATGGTGTATCACGTTAATTGATTTGTGGATATTGTACCAACTTTGCATCTCAGGAGTAAATCCAACTTGATCATGATGTATGTTATTTTAAATGTATTGCTGAATTCGGTTTGCTAATATTTTATTGAGGATTTTTGCATCAATGTTTATAAGAGATATCAGCCTATAGTTTTCTTTTTTTGTAATGTCTTTGTTTGGTTTTGGAATCAAGGTAATGGTGGCCTCATAAAAGGAGTTAGGGAGCCTTCCTTCTTGAATTTTTTGAAATAGTTTGAGAAGAATAGGTGATAATTCTTTGAATGGTAAAATTCGCCTATGAAGCCATCTGGTCCAGGACTTTTGTTTTTTGGGAGGTTTTTTATTACTGATTCTGTTTCATTGGTGGTAATCAGTTGGTTCAGATTTTCTGTTTCTTCTTGACTCAGTCTTGAGAAATTGTCTGTTTCTAGGAATGTGTCCATTTCTTCCAGATTGTCCAATTTGTTGGCATATAATTGCTCGTAGTATTTTCTTATGATCCATTATATTTCTGTGGAGTCTGTGGTTATTTCTCCTCTTTGATTTCTAATTTTATTGATTTGAGTCCTCTCTTTTTTCTTTGATGAGTCTGGCTAAAGGTCTGTTAATTTTGTTTATCCTTTCAAAGAATCAGCTCTTGGTTTCATTAATCTTTTGTATTGTTTTTCTAGACTCTATTTCATTTATTTCTGCTGTGATCTTTATAATTTCCTTCCTTCTATTCATTTTGAGCTTTGTTTGCTATTCTTTTTCTAGTTCTTTTAATTATAAGATTAGATTGTTTGAGCTTTTTCTTGTTTTTTTTTTTGAGGTAGGCCTGTATTGCTATGAATTTCCCTCTCAGGCCTGCTTTCTCTGTGTCCCATAAATTTTGACTCATTGTGTTTTCGTTTTCATTTGTTTCTAGGTATCTTTTGATTTCTTCCTCGATCTCATTAATAACCCATTCATTATTTAGTAGCATGTTATTTAACCTCCATGTGTTTATATATTTTCCAGTTTTTTTCTTGTAGTTGATGTCTAGTTTCATACCATTGTGATCAGAGAAGATGATTGATATGATTTCAGTCTTCTTAAATTTTTTGAGACTTGATTTGTATCCTAACATGTAGTGTATCCTTGAAAATATTCCATGTGTACTTGAGAAGAATGTATATTTTGCTGCTTTGGGGTAAAATGCTCTGAAAATATCGATTAAATCTGACGTAGTGTGTCTTTTAGGCCCATTATTTTCCTAATTCTTTGCTTGGAAGATCTGTCCATTGGCATCAATGGGGGTCTTAAAGTCTTCTATTATGAGTGTATTACTATTGATCTCTCCTTTTATGTCAATGATTGCTTTATGAGTGTGTATATGTTTACTAGGGTTATGTCCTTTTGATTTATTGATCCCTTTAACATTATATAATGCCCTTTTTTGTCTCCTATCATAACCTTTGTTTTAAAGTCTATTTTATCCAATATAAGTATTGCTACTCCAACTTTTTTTCATTTCCATTTATGTGAAATATCATTTTCTATCCCTTTACTTTCAGTCTGTGAGCGTCATTTGATCTGAAGTGGGTCTCTTGTAGACAGCATATGCATGGGTCTTGTTTTCTTATCCAGTCGGTTACTCTCTGTCTTTTGATTGGAGCATTTAATCTGTTTACATTTAAAGTGATTACCGATAGGTACATTGTTACTGCCATTTTATTATTCATATTTGTTACTTCTATTTTCTTTTTTACCCCTTCTCTTACAGAAAATAATGGGCCTTCTCTAACATTTCTTGTAATGCTGGCTTGTTGATGATGAATTCCTTAAACTTTTTCCTGTCTTGGAAGCTCTTTATCTCATCTTCCATTTTAATTGAAAGCCTTGCTGGGTAGAGTATCTGTGGTTGTAGATTCCTGTTTTTCATAACTTTGAATATTTCTTGCCATAATCTTCTGGCCTGCAAAGTTTCCATTGAAAAGTCAGCAAACATTTTTATGGGGATACCCTTGTAAGTAACTATTTTCCTTTCTCTTGCTGCTTTTAAGATTCTCTTTGTCTTTGACTTTTGGCATTTTAATTATGATGTGTCTTGGTACAGATCTGTTTGAATTCCTCTTGTTTGGGATTCTGTGCTTCCTGAACTAGTATGTCTAATTCCTTTGCCTGGTTAGGGAAGTTTTCTTTCATTATTTCTTCAAATAGATTCTCAATCCCCTGTTCGCTCTCTTCCTCTTTAGGTACTCCTATGATCTGGATATTTTTACACTTCATGTTGTCCCAGAGGTCTCTTAAACTATCCTCATTTTTAAAAATTCTTTTTCTTTTTTGTTGTTATGATTGGGTACATTCTGCTACCAATTCACTGATTTGATCTTCTGCTTCATCCATTTTACCGTTGAATCCTTCTAGTATATTCTTCATTTCAGTTATTATATTCCTCATTTTTGTCTGGTTCTTTTTAATGGTTTCTATGTCCTTTTTTATGCTGTTAAGGTTCTCATTGTGTTCATCCATTCTCCCATAAGTTCGTTGAGCATCCTTATGATCATTATTTTGAACTCTGCACTGGTAGGTTGCTTGCCTGCATTTCATTTAGCTTATTTTCTGGAGTTTTCTTTTGTTCCATTTGTGGCATGTTTTTTTGTTTTCTCATTTTATTAGCCTTTCTGTGTTTGTTTCTATGTATTAGGAATATTTGTTTCATCTCAGCCTTGGCAAGGTAGCCTAATGTGGAAGGTGTCTTGTGTGACCCAGTGTCACACTTTCCTTGATCCCTTATGCTGGTGGCTCTGGACGTGATCTTTGTGTGGGTTGTGTGTGATCTTCTGTTGTCGCCAAGCCTTTATTGTTGTTAGTAGATCAGTGGATGGGATTAATGCTCAGGCTGACTAATCGTGGGAATTGGCTGCATCCACAGTTGTTGTGTGGGGGCTGACCCCACTGAGTGGGATTTGCCCTAGCAGGCTTGTGTACTTGTCACAACCACCCTTTGTGTGTATCACTAATGGGACTAGTCAGGAGTTGCTCCTTTGTGGTCTGGTGCCAGCCTCCGGATGCGTTGGTTTTGTGGCCCCTTGGGAGGGGCTCCCCCATAGGCCAAGGTCAGCTGCTGCTTTTGATTGCTCAGGGCTACCCAGTAGGAACTACAAAGCAATCTGCAGATGGTTGTTGCCTATGCTGGACCTGTAGGTAAGTGGAAGAGACAATACTGTAGGCAGCAGTCAGTTATTCCGCATCCCTGACCTATGGCAGTTTAGCAGGGGGACCAGTGCTCCTCACGGCCTGACACTACCTGTTAGTTTTGCCTGTAAGTCTCTGAAACTAGATGAGCTTCTGGGTGATATGTGTGTTGGGTGGCGCAGGGACCCTGGGAATCTCCTGGGTCTATTGAGTAAATTTCCTCCTGCCACTGCAGTGTCAGTTTATGTGCCAGCACTGTCTCTCTGGCTCCCTGTACAAGTTTCCGCTTGTAGCCTAAATGTGTTACCTTATGGCAGGGGCAGCTGTCTATCAATGTGCAGCGGGCACTTTGTGTACTGGATGGGGCAGGAGCTCAGGGAGTCAAGGGCCATCAGGCCAATTCAGACCCTTGCAATCCCCTCAAGAGATATTGCAGCTTATACAGACGACTGTTTTCCTCGAAATGTGCTCACTGCACTAGCCAAGGTCTGTTGCCTGCGCTGACTGTGCAAACCCAGAGCCAAGCAGAGCACAAGAGGCTGCTTGTCAATGGGCTGTAGGTACTTTGTGGCATGGGTGAAGTTGGATCTCAAAGGAGACAAGGTCCGTCCGGCCAATATAGCCTCAGTTTTGCTGCAACTTCTGTGCCTAGGCGTTCCCGTGGCTTCGATATGGCTCCTTTCTATTATCAGACGTAGGTGTTATCAGCTGGACTTCAGGTGATTCTCCATGCTGATTATTTTATAATTTGGTTGTAATTTCCATGCAGACCTGGGAGGAGAAGAACCCTACTTTTACCTAGTCTGCCATCTTCCCCCCTGTCTGGTTATTGTTATTTTTTACTTAAGGACAAGAAGATGGATACTGCAAATTACAGAGCTTGACATTTGGGGACAAATGGTAACTGGATACTTTGTGAGCATGTGTACTTACTAAGAGAAGTAGTCATTGTTTGCAGCCAGCAAAAACGAATTAGGATTGAGTCTAGACAGTGAGCTTCTTAAGGACAGAGACCTGGTCTCCCTCTCCCACCCTACACCAATTTTAAAAATTTACAGAAAAATAGAGTGAATGATATAGAAGAAAAAAACCCCTAGGTTTTTATATTTACTTCACATCTTTCATTTTAAATAAGTAAAGCGTGGCAGATCTACCTAAAATCCCCCATCCATTTTTCACCTTTACTTCCCCTACCTTGGTTGAGGCAAACCACATCACGTTTGTGTGCTCTTCTAGTCCATGTTTTATGCATTGATTTCTGTGTGTAAATATCTGTAAATTATATGTATGTATATGTGTGCACATATAATTTTGTGTTTTAAAACATTGACACAAATAGTGTTATGCTATATGTAATAGTATTATGCGAGTATTATTCTAAATAGATAAAAACATCATTTTTTTCTAATATAGTTTTAGTGTTTCTGGGGAAGGATGCACCCTAGAGGGCTGTGTTCTACCATTTTTGCTGATGTCGCTCAATAGCCATTTTTATGCCATTCCATTATCCAGATCCTAGCAAGATTCAGATTCAAGTTCTTCTAAGTCGTTTGTATAACATTTTCATCCTTGTTCATTCAAATGTTTATCTTTTAGAGTTTAGCTCATGGCACGGTAGACTTGACACTTTTTTGTCCCTACATACATGGTAGATAATGTTAAGTACACGATTTCAGAACCTCCATCATTTTTTTTTTTTATGCCTATAGCACCTGGTCTTCCTAGGTGGTCTCCCATTCAAGTACTAACCAGGCCCTACCCTGCTTAGCTTCCGAGATCAGACAGGATTGGGCGTGTTTAGGGTGGCATGGCCGTAGACAGACCTCCATCATTTTTATCCATCTCTCAACATCCACACTGCATTCCTCATTTCCAGTGTTTGGGCACACTTAGTTGGTAGTATTGGTAATAAGAATCTTATTGTTAGTTGATTTTCATTGAGTTCAGACTAGTCCATGATCACATAATCATTTGCGTGACTATATAATATTTTTAATGGACATTATTTTTTCTATAATCAAGGTGATCATATAATTTATTGTCCAGATTGGGGCACTTGAGAATAAAGGTAGTGCTGTTAACAATTATACTGGGGTAACAGTTGTAAATTGGAACTGTCCTAAGCACAGTAAGTCCCATATGTAGTCACCTTCTTTTCTGTAGTCACCATTAATGAAGTGAAAGACAGTGGTAGAAAATAGTTGTCCATATTGAGACAGGACAGGGCAGAGGATTCAGCCATGCTGGGAAATGAAGCTCTCAGCAATCTGAACTATCACTCAGAATCATTGTGAACCTCTGTACCTGTGTACCTGAGGGAGTGCATGACCCAGGGCATTTATGAAACCTGATTAATGCTTTAAGAAGGGAGTTTATGTTTTAAGAAGGGAGCTTAAACAGTGAGTTCAGGGGAGGCGTTTTCTGAGGTGGTGGCAAGCATTCGCTGAGGCAGTAATGAAAGGAAGTTCCCTTTCAGTGTGTCCGTTAAGATCTAGCATATCTCAGTATGCCCATTTAGAACAAACCCTCTTAAGGTAAGTGAGACTTTACCCTTCTGACCTGATTGGATGCAAGGATAAAGATAACTTGGGTTTTCTTATCAGAAAACTAAGATTAAAGATACAGTAAAAAATAAAAAAAATAAAATAAATAAAAGTAAAAACAAGACGTCCTATCACCTTTGTTAAGGAAGTTTCTTTTTGCATGTGAATTGTGCCTCTTGTGTTCTTTTGCGTACTCTCTAGGAGTTAACATGCTAAACTGCAGTAGAGTAACTGAACAATGCCTTTATTAGTTTTTCTTAAACTAGTGCAGTTGATGAATTAGATCTTGAGGGAAATTTACTACCCTGTTATAGGATATTAGCATATAGGATATATAGGATATTAGTGGTTGATTGACATAGTGCTCTTTTGATTTGTAAGTACCTTTCTTCATATTGCTTCTTTTTCTATCTTCAGTTAATTTATTTGTTCACCTGGTATTTACTGAGTATGTATGAGGAACCGTTAAACTAGGCAACATGGTGGTAAACAAGATAGGTGACATCCTTGCTGTCATAGGGCCCTAAGGCAGGAGAGGGAATCAACAATAATAGGGTCAGTAACTGGAAAGACTAGATTATTTGAAGTAGCAGTGAATACTGACGATAAAACTAGCTAATGTGATGGAAAAGGACAGGTAGAATGAGGGCTATTTAAATATAGTCAGAGAAGGCCTCTCTGAGGAAGTGCCAATTGAATTGAGGTGTAAATGATAAAAAGCCAGAGAAGTAGAGTGAGGAGGAGTCTCAGTAGTAGAAAGAATAAGTATAAAAGTCCTAGGGCAAGAATGAGCTCGTCATGTTGAAAGAACAACAGGTTGGTGCGGGGAAAGCACAGTAAAAGGTAAGGAGTGTAAGAGTGTGTAGAGATGCACATCAAGAGTTTAGTGATAAATTTGAGATGCTTAGGCTAGAGGTAGAAATTTTGATATTAGTGGCATATAGATGAAATTTATAGTTATGGGAATGGATGAGATAACTTAGAGGATTGAGCCCTGTCACACTCCATCATTGAGGTCGAGTAGAGGAGGAGTAGTTAGTGAAGCAGGAAGAATATTAGGAAATTGTGATGCCAAAGAAATCAATTGAGGGAAGTATTTCAAGAAGGAGAAAAGTGGTCAGTCTCATAGAATGCTGTTGAGAGATTGTGTAAGATGAGGACAGGCCAATGTGTACGACTCTGAGTTTCTCAACCTGACATCTTATTGCTGTCCTGGATCTGGCTCATCTTCATCTTCTAAGTCATCATCATCCCGAGGGCTTAATATTAACCCAGTATTAATCTTGTATGCTGAAACCTTGCTGTAATTGCTTATTATTTCGAGGGGGTTTTTGTTGACCTTTGGAATTTTCTAGACAGTTATGTCATCTGTGAACAAAGACAGTTTTATTTCTTTCTTCCCAATCTATATACTCTTTATTTCTTTCTCCTGTTTTATTGCATTGTCTAGGACATCCAGTATGATGTTCGAATAGGAGTGGTGAGAGCAGCCATCCTTGCTTTGCTCCTCATCTTAGTGGGAAAACATCCAGTTTCTCACCATTAACTGCGATGTTAGCTATAGATTTTTTTGTAGATGTTCTTTCTCAAGTTGAGGAAGTTCTCTTCTGTTCTTAGTTTGTGGAAAATCATTACTTTTTTTCATATATTTTTTCTACCACCTTTTCTTTCTGCTTACCTTCTAGGCATACCTAACAATATAGCTCATACTCTGAGGCTCTATTCAGTTTTCTTCAATCATTTTTCTTTCTGTTCTTCAGATTGGATAATTTCTGTTGATCTAACGTCAAGTTCACTGATTCTTTGCCATAAGAAATCTCCCTTCGAGCCTCTCCAGTGAATTTTTTGTTTTAGTTACTGAACTTTCAACTCCATAATTTTCATTTTGTTTTATAATTTCTGTCTCCTTATTTTCTCCATTATATCAGTTTCATCACACTTTCCTTTAATTCCTTAAATGTCATGTTATTCAGTTCTTTTATCCCAGTGGTTTTGAAGTTTTCATCTGCTAAATTCAACATCTGGGAACACTCAGACCATTTCTATTGACTGCTTTTAATTGTTTTTTCCCCCTGAGTATGGGTCACACTTTCTTTTTTCTTTTCACGTCTTGTAAAGTTTTGTTGACTACTATATATTTCAGATAATACATGATGCAATTCTAGATTCTTACTTGTTACCTGGAAGGTATTGGTGGTTTTGTTTGCTCATTTGTTTGCTCATTTGTTTAGTAACACTACTAGACTAAACCTCCACAGTCTGTGTCTTGTACAGCATATGACTACTGATGTCTCACCACATTTGTTTTAATTTTTTCTAAGCCTGGTTTCCTAGAGTGGCTGCTCCTGTGTCTGCATAGCATAGTGTTCAGCCAAAGATTGGTAAGCGGTTGAAGACCGATACTTGCGCTGGTAAGGAAGGCACCCTACTATTCTGGAGGCTGACGTGGATTGGGGAGCACAGGCATGTGTCGGCTGTTTTCAGTCCACCTAGCTTCTTGCTTCTGGAGTCTTTTTTCAGTTTCTCTGTGTGCATACATGTCAGGAAGGAGTGTTTGGGTGGCTTGGTCTCTGCTGTGCATGCCCATGGCCTCCAGTCAGCCTGGGATATGTAAAGAGTTGGTTAAGCCGCCTAAAGTTGTCTCACTCCCTGTTAGTCTGGCCAGTCTGCCAGTCCATCGCTGGCCCAAGGCAGGGTGCAGCCTCAGACCAGCAGAGCCACTGGTCTCCACATTCATTCACCTCTGAGATTGCCATTCTGACTAACAGCACTCCAAATCACACGCATCCCCTCTGGCATGGCAGTGAATCTGCTGGTTCTAAGGCCTACTCCACCTCATAGAACTTCTGAAGTGGTAGAGCTGGAGAGGGATGAGGGCAGCTCCTAGCGTGAAAGTCACAGCCCTCTGCTCTTCTTACCAACCTGCCATCATTTCCACAGCTGAACACTTCTCAGTTTGTTGTATGTCTTTGGTTGATTTCCAGAGCACTGAAATAGTTCTTTTGACTCTTGTCCAGTTTTATGGTTGCTTTTGGGGGAGAGGATTTGTGGGCCTCCTCTGTCTGTGATGCCAGAAGTAAGAAAAGACTCCTGGCATTTTTTAAATGTTCCCTCAGGTGATTCTAATAATACAGCCAGAGTTGAAAACTATTACACCTAGAATTCTTCAAGCTCTAACTATATACATGTAAAATCATGGCATAGTAAAGTTTTCCCACACTGAATTTCTAAAAACATAAAAAGTCTTTAATATCCGAGGTATTATAAATAAGGACCTAATTTTAAAAGAGCACCTAAAGAAGGCCTAGAATACAAACTTAGATTCTGCCAAGTTGGCCAACAGCCTTTCTTGTTCCTATATTAAAGTTGGCAGATTTAGCCCTTGGACTTGGTATGGTATTATTTTATGTTCAGCTTCGTTGGCTAGCATCCACTTCCTAAACACAGTTTCTTAATCTAATTTTTCTAGGTTGGAAAGCTTCTTAAGCATTACATGTGCTGTGCTTGCTCCGAGATTGTCTGGAATCTGTGGTCGATGTATGCTTAACTCTGAAAGGGTGTTATTCATGGCTGACATATTAGAGGAGACTACATTGAGAACATTGGATTATTACAGAACATTATTAGCTAACTGAATTTTTTGTGCTGCCTTGGAAAGACTGCCTGTCAGGTTTTGGGGAGACAACTAATTGTTCTTTTCTGACTCTTGTCAGAAAAGACAAGACTGGACAAGAATGGCATAAAAAATGAGACCAGTGTACTTGTAGATCAGTGTACTAAGCATAACATAAATGCGTGGACATATGAAAGTGCTGATCAACGGATCCCAGCAGCTGGAGCAATGTTAACTGTTCTGGTGTATTTTCTTTCATTTTTCTGGACTAGTGGTTCTTAAAGGGTGGTCTAAGGGCCCTTGAGGGCATTTGAGACCCTTTCAGGAGGTTCATAAATTCAAGACTGTTTTCATAATCATACTGATAAATATTTGGTTGCCTTTTTCACTCTCATAAGAAATAGCAGAAGCAGATATGAGAAATCAGCTGTTATTTTTTAAGCCAGACATTAAAAAAGATTTGAGAAGATGTCATTCTACTAAATTTTTTTGGTTTTAGAAAATAGTTATTTTTGATAAAAATATATATGTAATGGGTTTATTGTTTTTAGATGAATTTTAAGTGAATGTTTTATATGTTTATTGGTTTTAATTTCTAATAATGGCAAATATTGATAGCTATAATTCATATAAACAAGAGGTATTTGGGATCCTCTAATTTGGAAAAGTGTAAAGGGATTCTGAGACCAAAAAGTTTGAGAGCTGTTGTACTAAATATAAATGAGATAATTAACATCATATTGTGCATGTTGCATAACCTACATTTTTGCCTAATATATCACAAATGTTTCCCATGTTATGATTTTTAGTGTGCTCATACTATTCCATTATATAATTACCATTATTAACCTCACCTTATAAATAATGCTATGATAAATTCTGCATATGTTACTGATCATTTTCCGATGATAATTCTTAAAATTTAAGAGGACTCGCCTCAGTTCACTGGCATTGCTACTCATTACCTGGCATTCTACAAGGCACTGAGGGATAAAATGTGACTAAAATTTGACTCCTGCTATAAAGAGATGTGTTAACAGCAGATCTGAGACTGCTTATTGTTAGAAAGGCCTACTTGCAGGGTCAGCCTTTGGCTGGCATCTGGGAACCTGGCTGGTAAACACTGATACAAAACTTCCCCTACGTGATAAGAGAGGTTCATTTGCCTAAACTGTCAGTACAAACACTTTGGTTTCTGCTGAATACCTGATTTCCTTATTAGTCTGGAATCTTGGTATGTGCTAGGCAGAGTCTGCCTGCATGACTAGCCTCCAGGAGCATCCTTGGGCACCTAGTCTCTAAAGAGCTTCCTTGGTAGACAACACTTTGCATGTGTTGTCAGAACTCATTGCTGGAGGAATTAAGTGTGTCCCAAACCACTCCACTGGGAGAAGATGTGGAAGCTTGTACCTGGTTTCCTCCAGACTTTTATCCATGTGCCTTTTTCCTTTGCTAATACAACTGTGTGCTGCGTCCCGTGAATCCCAGTGAATAACAGATCTGGGTGCAGCCTTGGAAACTCCTGGCACACCTGCCACCCCAGAACTCAGAGTTTAGTAGGAAAAAGAAATATGTATGTAGTTGCAGTACAGTGTATGTAGTAGGTACAAAACGGGAGTGTGTAAGATAAAGCATTATTAAGAGGAGCTAAACAAGACAGAGGTCAGAGAGAGCTTCACAGGGGAGATAACTAGTGTTTTGAAGGATGAATGGAATTTCATCAAATGAAGAGAGAAAAGGGTGGGTCTGATAAGCAGATGGTATGAACTAAGAGGGATGAAACTCATACAGTACCTAGAGAGCTCTAAGCAGTTTGGTGATGCTGAAGCAAAAAATGATCCTAGGTAACATTAAGGGATAACATTGGAGACTTAAGCCAGGGTTTCCAGTTGAGAAAGTAAGCTTTGTGTCCAGAGTAGTTGGAGGGGAGTGCAGGAAGGCACAAACATAATGCTTGATCCAAGTGGGGAATAAAATGAGGGCTTACAGTGCCGTCTGTGTGAAGAAGAGAGGATAGATGAGCACCGAGGTAAGCAAATGTGAAATTTCAGAGTGTATGAAAAACTTCAACATTCAGAAAGGTGGATAAAAAAACATTGTATTTGGTAGGTAGGCTCTAAGGAATTTTTGAGAAGTATACTCAGCCCGCGAGTGAGAACTTCAGGGTTTGTATTTTTTGTAGCAGCTTCCACCTCTGTTATCTGTATAAGTAGGGCCATCCTCACTGTCCCCCCTACCTCCTACGTGAAGGAGATATAGAGCTGGCCTTTCAGGGGCTATTGGAGTAGACTAAATCATGCTTACTTGGACTCATTGATCCTTTCTCCCCTTAGGTGGCATGGTTCTAAAGACTAGAGACCCCAAAAATTGAGCTTTGCCCTAGATAGTGTGGGAAGGGAGAATTGTGGATGGAAGGAAAAGGCAGTTTCCCTAAACTCATTCCTATATTATACCAGGAAAAATAGATATCAGTGTTTACCATCCGGGTCCAGTGGATGCCTTTTATTTTTATTGTAAGTAATTTTGTAAGTAATAAACAGATAAGAATAAAGGGAGAATTTTAAAAAAAAATTTTAATAAGAATTTAAACATAGCCAAGCCAAATCGTTATTTCACTTTTTTTCTGGTTTGGTAGGTACATAAACTGGAATAGGCAACATCCTTCGAATACAGCTTAACTGCCCATGAACTGTCGTGCATGAGCCTGGGACACATCTTGCTTGTAAATTCTAATCCAGATTTTAGATACATCTCTACTAAGTCTAGCTCATCATTATTTCTAGTTCTTCTGCACTTGCATCATCAAAACACAAGACTTTTAAAAACCTGCAGCTCCTAATTTTTTTGAAGTAAGGATGGCTGTCTTCTTTGTTCCTTAATTGCAAAACATTTTCATTATTAAATTTATAAACACCAATTAGAATGATCAATCCAATGAAGTTTATTTTTTGTATTTCTATATCATCTCTTTCTAATCACTTTTGTATGTACACCAGCCTTTATCCTTTGTCTGTTTATGAACTTATTCAGTAAATCCTGTCGCACAAATGCGTAATAGACAAATGAATACTGTTACCCATCCTTTTAGCAAAACAGGATGTTCTGGGTCCTTATGACAAACATCGTGATGAAGTCCTTCCAGTTGAATGACTAACTGGATAAAAATGCTTTATTTCCTTTTTTGTCCTTAGAAATTCATTGAATCTTTTTTGTTTGGTTTTTTAAATCATAGATTCTTTTTTGTTTTGCTTTTTAAAAAGCTGTTTATTTAAAATAATTATAGAATTATAGGAAGCTACAAAGACAGTACAGAGATAAAGTGTAACCTTCACCCATTTTCCTCCTGTGGTTACTTCTTGTGAGAAGTTATATATGTACAGTGTTCAGGGTCAAAATCAGGAAATCGACATTGGTTCTATGGGTGTGTACGGTTCTGTGCTGTATTATCACACGTGCACACTCTGCAGCCACCACTAAGAAGACATAGAACAGTCATATCACCACATAGAACTGCCACCTTATAGTCACACTCCTTCCTCCATCCCCCACCGTGCCTGGCAACCACTCATTTGTAATCCATCACTATAACTGTCATTTTGGAAGTGTTATATAAATAGAATCATACAGTATGCGACCTATTGAAATTGACATTTTTCATTCAACATAACTGAGATCTGCCGAAGATGTCGGATGTTTCAGAAGTTCATTCCTTTTTATTGCTGAGTAAGACTCCATGGATGTTAGCCTTGTAGACAGCCTAGAATTGAATCATGTATTTTAATCCACTCTATCAGTCTATCTTTTAATTAGTATTTTTAGGCTATTTACATTTAATGTAATTAGGGATGTTAAGCTTAATGAAGTCTGTTATTTGTGTTCACTGTTACTTCTTTTTTTTTTTCTTTTTCCTGACCTCTTGTGGGTTACTTGAACATTTTAAAAAATTCTATTATAGTGTTTTTGAATATATCCCTTTGTATCGATATTTTAGTGGTTACTCTAGGTGTATTCATATATAACTTACTATGGTCTACTGCTCTTGACATTTATCAGTTTGAGTGAAAAGTAGAAACCTTATCACCTTTAACGTCCCTTTACCCTCCCCAGTTTATAATTGTTTCAAATATTTCCTCTACATTGAGTAGTTCACCAGACAATGTTATACTTTTTCCTTCTATATTCAGACACAATTTGTAAAACTTTAAAAGAGAAGGAACGTCTGTTGAGTTTACCCATACTTTTGCTCTTTCAATTCTTCCTGATGTTCCAAGATTGCTTCTTTTATCATTTCCTTTCTATTTCAGGAACTTCCTCTAGCCATTCTTTTTTGCTGATGACAAATTCCATTTTTTTTTTTTTGTCTGAGAATATCTTGATTTCCCTTTCATTCCTTAAGAATAGTTTTGCCAGATATGGAACTCGGGGTTGATAGTTCTTTTTTTCAGTAGTCATGCGCCACTTAACATTTTGGTCAGCAGTGGACCCACATATATGACAGTGGTCCCATAAAATTATCATGAAGCTGAAAAGTTCCTAGTTACATCATAGCCATCCTAACATCATAGCACAACGCATCACTCATGTTTGTGGTGATGCTGGTGTAAACAAACCTACTGTGCTTCCAGTCATATGAAAGTACCATGCAGGTTTGTGTAAGTGCACTCCATATTCACACAGTCACGAAATCACCTAATGCTACATTTCTTAGATTGTGTTTCATAATTCCAGTGTTAAGTGACTCGTGACTATACTTGAAAAAATGAGGTGCCACTTTCTTCTGGCTTCCGTAGTTTCTGATGATAAACTGTAGTCATTCGATTTTTTTTTCCCCAATAGGTAAAGTGTCACATCTCTCTGATTACTTTCTAGATTTTTTCTTTGTCTCTAGTTTTCTGAAGTTCAGTTATAGTGTTTCTTGGCATGAGTTTCTTTAGGTTTATCCTGTGTGTGGTCTTCTCTGCTTCTTGAATTTTTATGTAAGTTTATATCTTTTGCCAAATTTGGGAAATTCTTGCCGTTATTTCTTCTGATACTTTTTCCACTCTGCCCTCTTTCTCTTTTCCTTCTGGGACTCTTATGATAGGCATGTTAGATCTTAGATATTTTGTTGTAGTTCCAAAGGTCCCTGAGGCTCTGGTAATTTTTTTATTTCAGTCTTTTTTCTCTCTGTTGAGATTGGGTAATTTCATTTGTCTTCCTCAAGATTCACTGATATTTTCTCCTGTCTTTTTCATTCTGCTGTTGAGCCCATTAAGTTTTTTGTTTCAATTATGTTTTCTGTTCTAAAATATTTATTCGTTTCTGTATTTTATAGCTTCTATTTTTTGTCATTTGTTTCTATTTTTTATTTGTTTACTTTCCCATTTAAGCATTTTTATGATGGCTGCTTTAAAATCCTTATTAGATAATTCTAATATCTGTGTCATTGTGATATTGATATTTTTTCATGTTTAGATTTTCTTGGTTCTTAGGATGATAATGATTTGCAGTTGTATCCAGGATATTTGAGGTATTATGTTATGGAACTCTGGGTCTTATTTAAGTTGTCCATTTTTGCCGGCCTTTTCTGATACCATTCTGGAAGGTGAAGAGGGAGTACCACCTTGTTACTACCAGGTGAGAATAGAAATCCAGGCATACTTGGCCTCCATTGAAATCCAGTGGGGAGGGGCTCTTGGTTACTTCTGGACAGACTGGGGTGGGAGAGTGATTTTCCATTAGGCCTCTGCCAACAGTACTCCAGCTGACAGCAGGGGAGATACTCCGTCACTGCTTTCCATATGGCCTCCAGTGATACCTTATCGGGGCGCTCAGTGCTGTGAAGGGTAATGAAAGTCCTGCTATGACTTCTTTGATGCCACTCCAGGGTGCGCGTGCGTGTGCACGTGCCCTGGTTACAGTTGATCAGCGATGGAAGTCTAGATGTCCTGCTTTGCTTTCGCCAATGGGATGTATGAGGGGGGAGGATTTTTTTTCCAGGGTGTTTGGTTGGAATAGAGTAATTATTTTCTAAAAGTTTTCTGTCTTGCTAGGTTGCTCCACCCATAGTCCTTTGGTTAGAAAGGCGGGCTTTTCTTGAGATGTTTTTGTGTGCTCCTTTTGGTGTTTCCAGGATGCTAGCTTCTCTGTTACTCAGGCTGGGATATATGAAGCAAAAAGAAAGCACAGGGAACTCACCATTGTGTTGTTTTTTGGGCCTCCAAGTCTAATCTATCTGCCCTCTTCTCTTCATCTTCCAGAGTCTTCTCTATGTTTGTTCAATATATAATGTCCAGGGTTTTTGTCGTACTTAGTGGAAAAAATAGGTAGTAGTACACTTTCTCCATCTTGGTCTGTAACCAAGTTCTGGAGGTCCTGAACTTGAATTTGAGAAAATTCATTTAAGATATTGTTACCTGAAGACTCAGAGTCTGAGATTGTACTTTTATGGTCAATTTCACTAACATTGTTAGAGTTTAGAGTGATAATACCTGTCTCTACATTCATTTTCTGATTCATCAAATAATTATGAAATGTTTTCCTCTCTCATTTTCTTTCTTTTTTGCCATTATGAGTACAAGAAGGGAAAATCCTAAATTCTCAATTATTTTCAGTGAAAGTTACAAAAGACTACAAACTTAGTGTTTCCAGGCAAGTGGACCATTTACATCAATTAGAGAACAAAGTCCACAGTACTTCAGAAAAAGACAACAGAGAAAATGGGGATGTTACAGGTTGGATGGGGGAAGTGTGAATAATGTGAAAGAAGAAAGAGGTGAGAGGTATAAAGTTTGTGATGAAAATGAAAAATCCAGAGAAAGAGAAGAATTTGAAAAGTGTTTTGTTGAAGAATAATTGGAGAGAAAGATGGAAAATAAGGAACAAAAGGAAAGTGAGGAGATGGAAGAAGAAAGTATGAAGTAGGTTGTAAAAGCGGCGATATGCAGTGAGAGGCACCATGTTTGTTGGTAGAACTAGTCTATTGTAAGATGGGTTAATTATCAGTATTCTGCTCTTTAAAGATGATTCTAATGTAGAATAAATTGCTAGGTCTTGAGGGATTCCTTCTAGGAAGATATATACCATTATCTTTTAGAACACAAGATTTTTTTTTTTCTTTTGGGAATGAAGCAACACTATAATGGGAAAAAAATCTGCCAATAAGTTTAAGAACTTAAGGAGAATAGTTTATAACCGTCTGATAATTTTTATTCCAAGCTCCTTATGGCTTGTTGAATTTGAAAGAATTGGGTTGAATAAAATCATTATCAGTATTTTTTAAAAGTAAAGAACTGTTCTAAATACATACTCTAATGAATATCCTAAATTATTCAATTTATTGGTTTTTTTTTTCCTCATTTCACTATGATGATGGAATTTGGGACTTTATGATAAAATTACTAAAAAGAGATTGCCCTGTCCTCTAGGAAAATCAAGGAAAATGGTTGAAGCTATTTAGATTAAGGAATTATTTCTAGGAAGACAGTGTGTATAGGTATATGCAATGGCATTTGATTATCTTAAGGCTTTATAAGGTTAGTGGACAGATTTTAACTTATAGACTTCTACCTGGAAGCTTGTTTGGAATGATATTGTTAATGATTATATTACTTAAGGGACAACTTGCAAATAGTGATTGTGTTCCAGAAAATTCTTCACCCTCATCATATCTGGTATTTACTAGTTAGGATCCTTTTTCGTAAGCATGAAAACATAAAGGAACAAATGGAATTATTTTCTTTGTTTTAATTTAAATAAAGTATACAATTCTGCATATCTGTGAGCCCCACCTTCCTCTTTTGAGTTTAGAAAGGTGCAGGTCTTTTTATCATCTGTGTTTATATGGTGGAGCCTGACTGGAAAGTGGCAGGTCCTCGAATAGCATCATTTCTCTCAGTGTTGTTTCATAAGACTTAGATGAGATGTCAGAGGAACTTAGCTCTTATTTATGTCATTCAGCCTGTGGTAAAATTGGTTTCATTATATTTCATTTAACTCCAAGTCACAGAACCTGTGGATGACGTTAAGTAAGGACTTAACTGTACTCCAAAGCCAGGAATGATCTTGTTCTGCATAACTCTTAGAAGAGACCATGGAACTTGGTCGGTGTCCACTGCATATTACAGAACCCTTCCCTTTCTCAAGTGCAGTGTAGAAGATGATGGCTCAAAACATTTTAATGAACTCCTCCTGTCCTGACTCCCTTAAAATGTAGGAGTGGAAGAGGAGGTGGTAGGGCAGAGCTGTATCGATTTCCAGGCTGCTGGGGTCTAGGCCTACCCTGTGGACAACATCAGCCACATCAGTGCTGCTCAGCACTGCTGTGGAGTATATTAGAAATTTGCAGGCACTATGCCAGATCTCCTAAGTCACAAACTCTGCAGTGGGGTCCAGAATTCTGTCTTAAGAAGCTCCTCCAGGTGGTGGCTATGCACGGCGAAGTTAGAGAAATTGTGAGACACCTAGTCTTGTCTATAATTTTTATTTATTTATTTTTAGCTGTCTGTTCTAATTAGAATGGTCTATTTAAATTCTGTTCTTTCCCTGTATTTCCTTTGGACTCCTGCTTGCCGAGTCTTTTGGCTTTTCTAGGCTTTAGTTCTCCTAAACCATCGTCTGAATCCAGTTTTTAAATTATTTCTTTAAGAGATTTTAAGTGGGAAATTGCTTATAATTTCATTTAGGCTTTTTCCTATTTAAAAATTGTCATATAAGAATGATGAGTGTGAAATAAAATGTTTTTCAAAGGCAATGACTTTCTGAAAAGTAAAGCTTTTAAATTTTGTAATCTATTACTGAGGGAGCTCCTCATTCATATATTTTTTAAAAATTTATATTTGTAAAATAGTTCAGTGTAGTAAAGGACAGAGAGATGGACCAGATAACTTGTCAATATTCTTTTTAGTGCCCGAATTTTATTGTTTAATAAAATTAAGAAATTTGAAAGGAGGTTTAATTTTGGTAATTTTAATTTCAGTATACAAATCATATTTTTAATGTTATCTCACAGCATTCAATAGTATACCTTGCTAATAATATGCTGTTGTTTGAAAAATGAAGTTTTCTGTTCTGTTTTTATATACTATACATTGGGTGTTAGTTATTAGTCCTTTTGTGCTTGTTAATTTTTTTTATATATACTGTATGCATTTTTTCAGTTAAATTGAGTCCAAAGCTGTCATTTAAATTTTGGAACCATATGAAACTGCCAATTTTGTCGAAAATGATCAAATATTAAGGTACCATTTTCACTGGAAAACTGACTTGATTATTTGATTTGAAGGAATTCAAGTGGTTTCTTTGAAGATTTTGTATATTTTTGCATCTTGGGTGTACAGAACATGATTTGTGCTTTCATTGTCTAATATGCATATATACTTTTCTACGGTTAAAGGTAGAGTCTGTGTACAATAAAAATAACAGAAAACAAAGCCAGGCACTTCTCAGTAAGATGATCATATAAGAGTTCCCTCACAGTTTCCTCTAGTGTCCCCCCATGGAAACCATTGAAATGATTCAAAGCAAAACAAACATAAGGATTTTGCTACTAAGGTTGAAAATAGGAAAAATTGTCAATCATATATCACTAATTTGAAGGAGTTTTTCTGTCTTTTGTGTTAGAGTTTGAACTTCTGGGAGCTGATACAGCACTCTCCTCAGGAGCACCATGTAGTACTGTGGGAAATAAAGGTGGAGAAAATTCTAGAAGTTTCTCATAACTCTGGGCGGGTGGTAGAGGGTGGCCCACAAGGGAGGGCTGTGGGAAGGCCATGGCTCTCTCAGCTCTGCTTGAAGGAGCCTGTGGTATTCTGTGGTCTTCCTCTCCCTGCAGGGCTTATTCCTTTCACTGACTTGGTTTGCTCGATGGAGCAGACTCACTCTGATGTCACGAAGAGAATCCTTTTAATAAGGAAGGGTCGGGTGAGAAACAAAGGGCGGATGTAAGAAAGACAGAAGGATCCACTTGGAGCCCCTCATAGCTATGGGCTCCAGACGAAGAGCAGCAACAGCATCTGGGCCTGAAGGAAAATACTTGTGACTTTACCCTCTGTCCATGTACTCCAGGAATCTTTCCCAAAGCATGGCCAGTTCACCTCAAAGCAGGGGAGCATTTTGGAATCAAGAGTGGGAGTATTTTTCCATTGGTACTGGTCACTCTTCAGACTTGGTGAAGCTGGCTTCTGGGAAGGTGGTTTCAACCAGTACCAAGAAAATGCATGTAAGGCCAGAGGTGCATTCAGAGCCACATTCTTCTACCAAAAGCCTTAACCTCCATGCCATCACTCCTCCTGCTTGCTTTTTAAAAACTTTTTATTTAAAAAAAAAAAAAATATTCAAATGAAGAGTTACAAGGATAGTACAAATAACTTCTCTATATTTTTCACCAATTTTGAACATTTTTCTTCTGTAGATATTTGTTTCTTTTCAGAAGCATTGGAGAGTAAATTACAGAATTATGTCTTTTTACCACTAAATAATTTAATGTTTATTTCCTAAGAACAAGGAATTCTCTTACAGTATTACAGCACAGGAAGCCCTCACCTAACCTTGTCGACTTTAAACAGTTTTACCACAGACTAATTTATATAGACAAGAGTTAAGGTCCAACAGAATATTTCTGTATATACATCAGTTTGTGGTAAAATTGCTTTTGTTACATGTCGTTTTGCTTAAAGTTACTGTTTCTAAGAACCTGTCGAAGGTGTTAAGTGAGGACTTAATCGTACAAGTGTCAAATTTAGGAAATTGGGACAATGTTAGCTACTCTCTAAGTCTATATTTGTTTTTTTCCAGTAATGTTCTTCATAGCATTTATTTTTTTCTGGTCCAGGATCCAATCCAGGATTGTGCTTTGCATTTGGTTGTCATGTCTTCTTTAGTCTCTGGTCTCTGAATCTTGGGTGGTTCCTAAAGCCTTTGTCTTTGGTGACCTTGACATTTTTTAAGTATGAGCCTTTTATTTTGTACATTGTCCCTCAATTTGGATGTTTGTGATATTTCCTTGAGATTAGATTTCTATTATGCATTTTTGGCAGGCGTACTACATAAAAGAGGTGTGTGTCCTGTGCATCACATCAGGAGACATGTGATGTCTATTTCATTGTTGCTGAGATGATTTTACCACTTGATTAAGATGACACCAGCTAGATTTCTCCACAGTAAAATTAGCATTTTTCCTTTGTAAGTTAATAAGTATTTTGTAGGGAGACACTTTGAGATGATGTACTTGTCCTGCTCCTATTAAGACTTTCACCTGCTAGTCCTAACATTCATTTTTGATTCTGGCCTGAATCAGTCGTTGCTCTGGCGGTTCCAAAATGGCCCTTTCCTACATTCACCATTCCTTCTACGTTCGTTAGTTGGTGTACAGAAGAAACATGTTTCCCTCATCTGTTAGTTTTTATTTGTTACTGATATGGACTCAAGGATTCTTATTTCATTCAATAGGTTATAGTCTGTCACCATCAGTATTTGTTTTGGTGCTTAAATTGTCCCGATATTGGTCAGTGGGAGCCCCTCAAGTACCTTCCTGAGCCCTTTGACAAGTCCTGTTTTTTTTATTTTAAATAACATTTTCTTGACACAAGAATGCTGCAGGTTCATCTTGAAGTTATTTCTCCAAAGATTTCTGTTCCTTTTATGGTGGATGATATATAGAAACCGCTGTGTCAGTGCTGTGTAAGTGTTAAGGAGAGGGTTTCGATGTGCTCACACAAAGAGGGGAGAACTCGGGACAGTTCACTCATGCTGGTTTTGGCACTGTCTGCTTTGCATAACCGGCCCGTGCCAACTCTCTGGACCTGCTCGTCTACACTGTTTTAATTGGAAGTCTACACTGTAGCCTTCTAGTATGTTCTGATCTTAGAGCAAGTTCCCCTTATTTCTAGATATTTTTAGCTCTTTAAAAACGTTCTCTCTTCTAGATGAATTTTAGAATCACATGTCAAACTCCAAATTCCAAAAAAGAGTCATTGTTATTTTGAAAAGAATTGAATTTATTATTTATTATTTGAACAACGTGGGTTTAAACTGCATGGGTACAAATTAGTAGTTGATAGATGGTAATGAGATGGGGAGCACAGCATAGGGAATGCAGTGAGCATTAGTGTAATGGCTAGGTGGAGAGCCAGAGGAGAGAGCAATTAAGGAGATTGTTTTATGAACTATATAAATGTCTAACCAGTGTACTGTATACTTGAAACTAACACAATTTCAGAAAGAACTGGAAAAAAATAAATGCAGTAAATTATTTTTTGTTTTTCTTAATAACATATTCTTTAGCTTACTTTATTGTAAAAATAGAGTATATAATACACACAGCTCACAAAGTGAGTTAATCAGCTGTTCATGTTACCTGTAAGGCTTTCAGGCAACAGTGGCTACCAGTGTAGTAGACCCTCCACTTCTGTGGATTCCCAACTGCAAGTTGAAAATAGTGTTGATAAGTTTTTGGAGAGTCAGAAGTTATGTGTGGAGTTTCCACTGTGTTGGGGGTTGAGGCCTCCAACCCCTGATGTTGTTCAAGTGTAAACTGTAATTGTTCATAGTTTTGTGTTTGTGAATAGTATCTTTTAATGATTCTTTTATTATGAATTTACACATGTGGAAAAGTGCCTAAACCATGAATGTATAGTAATGAATTGTATTCAGCCACCACCCACGTCATTTAATAGAACCTTGCTGGCATCTTGAAGCTTCCTGCGTCATCACAACCCCCTGTTCTTCCTTTCGTTCTAAAGTCAGCACATCAAGAGGAACACAGATGCTCACATGGCTTTCATTATTCAGTACAAGGAAGCATGACAGTTAAGCAGGAGAGACTTTACTTCTCTGCCACAGAATTCTTAAGTGATATTTACTGTGTGGGCCTTTATGTAAGGGACAAAGAACAGTACAATTGACTCTTTTTAAGACTAGCTTTATGAAACATGCAGATTTATTTTTTATAAGTCTGTTTATTATTCAGTTTATGCTAGAATAAAACTGAGGTTATAATATTAAATTAAAAAATGTCTTTTTAAGGTGTGTTTAATTTAGATGTCAAAATAGTAGCCTTGGATTATCTAGCTTGATATGGAAGTTGAAAATCATTGTTCCCTTAGTTTAATGAGGTATGGAAGTTGCTCATACTACTACTGCTATAGCCTCAACTACCCTTTGGCACTACTGATCAAGAGAAATGAATAGTTTTTCTTCTACATCTCTTAGATTTTGGTGTCCAGTTCTGTCCTTGGGCCTCTTCTCAGTATGCGCTTTGTCTCTAATCTATCTCATACTGTTGTTTCAATGCCTACATGTATCCTCATAACATCTACTTTAATTTCCTAGACCAGGTTTCCTGAGTAGTGATTCTCTTAAATTAAAACGAATGACTTCTGACCAGGGTCATCTTCCATCTACCCAATTGTGTGTTTAAGGATCAGGACTTTGCCTAAAGTCTGGCCTAGGGAAACCTTTGCAGAATGGGAAGCACAGAGGAAACATTTAGCCTATGGAAATGAATGATTCTGCTATATTATCATCCGTTTCAGTGCCTCATCTCTCTGTCTTCATACATGTGGTCTTTATAGTTGAAGTATTAATTCTAATACCTTTTGTCTTTTTCTCCCTATCTTTAAATTTCTGACATGCTAAGGAGAAAGTGCTCACATTCTTACAGATCTTCAGAGCGCACTTAGTGGTAGATAGCTTTGTTATATAACTCTTCAGGGCTTTTTTTATTTTCACTTTGTTATCAGCAAATACATAAATGAATATCCGTTTCTGGAAAATGTGACTATAAAATTCCTAACCTTACAATTCTGTTTTGATTGTGGTGTTTGATTTTTTTCTTTTTTTAAAGAAATATACTGATAACTTGGTTTTGCTTCTAGAAAAACTGATTGCTTATCAACGAGAGTTTCTTGCTTTGAAAGAACGTCTTCGAATAGCTGAACACAGAATCTCCCAGCGCTCTTCTGAACTAAGTGCCATTGTACAGCAGTTCAGGCGTGTAGGAGCAGAAACAAATGGAAGAAAGAACACATTGAATAAATTTTCAGGTACAAATAGTATTTTTGGTTTTATAAAAAGATTATATTTTCAAAGGATTATGTAAAGTATTTTATTTGAAAGTTGTGTAGAGTAGCTTATCGGCCAGCATTTGCTACCTTTCACAAAACTTTCTATTATGGTAAATTACAAGACAGTTTTTATTAATTGCTAGATTTTATTTTAAGAGAGTAATAGTGACAAATTTCAGTACTATAAATTTCATTGACAATAGTGTTTTTTTATGTTTTTATAATTGTATTCAAAAAGATTAAAATTTAACTTTGTGCTTTACATGTTTATGTTGTGGCTTATGTGGACCTCAGATGCATTCTAGATAATCTTTGAGCTATTTGAAGCAATTAGTGCTCTTATATCTGACTTATAAGAAAAAAATACAAAGTTTTATAATGGATACTTTTGGGGATATTTGACTAGTTCCGTCTCTGAGAACTTCTCATCAGAGTAATCATCTCTCTGTTTCTGTGCTATTCTGATTATTACATTGAAACATGCAAATAATCAGGTGCCTTCAAATTTACATGATCTTTTAAGTTTAATATACCTTTTATTTAGCATCATCAGTTCTAATCCTTTACCATTAATTCCTCTTGTCACTACCTTATTAAAGTTTCATGCTCTTTATTTCCTGTTCTGATTCTGAAATTTGTATTATGGTACAGTAACATTTAAAATTATGGAATGATATAGGTAATAAAAATAAATCACCCACAAGCCTCCTGATAAATGATTTCTGTTAAAACATTTTGGTTCTATTTTCCATGAATATTTTTCTTCAGAATTGTTATTGTGTTATAGCCTGATTTTTTTACTCTTGAAGTAATGCTGTTAGCATTTACTATGTCATTGAATAACTTCAAAAATACCATTTTTAATGGCTGTATAATTTGACAGCTAATTCCGTACTGTAATGTATTAAACATTTTTCTATAATTGGCAAATAGGATTTTCCTGGATGGTTTTTCTTGCCACTTTATAGCTCTGTAGTGAACATCTTTGTATATAAATCAGACACATTTCTGGTCATCTTTAAATTATTTTCCTTAGGTTGTGACTTTCTTAAAAACGGAATCTGTGTTTTGATGACTGTTGATTTCCAAACACAAGGCACAGTGGCTGGAACAGAATAGGTAATCACTAAATATTTAGTGAATGCATGGAAGTTAAAGTCCTAAAAGGGAAATTATTGAATAATAGGACAGAAATATTTTAGGGTTTTTGATGCTATTCCAAATAGCTGAAACATTTATCACATTATCACCAAAATTTGATAGAGTATTTAATTTAGTTACAAAAGCCTCTTTTTCATTTTAAATGGAGATCTCATTCACCAAAGTATGAAATGAGGAAAGAAAATTCTTTAGTTCTAGTTTTCATAAATTTCATTGCTATATTTATAAAAGCCTCAACATCTATAAGTAAGGTGTACCTGTGGATTAATTATACTTCTGTGTTTCAGATAATACCATAAAGCTGTTAAAGGAGTTAACAAGCAAAAAGTCTCTTCAAGTGCCAAGCATTTATTATCATTTGCCTCATTTATTTCAAAATGAAGGAAGCCTTCAACCTGCTGTGCAGATTGGTAATGGAAGAACAGGAGGTATGTTTATTTTGTTTCTTATTGTGTTTGTCCTGCTGGTCTTAATTGAGTACTACATTGACCATTAGAAGTCTGCAGGTCAAAGAATAATTCTTTTTCTGGGCATAGTAGATTTGTTTAGGACTCATTCTGAAGTCCACGCTGAAAGGAGTTGTACATTTTTCTCCGTAGACCAGAGTAATAGAGCTGAAAAAGAAAATGAGAAATCTAGTTCAAGCTCATTCATCTCCAGGTAGAAAAATGTTTAAACCTTTGTCATTTTTTTTTTAACTTTAAAATTTGAGAGGTGGAGAGATGACTTATTTCTCCTTGTATCTTATTTCAACAATAGCTTTTACAGTCATGTCAAGAAAGTCTTATGTCTGTCCCTACTTTTTCCTAAAGAGATGGAAGTATATAGTTACCTTTATTTTATCTTTCATGAAGTAATTGACATACTTTGGATTGCTTCTTTTTTTCTATTATAACCAAGAGATAATTTATAGCTTTTTTTTCCCCTTTCATTAGAGCTATCAGAGCTTCTTGGGTTTTCCTTGTGGGACCTGTTTACTATTCCCTTATGTTTTCATTCCTCCACTTTGACATTGTTAATTTTTCTTTGTAGAGTTTTAACTGTAGAGACCAAAACATTATTTTGGTCTCTTTATACGTCTTTAACAAATGACAAAACCATGACTTCATAGATACTGAAATTTGTCTTTGTGGTAACGTTTTTGAAAAGCTGATTTAGTCTGCTTTTGATTCAGTAGGATTCTTAGGTACTTTACTGTTTTTTTTCGGGGCGGGTAACATTTTCTCATATTAATTGATCTATAAGCTTTTATATTCATCTTTTTTAGTTCTGTCATCTTTCTGTCTTATGAATTATATAAAATTATACATTGTCTTATAAAAAGAGGTAATGACTCCTAAAATAGCATGTTCAGACCAAGTCTTTTCTTTTTTTATGATTCAGGAAATATTTAGAAGATACTAGATATAAAAAGACAAATACGATGTATAGCATATTCTAAAGCATTTTCTTTAGAACATTGATCATTAATTATTTCTGAAGTTCATATCGTATCTCTCCCTTTAATAATCACTTTTAGGGTAAGGTGCCTTGGCCATTTAGTGCATTTGTTGGTCTTTATTAATAAGAATACCAAATGAAAAGAAGTAGTACAAGTATTTTTAAAGTCATTTAAAATTTTAGAACTACTAATAGATTTTTTATAGTAGTCTGTTCTTATTTTATGAATGTGACATTCTCTTTTGAAGATATTTATTCCATCCCATTTGTTTATTATTTTATCCATCATAAATATAATGAAATCTTGGTTAACCAGTAGTTAACATTCTTATTAAGCTGACAATATTTTTGAGAGAGAAAGCAGACTCAGGAAACAGGAAACAGGAAAATCCTCACATTTACTTTAAAAATCTTCCTTCCTAAATCCTTAGGCAGTGAATCTTAACATTTTTGGAGTCACAGAACCCTTTGGATATCCTTGTAAAACTATCCTCTTATTTTAAAACTGCACATAGGAAAAGTAATTTCGTATGTAATTTCTGGGTTTTATGGTGCCCTAAGACCTATTTAGGGACTTTATATTAAGAACTTCTGTTTTTTAGATCAAAGGAAAATGACTTCTTGCTAAAAAATTCTGTTCTTCAGTAGTCAGGCTGATTAAAGAATAGCACTCAGACCAGGTAAACTAAGCCTTTCTAAGGCTAAAAGGGGATAATGGTGCTTCAGGCATCTACATACCCTCCAGAAGGGGACTGGAATTCTCACATCCAGAACAAAAACTACCAGCCCACTCCACCCATACCACATCCAGAGCCTATCACAAAATTTGTAGCCTCAGTGGTAGGCTACAGCAAATAGACACAGCGACCACAGTGGGTAACAGGCATCTGGCACAGTAACATTACCAAATACTTAAGCAAACCAACATCATGAATAGCTTACTATTCAAGAAAATTGAATTTCTAGAGCAAGCACATTATAATTTAAAAACAAAAATAATCAATGTATTTTTAGAGGAACGAGAGAGAACAATTCATAACTTATAAAAGAATGTTAGAAATCTTTGTGTTTTTATTTTAATGATTATATTTAAAATTAGACATACATGGACTGATAAGCAGAGTAGACACAGCTGAAGATCAAATTAGTGATCAGAAAGGTTGTGTAGTTATTCCAGCAAAAAAGGCACAAAGAATTGGGGCCGACAGATATTTTAACATCCATCTAATAGGAAATTCAGAAGGAGTGAACAAAGAGTGAAGAGAGGAAATAAATATATAATAGAAGAAAACGTTTTTGGGTTGAAGACACACACAGGTCTTCAAATTAAGGGCATTGAGTGCTGAGCAGGATGGCTGGAGAAAGACCTAAAGGTCACCTGCCCAAATGGTGTTACCGATTGGTGGTGGAGAACAGGCCATTTTTTATGTATTTGCTATAGTAAAACATCCATGAGCACCAGGTCTGTGCCTGGCACTTAGCCAGGTACTCTGGTACACAAAATTAGACATGGCTGCAAGTGTGGTGCTTCAATTCAAGGGTGAATGTATTAGATAATCAAGTATATAAATAATGCACAGTTTAGAGCCTTAAGTGGTGATATAAAGGATGCTTTGAGAACGTATAAAAAGGGCATTGGACCTAATTAAAGAGCATAGGAAAGTCTTAAAAAATACATTTGACCTGAGATTGGAGTATGTCGTTCACTGCTGAAAATGGGTGTATTTGCTTTCTATTTCTGCTATAACAAATTGCTGCAAACTGAGTGATTTGACACAACGGAAGTTTATTATCTTATATTTTCGGGGGTCAAAAGTCTTGAAATCAGTGTGTTGACAGGGATGTGTTCCTTCTGGAAGTTTTAGAGGAGAGTCCATTTCTTATCTTTTCCAGCTTCTTGACTACATTCATTAGTTTTTGGCCCCTTCAATTTTAAAGCATAGCACCTTCAAATCTCTCTGACTCTGACCTTCTTGCTCCTGTTGTCACATTTTTCCCTCATCCTCACTTTCCTGCCTTCCTCTTCTAAGGACCCTGATGAGTACATTAGGCTCACCTGGGTAACCCAGGATAACCTTCCCATCTCAATATTCTCAGGTCCACAAAGTCCTTTTTGCCATATAAGGTAATATATTTACAAATTCCAGGAATTAGAGCATGGACATCTTTCTGTGGGGGACATTATTCTGTCTACCACATGGGAGAAAAGAATATTCCAGAAAATGAGAAGAGCACCACAAAAGTCCTGTGATGGAATGTTCTAGAAAATGGAAGGAGGCCAGTATAGATGAAGTGTAGAGTGAGGGGAAGCATGAAACAAGATGAGACTCTAGAAATGTATTGAGGCCAGACCATGCAGGACCTTGCAGACCATATACAGGATTTGGGCTTTCATTCTAAGAAGAAAGAAGGCACTGACGTGTTTTAAGCAGGAATTATTTAAGATGACTTTTAAGATATAAATTTTGCAAAGCTCATATTTGATGCTATGAGAAGAGTGATTGAGGATGTGGGAAGAAGAGTAGATGTGAAAGGGCTGAGTAGGAGGCTGTTGTACTTGAGGTAATAGTGATGGTAGTAGAGGCAGAAAGATGATGATTTAGGAGTTTTTTGAATGTATGAGGACATATGTGGCCTGGTTTTGTGAGCTGAGGTGGAGGGAATAGTCAAGGATAAGTCCTCGGTTTCTGGATCATGCAACTGGACGAGTGGTGGGTGCTATTCCGAGATTAGGGACAATAAAAAGTTTTACAGCATTAGTTTGCAAAACAGGATTAAAATTCAACTTGGATATGTTAAGTTAGGAGATGATTTTGATTTATCACAGTGGAGTATAGGCAGTTGGATACTTAGATCTGGGACTGAAGACAAGATCTGAGTTAGATTGAATTTTACAAGTCGGCATTCTCAAGTAGTGGTTTTTGGCAGTACGAAGATGGGTGAGCTCCCCTAGGCTCCCCTGGAGCCTTGAAGGTTCTCTAGCAGTTAGTTTTCAGGAAAGAGAAAGATGAAGTGAATGAAGACAGAGAAGGTATGACTAGACAGTAGAGATAAACATAGTGCCATGGAATATAAGGAAAGAAGTGGGGAATAAATCACTAAAATCAAATATATACACTAAAATCAAACCTTAGGCAGCATGATAGGCCAAAAACGTTTGACTAGCAATGAATATCAATTGAAAAAGGAAAATAATTCAGTTAAAACTGAAGGTAGACTAGTAATCGACGATTAAGAATGCCAAATTAAGATTGTTCCTAAATTTTTCTTGATCATAAAGGAAATAAGTACTATTTGAAAACTTCCCAAAGAAGCTGAAGAAAACTGAAATAACAGTTGATACACCACCAAATTATAAACACCGTGAGGCAGCTACCTTACTCATCTTATGACTGCATTTAGACTGTCTAGTGCATAATGCACTACAGACACACAGTTGATACTTGAATAGGAAATACTGGAAATAATTCAGTAGAACAATGTAGTTCAGCCAGCCCTTTGGCTGTATTTCTCTTTGGTTCCTTGTCTACCTTGCTGCTCCCTAGAAGGATGATACGGCCATATCTAAGATATTTATTCTGAACTCTGATCCCTTAGAATACATACATTTTCTAGACTGTAAGCCATAGAAGGACGTTGTATCAAATAGGACAAGCTGGGTGACTAACAACCCCCAAATCTCAGTGGTCCAAGTAAAACAGGGTTCTTTTATTTATTTTTAGCTCCAAGTGCATGTCAGTCCATTGGGGTTGGCGGATTTGTGCAGTGTTGGTCACTCCAAGACCCAGGCTGGCTGAGCAGTCGCCAGCACCTCCAGTGCTGTTGGCTGCTGTGCTGGGCAAGAGACACACCTCTGAGGAGTTTCCACGTGCTCAGCCACGGGTTACAGGGGTGACTCATTGTTCATTACTAGTCATACCCGCTTCGTTACTCTCCCAGCTCCATGGGGACCAGGAAGTGCCATCTTACTTTGTACCCAGAAGACAGGAAAAACTGTCTTTTTTATGGTGATTTTGTGAAGTACCACAAACATGGATACTCTCTGTGAGTTTAGCTACAATCAGTACTTTCATTTTTCATGCTTTTGGAGTCCTTGAGTGCCTTGTCTTAAACTAAAGAATTTAAATTTCGACTCCAAAACATTATATTCGGGGAAAATGGCTTCTCTAAACATGCCATCTGAACTTAACCCGAGACTAGTAGGGAGTAGACAGTTTGCATTATAACTTTATACCATTTGTGTTTGCAAATGGGGCAGCATGTATTTTGCCTTTACCATAAATGGAATCTTCGAACTCCATGTAAGTTAACCTTTCTTTGGAATGCTTTGTGTCATAGATGTTATACATTTATTCTTTGTTCTAAATATTTAAAATACTTTTACTGTAAATCCTGAGATAGATTAAAGTATATGGAAACCTGCTTCCAGTATAACGCATCCTATCTCCAAGCATCTTGGGATAGCACTGTCAGAACAGATGTCCTGATTTGGGGCCTCTCCCCCTCACACGTGTGGTTCTCACAACACGGTCCCCAGCCACACACTCAAGTCACCATTCGACCTCCTCTTCTGTCTCTCCCAGTCTTAAGCCTCATTGAAGAGAGTCTCTGAAATATGCCCCAAATCCACCCATGCCTCTTCGCCTTCAGACACCCTCATTCAAACCACCATCTTTTCCTTTAATTACTGCGGTCACTCCCTAACTGATCTCCTCCAGATGCCTTTGCTTGTAACACTTTTGTGTCTTTCCACAAAATTTGGAAAATTTTTAAAATTACAAATTGGATAATGTCCCTCCCCTTCTTACTACTTTGCAATGGCTTTCTCTTACACTCAGAATTAAAACTAAATTTAAGGTTTTATGTGGTCTTGACCCCCTAATTCTCTGACTCTAGGCCCATTCTGCTTTAGATACATTCTGTTCTAGCTGTTTCTTAGCTATGTTAAGATCATTGTCTCTTCAGGGCCTTGCTATTTCCTCTTCTGAAATGTTCTTTCTCTGTTCTTTCTCATTGTTAATTACCAGCTCAGTTGATATCAGAGAGGCCTTCCATGACCCACACTATACAGGTACTTCTCCCTCCCCTCCCCCACTACTCTTTCTAATATTGCCACGTTTTAGCTTGTATAGTACATATTACCCTCGAAGATTGTATTATTTTATCTTTTCCTCTCCTCTAGAATATTCCAATTAGGCAAGGACCATATCTGTGTTTTTTACTATCATATCCCTATCAGCTAGAATAACACCTTCTATTTTAACAGGTTTTTAGTAAATACGTTCAGAACAAATACAACAAATCTCTTTTGGAGCCCTTAAACTCTTTTGTCTCAAAATGGAAGAGGAGAATGTGGAACTTTAGGGACATCCCTTAAACTCTCCTTATCTGCAGAATCATGGTAGTAGACACCTTGATCCATGATCTTTAAGCTTCCTTCTAGCTTTAGAATTCTGTGAATTCTAAGTATGTTGTAGTATCCCCAATAAATTGTTACATAACTAAGACTTAATTGTTTTTAACATTTGCAAAGTATTTCTCTACAGATATATATGACACGTAGGATACTAAGACTTCTTAAAAGATGTTACTTTTTAAAACTTTCTGTGAAATACAGTTTTACTATAACAGTATATGCATTCCTAAAAATTATTGCACTATGCAGAATTGTGTACAATAATATGAGAAAAATGGGGTTAGGATTACAACACTCAAAAACTTTGTCAATTACATATAAAAAAAGGTAAGAACCTAGTAAAAAATGGTGGCACAATTTTACACACGTTAAGTGATTAAGAAATACAAAATTACTATAATATGTATGGTATTCTACCTTGAAAAAGACCCGGAGTTTGCTTGTTAAAGTGAGCTTCAGAAGGACTGCAGCTTGGAAGCTTTGGGAAAGTGGTGCAAGGCTCTCTGAAATATGGCAAAAAGTTGTAACACCAGATGTGGATAGGTGTGGTTCATAGCAACACTGCAAGCTGAAGCAGCTGGTAGATGTTGGAGGTGTATGCATTTTGTGTATTTCTATGCTGCTCTGTTCTGAACTCAATTCAAATGGGTACAGTTTTCTGCATTCACCTAGTGAGTGCTTGTTCGAGAGAAAAAAATGCGCATAAGCAAATTTGAAGTTAACGTACTGAAATTGTTTCCTAATATACTAAGTGATGTAGGAACATATTTGCATTTCAGAACAAGCATTATATTAGAACTGAAATTTTAGAGTCAAAAAAATGGTTGCATAAATAGTACGCAGTTTCCACATATCTCACTCAGTTGCTGTAAATGTTTACATCTATGTAACAATAGTACTGTGGTCAAAACCAGGGAATTTACTTTGATGTTATACTGTTGACTAACCTTAGCTCCTATGCGCATTTTGTAATTTTTTTTTTCATTATTATTTTTCTGTTCTGGGATTCAGCTCAGGATCCCAATTCACCTAATTGTCATGTCTCCTTTGTCTTCCTCAGTCAGGATAGTTCTTCATTCTTTCTTTGTCTTTCCTGATCTTGACACTTGAGAGTCCTGGCCAATTATTTTGTGGAATATTCCCCTAATTTGGGTGTGTCTGATGCTTCTTCATGGTTAGACTGAGGTGATGTGTTTTTGACAAGGAAACCACAGAAGGGGCGTTGTGTTCTCGGTGCATCGTATACATGAGATGTGAGACGTTAATCTCTAAGATGTGTTTAGTGTTTCTGAGGTTTAATTGTATAATTAAATATGTTGTTTATACTTTATAGTCATTTGTTTTTAATGTGAGGTTTAATATCCTTCATTTATATTGGTTCTTTAACATTATTTCTTATGGATAAGCCATGTGGAAAAGGATTATAGTATTATGTATATGTCTGTATATCCTTTGATTATTTTTCTTTCTAGTATATTTTGATCCCTCAATTATTTTTATCAACGTGAGCGAGTATAATACTTTCGAAATAGTGGTGTTTTTCTGTGTTGTCTTTGTAAAATCTTTTTATATAATTACTATCATTATTTTGTTTCAGTTTCAATAGTAATGGGAATTCCTACAGTGAAGAGAGAAGTTAAATCTTACCTCATGGAAACTCTTCATTCCCTTATTGACAATCTATATCCTGAAGAGAAATTGGACTGTGTAATAGTAGTCTTCATAGGAGAGGTAATTATTTAATTGTTATTTTTTACTACATATAATAAGAGTTGAAACAATAATTGAATATTTGAATATACTTTTATAAGCATTTTTTTTAAATGTGATGAGTAAAGTCTACAATAATATATTTCATCTGATAGTTTAAGTTATGTCGTTTGTTATCTTGTTATGTTTGACTTAACTTCTGTCCTGCAGTCACAACCCAGGAGTAGCATGCCGTCCTCAGTGGAGTCACATCACATACATAGATCTTTGAGAACAGTGAGTCCCCATTTCTAGCTCTAGGACCTGAATTTGGAGATTTGCACTGCTGTTCTTTGGGAGTTTTGATACCTAAGAGAGGTTTATCCTAGGCCAGGGTTTTGTCATCTCTATTCTCTCCACCCCTTCTCCATCCTCCCAAGTACTCCCTTTTATGCAGCTGTCATTATTATTCAAAAAAGTATAAATATGTGAATGAGGAATATTATATTACTTGTATTTTAGTTTCTTAAAAAGATCTAG
>NW_006434441.1:567567-592141 GCF_000325575.1 Pteropus alecto
GAGTAATTATTTCCTTAATTATTATATGGAATTTCAGAATGTGAAAGGATTTAGAACATCTTCTGGTTCTGGCCCACTGATTCCCACCTTTTCAGTATTTCCTGTATCTTTCTAAATGAAAATGTTCAGAACAGTTACAGATATGTGTACTTAAAATTTGCATGCTCTTCCTCCATATAGATATAAATATTATTGATATTCTGAAATATAGCTTAAGAAAATATTCCTGTGGCTTGTATACATATATATAAATGGATATGTTCTATATATATTTTAATATCGGGGACATTTTTTCATGCCGAAAAGAAATACTACAGCATCATTTTTTATGGCTACAAAATATTCCATTGTATGGTTTTAACATAATTTAATTTCTGATAGATAGACATTTAGATTGTTGCCAAGGTTTTACTATTATTTTCAACATGGTGTTGAGCATTACTATAAATCAATCTTTGTGTCCTTTGTGTAGTTACTGAGGTAGGATCAATTCCTGAATGTGGAATTGCCAGGTCAGAGTTCATATACATTAAAATGTTCATACGTAGCCAGAACACCCTGCAGAAGTTGACCCAGTTTATTCCTCCTCCAGCAGTCTGATTTCTCTGTTCCTGTGCTCTACTAGATACTATCAGTATCTAGTAGTTCCTGTGCTCTACTAGATACTATCAGTCTTTAAATTTTTTGTCAGTGTGATGTATTATATAAAAATATGATACAAGTTTTGTTTAATTTGGATTTCTTTACCGCATGGGGTTAAATGTTGGTTTATAGGTTTTTTTGACCGTTTGTAATTATTTTTATAGCCTTTGCTCATTTTTTTTTGGTGATTTTTGATTCATAAGAAATTTTCATATTTGAGAGGAAAACTTTTTGACATATTTGTCTTTAGCATGAACTTCATTTGTGATTTTTTTGTCTTTTATAGAAATTTTATATTTTAAGTAATTGCATATTGTATACCAGTAGAAATTGGTGCAACCTCCTTGGAAAGCACTTTGGCAATAGGTACTAAAATTTAAAGTATATCCTGTGACCCAGCATTCTGCTTCTAAAAATTAGCCCAGTAGAAACATTTGCAGGTGTGCAAATATAGCACACAGACTTATGTATTACAGCTCTACATGTACATTAATTTTTTAAAAATGGAGAAAATGGTCATAGCAGGTATCTTGAGAATTAGGATTATGAGGAATGCCACTTTCTATTGTATGCAATTTTATGAAATTAAAAATTTTTTTACAATGAGTGTATTGATTTTTATTAGAAAAAAGCTCTAATAGTATAAAAGGAAAAAAGCTATATTTATACACTTGAAAAACAGCTTTCAGTGTATAGACAGATAAGTGCATGTAAAGATTCAAGACCCTCTTGCCGTAGCCATTCATCTGATCACTAAGATGTGATAACACTGGATTTGGAGTCAGACGGCCTGTGTTCAGGGCCTGGATTCTGCCACTCACTGCCACTTGAACAGTTAGTTTTTCTTTCTGCAACTTCAGTTTCTTCATTTCTAAGATGAGAATAATGTCACCGAGCCTTAGAGGTCACCGGTGTTGCAGGCACAGCAAGCTCACACGGGAGTGGCGGTGCGTGTTGGAAGCATTCTGAACTCTGGAGACCCCGCTCCTAAACTGCAGGATTTGTACGCGTAGCTATATGGAATTTTAATAGTTGGAAGAAAATCTGCACTGAACAGAGGAAAAAATTTACAGAGTTCATTGAATTGCCTTTGGGCAATTTCAGATTGCTAATTACTGCATTTGGTTCTACCTTGATTAGTACCTTGAACCGAAGTGTCTGGCAGCCTGGGGCCCATCTAACACTAGTAACAAGTGTGTATTCTGTGGCTTTCACTCGATCTATACATGGGATAGTTTCTAGATCTAGATCTCTCGCCTCTCCCTGAGTTGGTATTTCCAGCTACCTATTTGATGACATTATTTGAACTATTTTATGGGTAACTCAGTCTGTCCGTAACTAAATTAGTCTGCTTCTTTTACAGGTTTCCCATCTGTTTATTAAAAGTTCTTTACCTCATATTGTTAACAGGTCTGCGCTCTAAGTCATCCTACTGTCAGTTCACTCCGTGGACCTGTGTGTTCTCAGTTCCGTTTGTGTTATTCCTTAATCTTAAACGTTACCGCTTCCTCTCTCTTTCTTATTTATCCTGTAGATCCCAGCTCATCCCCTTTATAAAACTGTCTCCCGTTTGAAATTAATCTAGAGTAAATAGGCAAAAGTATATTTATTTTTTACAAACGTTTTCAATTTTTTGTGAAGGACTGAATTATCTCTGGTCCACTTTAACATATGAGGAGTAAATTAAGAATGCAAAAGAACTGGAGAAGATACACATAGACAACAAAGGGTAGCATAATCTCTTCGTCCCTGTTTGACTTTCTGTTCTTCGTATTCTTTTTTCTTGAAAGAGGGACCATAAAATGCCCCCGTAGGAGGAGATGAGAGACAGAAATATAATTATTAGCTGTATTTTGTTCTTTGTTTCTCTCTGGTGATTTCTCCCTTAGGGGTCTGTTGGGCTTATATGATGAGACATGCAAGGTTTTAGCCAGTTAGCTCGATGCATTATTTGAAAGTTCACTGACTCCAGTCTGGAATTGCAGAAGGAGTTGAGAGGAACGAATTCTAGTTGTTCTGACAGACGCATGAAATGATTCAAGTGTGATTGTTCACTTTTTAATTGTTTCATTTTTGTTTCTGGTTTTACTTATAATTTAATTATAGTTTTGTATTCTAATGATCTTTTGTCTGTTTGCCTCCTAATTTTTTGTTATATATTTTATGCTATTATTTATTAAAGTTCTTGTTATACTGTATCGTTATTTATATTATTTCTCATTTATGATCATTTCTGACAAAGCATTTTCCTACATTGTACTCTGGATTTTAGGAAAAATTATTTTTCCTTTCCCATTCTTTTATTTGGAGAATTCCCTGTCTTATGAGTCTTGGTGAAAGGAAGTGCCACCCTCCAGCCAGGGAAACTGAGTGTCAGATGCCTGCTTTACCAGTCCCAGCGGCCAAGTGGCTAGTCTCATCCTGGACTTTGAGTGGAGCATCATTATTTTCAGATGACATGGAAAACCCAAAGGAATAAACAGACACAAATGATTAGAAATAACGGGAATTTATCAAGGTGGTTGGATATAGGATCAGTTTATATTTCTATGTACCAGTAACAGAAAATAAGAAAATATATTTAGAAGGAATATTTTTCTAAAGAAGTGGAGATTGCGGACAGTCCATTCTGGTGATAACCAGTAGTGGGGGTAGTGTTGTCTTTCCAGGGGCCACAGGGGCAGAGTCCAGAGGCATCAAGGACTGATGGTGAGGGCTTTGCAAGCTGTGGCTTGGGAGCATTCTGTGATATCAGGCCGGTCCAGCCTTATTTCTGCCACCTTCCTATCCTGGTTCCTCAGGCAGACCGGAGGTTTTGTGAATTCTCATCATCTTTTAGTCCCTTGTTCTTCTGACTGTTCTGCCCACGTCAGTTTCTGTTGGTTGCAACTAAGATCCTGACTGATACAGGTTGTATCTTGTTCAAAAACACCTCAGTTGCCACCTAAACAGAACAGTCAACATGGATTCACAGGGTAGGTGGCTACATGCTGTTCCAGGTAAAAGGAAAAGACAAAGTGAGTGTTGGAGGCAGGCTTCAGGAAGGATATTGCCTAAATCATAAAAGCCACATTGCTGATGATAACCAATAAAGATCGCTGAGAATTTGGAAAGACAAGTTTAGGTAGCTCATCTATATATCATTCTAATTATTCACACTGTTTCTGCAGTTTGCCTAGAAACATCCCAAAGGCACGTTTAAGTTTTAAGTTTCTAAACAGAAGAATTCAAGTTGAGATTCTGTAATGAAATAGTAAATTCATCATGTTAGAAAAGCACCTAAAGATGGTCTCTGAAAAACTAAGTTTAGAGAATTTCCCCTTCATAGAGTGTTTAATATGTGGCATGAAAACAGTTTTGCTTTTTATTGAGTTGTCTCGTTTTACCGTTGTACATATTTTAGTTTGTATTTTATAGTCAGAGTGCCTGACACCTTTACTAAGCCTACTTTAAATTCTTTTATTTAAACTGGGTTAACAATGCTAGTTAGTCAGCTCACCTATGGGCAGAAATTTGCAGAGCAGGTAGATTTATAAATGAATTCAGAAATTGAATAACCAGAGAGAATTGATTGAATTGCTGTGGGGTTTTTTTGCTTTTTATTTTTCTATTATATATTTTATTTACTAGGAATCATTTCCTATGTACTTAAATTTTTTGGATAGATTATACAATCATATGCTTTAAAAATTATAAATGCGTGTGTTGTATACCTTGAAAAGTCTTCCTTTAGTGCTGTCCCCTAGCCACCGATTTACCATCTCCACTGGCAACAACTGTTTGATTGTGGTTGTACCCATTCAGAGGTATTTAACGGGTATATATGGGGGTATTCCTTCTCCCTATTTCTGCATAGATGGTATAATATTAACTTTTCATATTAGAATATAAAGAGCTATTGATATTTCTTGTCAACTTTGATAAAATGTTTTCTTAGAAAATTTTACATTTTATCCAGGTTTTAAAATTTGCTTTATACAGAGTGGAGCAACTCCCTGATTTCATTGTGTACATGTGTATACTTGTACTCCTCCCTCTTTTTGGATTTGTTAGTTAGTGAACCTGTTTATATTTATTATTCTAAAAACTATCTTTGGGTTTATTATTATTTCTCTTTTTTTTCTAATTTATGTCTTTTAACATTTTTTCTGCTTTTGTTAGTTCCATTTTATACTGTACAAACACCTCGTCCCAGATGCTAAATTGATTTATTTTCATTATTTTTGTTAATGTAAAAATGAATGTTTTTTTCTTTTGAGCATTGTTAGCTGTATCCCATAGGTTGGTATCTTTGATTCTCATTGATAACTATGTGTAATGTCAGTGCAGTTGGGTGAACACCATATAATTGACTTAGTCTTTTCTAGTTCGACAGTCTATGTGTTACCTGAATGTTTTGGAACATTTTTACATCCCAGAGCACCTGGGGAGTGCAGTAGCATCAGCAATGGATAGTAGCCCTCTCTGTAGTCATGTTTTCTCAAGCTCTCATAATTACCTGTTAGTCTTATTTTTAATAAAAGCAAAGGTACAGATTTCATTCTAAGTATTCTTTCACTCATTGAACAAGTATTTATTGAAGTACTGCAATGAGGAAGATACTAGAAGAAATTAAAAATCTTTTTAAAAATATCCATTAGATGATAGATTGTGCTCTTAACTTGTAGTCTCACATTACACAGTAATATTTGTCAATTTTAAAATAAAGATTTGTATTTTTTTTGTAAGTATCAGTTCTACGTGCACATGGTGTAAGAGTCTAGTTAGTTCCACAAATTTCTTTATAGTATTAAACAGCAGTCTCCTGTCTTCACTTTTCCAACCCCCCTTTCCTTTGCTTTTCCCTTCCTCATTTCTTCTCCCTCCGAGACCTTTTGGCTTTTTTAGTTCCTGCTGGCTGGCCCTCAGGTGAAGTGACTCCCTGTCATGCTAATCAGGGATGCTGTTGACATTATTCTTTGATCGTTTTAAAGAACAACTTTTAGTTTTATTGACTTTATCATTTCTCTGTTTTCTGTTTCATTAATTTTCACTCTTTGTTATTTCTCTCTGCTTGCTTTTCGTTTGGCTTGCTCTTCTTTTTCTAGATTTTTAAGGTGAATGCTTAGACTATTGGTTGGAAAGGGTTGTTTTCCCTAATATAGGAAATTTAAAGCTATAATTTTTTCTCTGAGCATCACTTTAGCTGCATCCCATTAATTTTGATATGTCAGGTTTTTGTTTTCATTCAGATCAAAATACTTTCTAACTTGTAATTACTTCTTTCACCCATAGTTTACTTAGAAATATGTTTTTTAAATTTTACCTATTTGTGGATTTCTCAAATTTTCTTCTGTTTGATTTTTAATTCAACTCCATTGTAGTCAGAGGACAGACTTTGTATGCTTTCAGATCTTTTAAGTTGATCAGTATAGTAGTCACCCTTGTCCGCAGGGGATATGTTCCAAGACCCCAGTGTATGAAACCACGGATAGCACTATACCCTACATGTGCTATGTTTTTCCTGTACCTACACACCTTTTCACTTAAAGGAAGCACTCTCTGGCTTCTCTTCAGAATATCTGAATTGTCATCATCACTATTATGTTTTGGGGCCATTATTAAAAAAAGAGTGACTTGAACAAATATATGACACTACAACAGTCAGTCTGATAAACAAGATGGCTACCAAGTGACTAACAGACAGGTGGCATATAGTGTGGACACACTGGATGAAGAGGTGATTCACATCCCAGGCAGGATGGAGGAGGACAGCATGAGATTTCATACGTTACTCAGATGGCATGTAATTTAAAACTTAGGAATTGTTTATTTCTGGGATTTTCCATTTAATATTTTCAGACCACAGTTGACTGTGGGTAACTGAAACCGCGGGAAGCAAAGCCGTGGATAAGGCGCGCTCCTGTACTTGTTTATGAAACTAGCACATGGGGCCTGTGAACAAGGTTCCAGGGTATTTCAAAGCTTGTTTATGGACTTGCATGTGGAACTTACCCTGGACTAAGTGCCATGTGTGCTTAAGAAGAGTGAATTCTGCCGTTGTTGAGAGTGTTTGTAGATGTCTCTTAGGTCAAGTTGATCGATAGTGCCCTTCAAGCCTCCTGTAGACATGCTGATTTTCTGTCTAGTTGTTAGTTGTTTCTGTTCTCGATTTTAACAGGTTACTGTGTTAGTGCAACAGTATTTTGGCCTGTAATTTTTAAGCAGCTAGATTTTAAGATGTTTATTTATGCATTGGTTGTAAATTGTAAAAATGTCGATTGGGAAGAAGTTGTATGTGTATATAATAGTCCATAAAATTCGCTTGTAATTCGACGCATATTTACTGAAACAGTGGCAGTAAGTGCTAGGCATGCATGTCATTGAATAAAACAGAGTCTTCGCCTGATGAAACTTACATTATAGAGGACAGATAAAAAACTAATATATAGTGTGTAAGATGGTAATGAGCCTGTGGAGAGTAAATCAGAGTGAACAGGAAAAGGGAGGACAGGGTTGCAGGGATGGTTTATTAGAGGTCAAGACATTTGGGCACAGACCTGAGGACATGAGAATGAAACAGTTTCAGCAGAGAAATAGCCCTGAGGCCAAAGTACTGCTTGGCACATTTTGTGAAACAGCATGGAGAGGCCTGCGTGGCTGGAGCAGAAAAGGTGAGGTGGTTAGAGAAGGAGTGAGGTGGACCAGATCACGTAGTACACTATAGGCCATTGTAAGAACTTTGCTTTTATTCTAAATCAGAGGACTGGGCCACATAGCAAATATTTAGGCTTTGAAAGCTATACATTCTCTGTTGCAGCTATTTAACCCTGCTGTTCTAGCCCCAAAACAATTGTAGACACTACTTAAATGAATGGGTGGGGTTATGTTCAAATAAAGTGTTGTTTTACAAAAGCAGGTGTCGAAAACAGGCAGCAGTTCTGTTTTGCCAGCTGCTGGTCTAATTAAGATGTAAAGTCATTTGAGGGTTTTGAGTAGGGAAGACACTTGACTTTTTTTCTTTAGGGCACTTTAAAACAGCATTTTGAAATAATTTTAGATTTACAGAAAAGTTGTAAAAATAATACTGAATATTCCTTTCACTCAGCTTGTTCTAATGTTAACTTAGGTAGCTTAATTTTATGTGACTTAATAAAATGCTCAAAACCAGGAACTTAACATTGATATAATACCGTTAGCTAAAGTATAGACTTTATTAAATTTCCATGTTTTTCCAACTCAGGTCACTTTTCTGCTTCAGCATCTAATGCTGAAATACCACATGACTCCTTAATTTCTTCCTATCCATGACAGTTCCTCAGTTTTTTTCTTGTCTTTTATGAACTTGGGCACTTTTAATGAGTACTAGTAAATTATTTTGTAGACTGTCTCAATTTGGATTTGTCCGATATTTTCTCATAATGAGATTGCAGTTATTCATTTTTGGCAAGAGTAACATGTTTTAAAAGGATTACGCTTGTTGCTTTGGTAAGGGCAGAAACAAGATTATTTAGAATTGCAATAATCCAACAGGCTTGAACTAAGATAGTTATGGAGGCAGTGAGAGGTGGTCAAATGAGCATCAACAGAGTAGGAGAATGAAAGGAAGAAAGGCTATGGTGGATATATTGGAAATGAAGAAGTCTTTTTTCCTCCTCTTTCCTTTTAATTTCCTCTTTCTTACTCTTTCAACAGCTTGACCATTTTAGAAACTAGCAAAGCTAATTGTGGTATTTGTTAGCCTTTTTTGGTACATTTGCATTAAATTAAAGTATTATAATTATTAGGTAGATAAGAATAGCTTTTTCTTGGACCATAGGGAAATAAAATTTATTATGAGCTGCCTGCCTTATTCTCATACATGCTTATCCTTTTAGTCTTTTTGATTTGTCACTTGTACATATTACCTTTCTAGAATTCTCATTGGTTCCTTATTCTGTAAAGTTGCACCTGTTCTAGCTGTGATGGAGTTAGTAAAGACTGGACTTATCTTATTGCTGTAGGGAACTAGTAAGCTGGACAAAATGTAGATTCATTTGTTTTCAGACACTAGACAGCAGACTGAGCAGGATGTGATTCCCAGAGAGAGAGAGAGAGAGAGAGAAATAAATGCAGGCAACACGATTGCCCCAACTTTCTGCCCAGAGACACATTTCAGATCATGTTGCAGGAAGCAGAATCCTAAAGACAACATCTGGAAGTTGCAGAGCAGAGTTCCAGAAAGGAGCATGCTACACAGAAAATGATGGTCCCTTTGAACCTTGATTGTTTTGGGCCCCACATGCACAGGCTGGAACTCCACAAGTCTGGGAGAAGAATGATCGGGGGGCTGTAAGCTGGACAGTTCCCATCGCTCACACAGGCCAAGGTCTGACCAGCCAGAGTGGCCCATCCTTCGTAATTATCTGGAGTGTTCAGAGGGGTCAGCACCTTCATGTGAGGGCTGAACTGTCCTTAAAGTGGTCATTCTTTACCAAACCAGAGCAGAGCTTCAAAGGGATTAGCTGATCCACAAATACCTGTCTGCTAGAATCAAGCACAGTACTTTTTAAAAGATAACAAAATCGAGACACTCATTAATGTAGAATTTATAATATCCAGTATTATATAAAAATGTTAGAATGCCAAGGAGCAAAAATAATGTGACCTTTTACCTAGAAGAAAATGTAGCCAATAAAAACGTATTTACAAATGGCAGATAAGGACAATAAAACAACTATTATAAACATTTTCAGGTACTTAACACAGTGAGGAATGGAATGGAAGATATGTAAAAGAATCAAGTGGAACATAAAGTAATAAAATTACAGTGTATGAAATTAAAAATTCACCGCAAGTTCTTATCAAATGAGACACAGTAGAAAAGGTCCGTGAACTTAATAGAATCTATCCAAAATAAAATAGAGAAAAAGACTGAAAAAATAAAGAACAAAAAATAAAGAACAGTGCCTCAGTGACCTATGGGATAATATTAACTGGTATACCGCACGTGAAATTGAAATGTTAGAGGGAGAGAATAATGGCTGAAATTTTTTCATATTTGATGAAAAGTATAAACTCGTAGATTCAAGAAGTCCAGCAAATCCTAAGTAGAATAATTACAAAGAAAGCCACTCTAAAGTATGTCATGATAAAATTGCCGAAAACTGGAGATAAAGAGATCTTAAAAAGAAGCCAAAGAAAAGACACTTTATGTACAGAAAAAGAAAGGTAAGAATATTGTAGAGCAGACTCTTGCTAAAAAAAAGATGCAAGCCAGAGACACTGGAACAAACTCTTCAAGTGTTTTCTTAGATGAATTGTCTTATGTTTCGTCAATCAACATTACACGGTGTTCATGCTACATAGAACCTGATAACATTCAACTGTGTGGGCACCTTTAAAGAGAGGAACTTCATCCTCTATCCCTTATTTAGGTGGGCAACCTGAGGGCCCATCCACTGTGCTCGCTTACCTGCCATGGCTTCCTGGTGTGTCACAAGCCCATTTTGAGTCCCAAGTAAGTCCTTTAAGATCATGTATAGTTTCTTTCAGAACTTGTTGGAACAGGTAGAAAGTGAGTAAGGGTAGAGAAGACTTGAACACCATTATCCACCTATTGATATAAAGTCGTAAGATGTTATTTAGGAAGTCACCGTGATAGGTAGTGGTTATCATCTTATTTTTGTGGCCTCTTTCCAGAGACCATCTTATAACCTCTTTGGCTAATGCAATCTTTGTGTCTTACCAGGACTCATCCCAGTACAGCAGTGTGATCAGGGCTTTTCAGCATCCCATTAATCATGTGTTCCTAGGTGTGTGTGTGTGTGTGTGTGTGTGTGTGTGTGTGTGTGTGTGTGTGTGGTGTATTTACAAATTAATAACATACCTCTAAAATATATCAAAAATGGAGTATTTTACAGTATGATATATTCCAGTGGATTGTCTTGCACATATGCTGTCTCTGGTCAGAGTAAAAGCCCTAATTAACAAAGCCCTAAATAACCTACAGTATTCCGTTTAGTGTTTTGTTTATTTTTGTAGATTTGAATAGAAACATCAGATTTAGGATTAAATGTCAAATCATCAGAGAGACTTTTCTTTGACAATCCTGTTTAAATAGGTCATCTCTGTTTTTCTCTATTACTGTATACTCTTTTTTAGCACTTAAACAGTTATATGTATATATAACTTTTTTATGAACTGCATTTTCCACTAGTTTTAAATTCCACAAAGCAGAGATCTTGTCTATTTTATTTAGTAATCTGTACTCAGAACTTAACAATATGGCTGTGATATGGATATAAATATGTATATATATCCACTTATCTCCCAGCTTATGGGGTAGGCACTGGGTAAGTATTTGTAGAATGAAATGACTAGAAAGACAGTAGTAAATTTACATAAGAAGAACCTTTTTTAAAACCAATTTTTACCTTTCTTCATGTTATTTAAAACTCAGTTCTTTTAATTCTATGTGCTCTTTTAATTTGGTCCTTAAAATTTCTTTCTCTTTTTCCTCTGGGTAACTGTTTTATAGCAGCCTCAGGTCTCTAACATTTGCAACATTCTTTTTTTTTTCATAGGAAATTCCCTCTAACTTTCTATTTTATACTTTGGGCCATTAGAATGAATTTCTATAATTTATTTTTAGTATCCTTTTACTCAGATCTCTGCTTCACACATTTCTCTGTGCAGTGGTACAGAACACAGCAGTTGTGGCATATTCAAAAGCGATTGGTTGATTTTAATTGAAGGTCTCCCTGAAATAAATCAGTTGACTTTGTTGCAGTTTTCTGACGGCCATGATGTTTCACAAAGCTGTACTTCTTTTCAAATGGGACTTTACAAATTACTGATTTATAATAGCAAAGATGGGAACTTATCTCTTACTAGGGTTTAATTGATTCTTAAGCCAAATATGTATCTTGATGAATTGTTCTACGCATGAGTATATATTGGTGAATTGTGGTCAGTATTAGTGGCTTGTTTAAACCTGATTTAATGCTTCTTAAATTTTTCCTTATATATCCCTAAGAGAAGTCGTGTGACCTTGTACTCCCACAGTTCCACTCACACAATCTAAAATACTTGTTTTTTTACATTTAACTTGATTGCTTAGGTTTTTTTTCTTTTATAATTCACATAAGATACAGTTCACCTATTTAAAGTCACAGTTGTACAGCCATCATCTCAATCAATTTTAGAAAATTTTTGTCACCCAAAAAGGAACTTTGCCATCACCCATTAATACCACTCACTCTCTCCTCAACCCTAGGAAACTATTAATCTACTTTCTGTCTCTCTGGATTTTTATATTCTGGACATTTTATATAAGTGCAATCATATAATATATGACTGGCTTCTTTTATTTAGTATAATGTTTTCAAGATTCATCCATGTTGTAGTATGTATCAGTAATATCTCCTAGTTTTAATATAAAAATATTTAACTTCACTTAATCATGAAGAATGCTTGATTCTTCATGATGCTCTTGTTACATATGTCCACTTTCCACCTATCCTAAGTATACCGTGTTTACATACCCCTAGAATATACATATCCCAATTTTAAATTCACAGATATATTCTCAGAATTGGATGATAATACTATGTTTTAAGAAGTCTCCACATGCCTTTAAAAAATTGCAGAAAAAAGTGCTCTCTTAAATCAAGAAAGCCCCAGATCTCAGAGACTGCCTGTCTTATTGCCAACATTTGAGTGGGGGAGAGGCAAGTGGAGGCCCTGATGGAGTCACAGATGGCCTGGCTGTGTGTTCTGGCCAGTTACATGACCCTCAGAAGAGCCTCCTCAGCTAATGCCAGGAAGGGTTGATTCTGCCATATGAAAGTGGCACCAAGTACAGTCCAAGCGAATCTTTTGCTAGTTCTGTCAATTAGCATGCAACATGAGAGTTATATGTAGTATTAGATATGGAGCATTTGCATTTCATAAATTTTAATACAATTACATAATAAATCTACATTCACATAAGTTTATTTGCCCTCCCCCTCCTTAGAGAGCCTAGTAGAGACAGGGAGCTGGTCTTGTTAATATTTGCATTCCTCTTTTCCTTGGATAGGCAAAATAACTGGCACTCAGCAAATGCGTATCAGATTGAATTTCAGGTTGTTGCTAAATTTATTAAAGTTTTTATAAACAAAGTCTTGATCATGTTCTTCAAAATTAGAGCCTGATGAGTAGTAAGATACTCACTGGTTAAATATGTGGATGATAATTTATCAAAAAAGACATCCCTACTGTTTGTGTTTATATAGGAAAGTACAGAGGGTTTTGAGCTGTGGTCCAGTTGTATCTCCATAGTTCCTAAGAGTTTGTGGTCTTAATAAGATGTCTCATCTTAAGTTTTTTAATTTAATGATAAAAATAGGGATTACTTTTAATTAAAAAATTAAAGTTAAAATATTCTTCAAGAAAACTTCTTATAAAACATTTTATCATTCAAAAGTTTTGTAATTTCCAGGGTTAAGCTTTATCTTTTTTGTTTGTTTTTCCTTAAGTTTTAAGCATTTTGCCAGACATTATCACGTAGATCAAACTTGATGCATAATTGATTTCTTTCAATAATCGAGCATTTTAATATAAGCTGCCACTGCATTTAAAATTGATAGGGGTTTTGGATCGTCATATGTATATAATTTAAAAGTACACAAGTCTGGTAAATGTTTATTTCTAATTGTGGTAAAAGTGCTCTTGACTTGGGTTCTCATTGTCAGCCTGATAATAATAATACAGAATAATACCAAAGCGTTTTATTATATTTTTATCATTTAATATTATAGTCTCCGAGGTATTATTTCCTCCCACCTTTTTTTTTGATATGACAGGAAACTGAGTCTCGGAGAAGTGACTTACTTTTACACTTGATCTTAGCCAAAAGGCTGAGAAGCGATAGAAGTGACTTACTTTAAATTATACAGGCCAGTAGCTACAGAGGCAAATCTTGAACCTAGGTTTTATGATAAAAAAATATAGTATCTTATTTATTCTTTACTTAGTTTGGATGTTTTAGAAGTAGAAATTCTGTGCTCAGTTTTTTTCTATTGAATTGAATATAGACAGTTGAAAATAATAAAGACAGCTATCTGCTTATTGGATTAGTAAGTACTCAGTGGTCTATAGTGGTACAATAAAGTAGAATACAGAAATGCAAATCCCATTAAATTGTCTGAAAATTTAACGTAATGTTTTCGATGAATGTTTCAATTATTTAATTTTGAGTTCAGTATTAAAAGTTAAATAAAAATATAAAAGCAATGAACGTAGGTACAATTTTTTTTCTTTCCCAGACAGATATTGATTATGTACACGGTGTTATAGCCAACCTGGAGAAAGAGTAAGTTGTTCTTAATTATGGAAGTGAAAATAATCATTACTGTTATCTCTTCGCTTTCTGCTAAAAAAATGCCTTTTGTAGTTCATTTCTCTTGGAGTTCAGTGTTCTTTGGGCCACCTATAATTGGTCTTTTATATTGTCATAAAGTAGGTGCATATCTATCCAGTTATCCGAAGGGATAAATTGGTGTATTTCATTATAGAAAAGACTTGAATGTTATATGTACGTTACATTATCAAATAACTCTTTAATCTGGAAGACAGTGATTAGAGAGAGAGTCATATGAGATTATGTAAATCTTTCCACCTTCTGTTTACCAAGCAAAAGTTTTTCTGACAGAAGAAAATCTAAGTATGGGTGGTGAATACACAATGCAATATATATATGACTGTCGAATTATATACTTGAAACATTGGATTTTGTTGATCAATGTCACCTTGACTTTTTTATTAAAAAAATTTAATAAAATTTTTTTCTGCTGTCAGGGCAGATAGTCATGTAGCAGTTTCAACCTTCGGTGCTAAACTATGTCTAAATCTGTTCTTTCGTTCTGCAAAGCTTGAGGAATGATTTACTGTGAGCAAGGCACATCACAGTTAACATTTAAAGAGCTTAGTAAATTTCATGTATCATTAGTTTTTAAAATATTGCCTTCATCGTTTTAAAAGTGACATCATAAAAGTTTGTCTTGATATGGGTTTCTTCATTGAATTGTATCTGTTTTTTGCCCCCAAAAGACATATTTTCTATTTAAAAAGACAAAAGAGAAGCAACAATTATTTACCAAGTCTAGGTTTAAAATAATATGGCTCTATATTTGTCTATCATGATGCTAAAACCAGAGATTTAAAAAAATATATGCATAATTTGTTATTAAATTTCATTTGTTAGAATTTTCCTCAAGTGCTCAGTTTCTTGGCAGCCTCATGGAAACACAGTTTAGCCTCGACTCCTTGCTATAGGACCAGGGCAGTAAGTCCTGGCCCCTCTACCTATGGGCCACATGGCATGTCTGTGGTGCTCATGCAGTGGGTCCATTGATTCCCTTTTCCCTCAGTTTGTAGGAAAACCACACCAAAAAACAAAAGTGCAGTTAAGCCCTGAGAACATTTGTGTGAAGGCAGGTAATTAATTGCACAGGCATTTTGTGGAGATTTGCAAAAATGAAATAAGAGAGAATGCAAATAAGAATGAAATTACATTCGAGTCAGTAAAGACGGATTGGAAAAACTTGAGAACAGAATTTCTCATCCTTGGCACTGTTGACATCTTGGTCTAGATAATTCTCTGTTGTGAGGATGGTCTCACACGTTGTAGGGTGCTGTAACAGCATCCCTGGTGTCTACCCACTAGATGTCAGTACTGCCCATAGTTAATGACAGCCAGATGTTTCCAGACATTATTGCTCAGTGTTCCCGCAGCGGACACAGTTGCTCCCAGTTGAGAAATGCTAGTTTAGAATGACACATAGTGTATAACCCACAACTAAACCTTCCTGAAAATTGAAGAATTTTGATTTATGCATAAATACATATATATAGACACACATTCATTAGTTTGTTTTTCTTCAGCTTCTCTTTTTCTGTGCACCTTGATTTGGTTTCTTAAAATCCTTATACTTTTGGGGAAAATAATACCTGCAGTTGGCCTAGGGTTTCCATGCTACTCTGAGGGTAGTGGCATTTTACAGTTTTTAAAGCATTCTTTTTAAAAAACCTTGCGCTGTTGGAAAAATCTGTATTTTCTTGCTAATCACTTCATTGAACACATTGTGACCATAAGAGTATACCTTACTGATGTGTTTTATGTTAACACAGTTAATTGGGCATGAAGATAAATCAAATCCCACAGAACTTAAATAACTCAACTAACCTTTCTCATGATAGATTTTCTAAAGAAATCAGTTCTGGTTTGGTGGAAATAATATCACCTCCTGAAAGCTATTATCCTGACTTGACACACTTAAAGGAGACATTTGGAGACTCCAAAGAAAGAGTGAGGTGAGTCTGTGCAGTTCGCGGCCCCGCCTCTGTGAGTATAGTACATGGTGAATGCAGTTCTTGTTTATCAAAGCTTACTTAACACACTTTAGGGTTGGGCTGATCAGGGAGAACTAAGAGATTTTTGGATATTTTATTGGAAATTCTGTGGAGTTTCTGATGAGAGGTTGTATTCAGTAACTTAATAATTTTTATAACTGCTGCTCTGGTGTTGTGACTTTTCTTAGGAGTATATTCATTGAAACTTAGAAGTTAGTCCAGATAGTAATCTCATGTCTGTGTGCAACATAAATGAGAACTGACTCAACAGAAGTGAAAAAACAATAATACCGTTCTGCAAAATTATATTGCCATATTGTTAGTTGGATTTATTTGTAAATCGCTAAACTTGAAGAGCATAAAAACTTCCATTCTGTTGTTATTAAAAAACAAAGTAATCTAAGAGTTATTGATATTTTGGAATTTCTATAACCAGAGGAAAGGAAATAATGGTGTTTCAAGAAGAGATTTATTATATTTCTTGAGTTGTTAATTTGTCCCAAAGGCAGATAATTGGTTAATTATCTCTCAATAACTGTAATTATATTTTTAGGAAATTTAAGTTTGGTCGATTTTGGTTAAAAAAAAAAAAATCTAGGTAATCTCATTAAATTCAGACCAGCCTGTGAGCTATATTCTGAAGTTTGCTTAGTGTGAGTCAAAGCTTTTATTGTTTTTTTTTTTAACTGGCTTTTAGAACCACTTCTCTTATTCAGCATTAGTCAGTGTGTTCCTGTAGGCTACCAGGATTCACTGGAGGGACTCAATATTGTAAATTTTAATATGATGTTTTGGGTTTTTTAAGCATTCAACACATTTTTATTTCTATCTGTATTTAAAGCGCAGTCTTAGAGATCAGAGCAGTGATCCCCAAAGTATAATTTTTAAAGCACTAGTTCCCACATATTTTAAGATATTACTGAAAAAAGGGCCAAGGAAGTTTGGAAAATTTTGGGTTAAAAAATTTTTTCAACATAAAATGTATTTGCTACTGGATGTCTCAGTGCCTGTCATACAGCACCACTGTGTTTCCAGGAGGGTCGGCATTGCTTCTGGGGCTTACTCAGACTCCATTTGCCTCAGGACATGTCAAGGACTAGCGTTGGGGATACTTTTAGAAAAAGGCTTCACTAGAGAACAGTGGACTCTCTTTCACTCTCTCCTAGTGGACGTATTATGTATGTGTGTTTATATATCTGTGTCTGTTAGATACGTATCGCGCGCGTGTGTGTATGTTTGTACATCATGTATATATGATATGTACTGACTATATATGCAGTATATGTACATGCTATAGAATATTGTATGTTACATATCATAATACATATTATAAAATATACATCCAATCATATTTTGTTAAATTTGTCTGATTCCTAACTTATTTTTGAAAATATTTCAGATGGAGAACCAAGCAAAACCTAGATTATTGTTTTCTAATGATGTATGCTCAGGAGAAGGGTACATACTACATTCAGGTAAGTGTGGGTTTCTTTTAATGTTTTTCACACTTTTAAAGAAAAAGTAATATCAAGGGTATATTTTCATTAAAACAGGATGTTTTGGAAGTGTAAATCCTCTAAAATCCATAAGATCATAACAGTACACCAGAGAGCAAAGGATCTGCCCCAGTCATCAGGGGTGGGGCTCTGTGGTTGCACTGTGCTCCAGCACAGACACTAGCTCTCCGCTTGGTGGTTGGATTGTGGGCAGTTCACTGTCTCCTCCTCCCTTTTGTCCCATCCTTCTGTCTTCTCTCATCCTCCCTCCCTTCCTTCCTCCCTCCACTGTTAAAAAGATTTAATTATTTGGAAAATTTTAAAGAAGGATTTCCTTATAATTTTTTTAGTGGTCTTATGGTAATATAGTTTTTTTTGTATGCAGCAATGCACTTACATTTATATCGAAGATAATAAAACTTACATTTAGTTCTAATGACCCAAGTTTTAGCAGCATGGCTCAAAGAATAAGTTGATAATGACGATAGGTCTTAAGTTAGCCAGGTAGGCAGGCGACATCTTAAATAATCTAGGAAGCTCTTATTTCTTTCAAATCTCATTCTCCTTAATGATTTAAACTTAAATTTCTCTATTGGAATTTCATCTCTTTAACTCAAGATCTTTATCCATTATTTGAAATGCAGACACCGCTGAGAGATATAGCACACCAAGCCTGTCAGTTATTTTTTGTCAGTATAAAAATGTTCACTAGGTTTTTTCCTCAGAGGATGTTTTGATGAGAATGGCAAGAAGAGACTCTGGGTCTCTGAATCAGAAAGGAAATGGTGGGCAACTATTTGGATAGGGGGGTGAAGAAAGAAGGAAAAAGCCTGGTATCTCATGGGAAGGAGGACTTATTATAGACAGACTGTGTCTCCTGTGGCATGTTACCTCAGGCCAGCTGCATCCAAATGTGCACGAACCCTTCCTTGCTTCCCAGAATGGGAGATGGGAATGATGAGAGTGTCAGAATATAACACTGTATGTGACAATGTAGAACAATTGTGTGTATAAAAACATGATCACTATCCTAGATTTAGAGAGTACACTTCCTGTAAATACCGTAGAGAAGTCTTATTTTAATTTCAAAATAATAATTTTAAAATCTTTTATTTTAATATATCCCAAATATTAATGTAGTTGAACCTTGCTGTTTATCCTAGGGCCGGCCAATATGTAAATATTTACATTATGGTCAAGAACTTTATAGAGAGAATTTAAAAATATATTTATATCGCTTTTAAAATTTGCTTTAAATTTCTCTCCAAGGAGAGAATTCATGGAACCTTCAAGCTTTTTTGTGAATATAGGAAAAGTAAATATTTAGGAAATTATGGAGAGGACGGTGTCTAGAAAGAGGATGGTAAGGAAAAATTCCATCAGGCACAGTCAGGTATGTAAGATAACACCAGCAACTATGAACTAGCTTTTATCTCCTGCTTACCATGTGTCAGACATTGTTCTTAACAATTTATGCTTTGCATATATAAATTCATTTAATACAACTCTTTTTTACAAGAACAGGATCATACTGTACATACTGTTTTATAGCTTGTTTTGTTGTCACTTACCATATCGTAGACACCTTTGTATTGCCAGTAATTATAGATTGGCGTAATTTTTCATTGCTTCTTGAAATACCATTATTCAAGTTATCATAATGACCTTATTGTTGGTCGTTTAGGTTATTTCTGTTTCAAAGGTGAATCCAATGAACATTTTTAAAATTACCCAGTTTGTCCAAAAATACTGCCTCAGAAGGGAAGTAGTTGGCTTTATATTCTCCACATAATCTCATATTATATGAAATTCTCTGAGTAAATTCATTATGATCTGTAAAGTATTGGTGGGAAAAACACATTTGCCTCAGTCTGATGCTAGTCTGGTATGTTTATAAAGGATAGAAATCACCTGGCAAAATTTGGGGAGAATTAAGGTGAGGAGCAAGGAAGCAGAGGAATCTCACCCAAGTTTCATAATTATTCTAGGGATGTGACTTCATGGTTGCAGATGTTGTGGGTGTATCCTACCCATGACTTATAATGATTGCTTCTCAAAAGGCAGTGGGGTCAGAGGTTACTCTGCAGAATTGACTTGGAATTGAAGACAGTGTCTTCTGGAAACTGTTCAATTCAAGCATTTCATAGGAGGTGCTATGGAATTCTTACCGTATCACATAATGAGGCACATTCTGTCTGCTTGTCCTGCTTTTAGTGATGCTGAGTAATCAGTAGGTTTAGTGGTGTCAGCTTCATCTCTCCTTTCCAAAGCTCCCCAGCAGCCATTCAGCCTGTGGTTTCAGCGTCCTTTGATTATTTTTCCCCAGATAAGTTATTTCATGAAAGGTCAGTTTTCTAGTTTCTATAATTTCTAATGTTGTTATAAGCTGAATTCTTCTATAAAGAGCTTTCCCTCTATAACTGTTTGGTTACCTTGAAAAATAGTTCACAAGGAAAGGCAGAATAAATGCTCAATTCTTTCTCTCTGTTAATTTCTAAAGTTGGTACCATAGCAGTCTCCAGTGGTGGCCATTTTTAAAGTATCTTGTGAACTCGTGGATTTTTAAAATATGTTTGATTTCCCTCAGTCCTTGCAATCATTATTCATGTTGATACTGACATCAGTGCAACATGGACCAGTGGGAGTCTTCATATCAGCTCTTGTGCTCTCTCCATGTAAGCCTGGTGATCCTCGATCACTTTTTCACTGACTAGCATACCTTGTATGTGTCCTGTCCCACCCAGGTGTGGAGTCCTCTGTCTCTAAGGAGCCCCGTTCCTGTGAGAGGCTGATGGTATTTGGGACCACAGTCTCGGTGCTTAATGCTCAGTGCTATCGTGGTATCTCTGCTTCAGCAAAAAAAATCACATCTATATTGATATTCCTATTTCAAATGTAAGCTTATGGGGTTTTTACTTACTTGTTTTTGAATTTAAACATATGTTTACTCTTTCATTGAAAGTCTTGGTTTTTAACATTGTCCTAATAACAATTATTTATTAATTTTTTTTTTTTTTAGGTGAGGCAATCCTTGGTTGACCTCACAGATTGCAAGGACCTTGTCAGTTTATAATCCCTTACTTATTTTTTTACGTCTACGGCACCTAGTCTTCCTGGGTGGTCTCCCATCTAAGTACTAACCAGGCCCGACCCTGCTTAGCTTCCGAGATCAGATAGGATTGGGCTTGTTCAGGGTGGCATGGCCGTAGACAATAACATAATTCTTTTTTCTATAGTATGCCTAAAATAGTTTCAAAGTAACACCACCAGTATCATTGCTGACAATTAGACTACTAAATGCAATTTAAATTTTCTTTGCCTTTTTCCCCCTTAGAATATATCCTGATGTATATCTATATCGTCAAAATTCTGTGTTTGAAAGTCAGTTGAAGTAATTCTTTATGCTGTATGGCCATGCTGCCATCTTGTTAGGAAACTAGGTTCATTTGTTTCAGTTTGTTTCCTGTTTTTAGGGTTTTCTTTCTTTTTGGTTATAAAAAATGTAACATTCCATAATCAGAACTTATGTAAAGCAAGATACAGTCACAGAAGTCTCACTTTTATCCCCATCCCCGTCACTGTTTCCTCCCTCCCCCTTGGGTAGCCACTGTCGTTTTTGGTTTCTTTTAAAAGATTTAAGTAAAAAATGCATTTATAATCAACCTCTTTCTGATACTACATTTGTGTACTATAAAAACAGTATTTTGCATCTTGGTTTTTAGCTTCATGCAGTACTAGCAATCACTAACAGATATGTTAGATTTTTGAGTGGCTCTTGCCATGACAAAACTCAGGTTTCAGAGAAGCACATATGTTCACTAAAAAACCTGAACATGAAGGTTCACAGCAGCTTTATTCATAATAGCCCCAATCTGGAAACAGCTCAAGAGTGCTTTGGCAGGCAAGTGGTTAAACAAACTACAGCACATCCATGCCATGGAGTACCAAATAATGAAACGAAATGGACCGTTGACGCTCAGGAAATCCTGGATCTCGGGGGAATTGTGGTTCCATTTATGTAGCATTTTTGAAGTGACAGAATTCTAGAATCAAAGTACAGATCACTGGTCACCAGAGGCCTCGGAGGGGCCAGGGAAGGGAGGGAGGTGGTTGTGGATGTCAGAGTAGTATGAGAATCCTTGCGATGGAACATTCTGTACCCTGACACAGTGGTGCTGGCCCAAATCGGCACGTGGTACAATCACATGGAACTAAACACACACTCACCTGAGTGCATGTAAAGCTGGAAAAATCTGAACAAGGCTGATGAGTTGTATCAAGGTCAATTTCCTGGTTGTGATACTACTGTATGGTAGTGATACTGGAGGATGTTATACTAGGGGAAACTGGCTGAAGAGTGCTTAGCCTCTCTCAACTGCAATATGAATGTACAATTATCTTAAAAACTTTTTAAAAGGTGAAGCTATTTGAGATGTGAGAGTGGAACAGAGTAGTTTTTCTAGTTTAATTAAAAAAAATGAATTTATATATGGAATCCAAAATTAGTATACTAATTTTAAGTAGGTATTTGACTATAGTATTTACATCTTTATGTATTTAAATTCACCCCAAACTTGTTTTTGAATTTACTTATTGGAAAAATTTGGAATTATCTAATGTCATCCTTCCTCGGGGTCATATGCAATAAATGTTTAGGTTTGAGCAAAGGGACTCCCTCTTTCAGAAAGCAAGTTGAGGTGCCAGCATAGCTCTCCACATTGTCTAGTTTTCCCTTCAGCTTCCCTGAAAGATATGTCTTTTCTGTTCACTGATGTAGTCCCAGGATTTAGTGCAGTGTTTGGAACATAAAAGCTCAATAAATATTTGGTGAGTCAATATCGTATCTTTCCAAATAACTACTGTTTCTTCACAGATAGGAAGAAGAAAGCTTATAGGACTTAAATACATGAAAAATCTAAATACTAAAATAAGTGAAAATTACTTAGAAGGTAATTAGAAATAATATGAAATTAAGAAAAGGTTTTTTTAGGAACTTAAATCATCCTGTGACTTTAAAATTTTATGAAAGGAGATTCTGGGAGGAGGCCTTTGCATACATTCATCATCACTGCTCTGTCAGCTCCCTGTTAAACTGATAAAAATCCCAAGCATAGTAACACATGGTACTGGCGGAGCACATGGGGTTACTGGCACTCCGTGAACTGCTACACTTTTTAAGTATTCTGAAAATATCTTTTAAAATATAAAAATGGAACTTTTAGGAATCTCCTGCAGAAGTGAAAAGCACTAGTACAGAAGTATAAGCCTATTATTGCAGCATTGTTTGCACTGACAAAAAATGAGAAACGACCTGGATGTTTGCCTGTGAGCAGGGCAGAGTTGAACGAATTGTGTGTTGGTAGTGTGGAACATTGTGCACCTATTAAAAAGAATGGTTCAAATATATATTTATTAACCTGGGAAGATAGTCATGCTATTTTAAGAGGAAAATAAAGTTTTATAGTATGATCCCTTTTTAAAAAATAAAAATGTAGATTTAAGTGGGAGCCCTCGGTGCGTCCATGAGTGCTGCGTGCCCATACCGGTGTTGGGTGGCTGGAGGACAGAGAAGGAAGGCCACTAGCCTTTTTTTTTTAATTTTCTCTTTGACTTGGTATGTGTATTATATAAAAAGCAAAAAAATGTAAAAGGCCTGCAAAAACTCTTTTTCTTTGCAAAGAAAAAAGACTAGTGTGAAATCATGTTGGGCATTATAAGGGACCACACAAGAGTGTCCACGGGGTGGCAGTGTCATTCCCCATTGTGAGAGGGGCAGCCCAACCGACTTGCCATGTGCGTCTTCCATTTTATTTTCCTCATTTCCTTTTAATAAAATTTAACTTTGTATTTTCATCATTTTTGACCATTGTTTTCTTGATTTTCATTATAAAATGTGCTTGAATTTCTTTATAATATAATCTATCTAAACCTTCCTGATCTATTAATATGATTGTTCAACTTTTCCTAGCTCGAAGATGATATTATTGTCAAACAGAATTACTTTAACACTATAAAAAATTTTGCCCTTCAACTTCCTTCTGAGGAATGGATGATACTTGAGTTCTCCCAGCTGGGCTTCATTGGTAAGAAAAATGTCAGATTTATCTACTTTTCAGAAATAACTGTGACTCTTGGGATCTTAAACTAATTTTTTTTTTTTTTTAACCTCAAAATTGTCTTTATTCTCTGAAAGTGGATTGCCTTTGAGGAAATCTAGCTTAGGTAAGCTTCCATGTCTGAAATGACGGAGGTGGACCTAAGTAGGATTTGGAAGTTTCTGAGGTGGTAGTGTTTACTGAGGAGTGCTACAAGGCAGCTCTGCTGTCCCTTTATGTCCCCACATGGAGCCAGCCCTGGTCCTGCTGTGCGCGTCTGGGCTCTTCTCTGGCCCTTCAGTTCCTCTTTTATAGCCCAGTGCTCTTGCAAGAGTGGGATTCTTTTAAAAAGAACCCCAAACCTCACCAACACTTTTCTAATATGAATTCCTGATATTTGATGCAGCCCATGAAGTTCCTGTTTAGTCATTGATTTGTAAGTTTATCTGTTGCTTTTATTAGTTAATAAAGACTAGTCAGAGTGCTCATTTTAAAAGTTTTAACTAAAATTCCTAAATTATCCAACTGAGGAGAATATGTTTAAAGTTGAAAAACTGAAGGAAATGTACAGGTCTTAAAAAACACCCAGAGGATAACATTTCACTTCCTGTAGCCCTTTAAATCTTTGAGTGTTCAAGACTAGACCTTTAATCTCATCATTTATCTTGAACTTAAGAGTCAGAAAACATCTTTAGATGGTTTAAGTAAAGACAGAAAAGTTTTTTTTTTTTTTCCTAAACCTCTTAAGTTTCTTTTTTTATGAGAAAAATCTTAAGACATGAAGGAAAAGTCTCTGGCTTGCTTCTTGAACCCTTTGAGCCAGAAGTTGGATGATGAGTTTGAAACAGAAAGTCAGGACTTCTGTACTTCCATTTATACCCAGGGAACAGTTCGGTGTTTAGCTAAAGCACGTTGGTTTGTTTTTGATCAGACAGGTGGGGGACATTATTCATGATGATTTATAGCTGAAAGCACAAGATTTAGCAC
>NW_006434441.1:592176-625588 GCF_000325575.1 Pteropus alecto
TCATGCCTGTTTCTTTGTTACAGCTATTGACTGAGAATATCTTTTCAGGTAAAATGTTTCAAGCGCCAGACCTCACTCTGATTGTGGAATTCATATTTATGTTCTATAAGGATAAGCCTATTGACTGGCTCTTGGACCATATTCTCTGGGTGAAAGTCTGCAACCCTGAAAAAGATGCAGTAAGTTAATTTCTTAAGAGCATGGAAGAAGCCTCTTTTCAGTATTTCGTGAAACTGACTTTTAGGGAGCCAAATTTTGTAAATGAACAGTAAAATAGGTGTTTCCACTCACTGACTGAAGTGCTTGCCTTCTTTCTTGAGCCAATAAAAAGTTTTCATATCGGAGGAACTTGTATTAAATAGCAGTGGGAAAATCTTATAAATCAATGAAGCCCACCTTTCTCCGTACTGCTGGTAGTGCCTGCTGTATCTTAGCCCTGCTGTCCCATTACTGTCAGCCACAGGGGCTGGTCACATCTGTCCAGTGTTGGGGAGAGTTTCAGTTTTCTTCCTATTCTTTGTCAGCTCTTCTGTTTTAAAATACTTTACGGTCAGTATCAGTCCCTAACACATTTGGAAATAAGCAATAAAATAGAACAGTAATATTTTATTCTAAAACAATGGCAAGTCAAAGAAGTACCTTTCAGTGCATTACTTGGAAGAAACCAGTATTGATACTAATATGCTGACCTTTGGCAGGGAGGTAAGTAAGTGAATGATGATTTTTGCTTTGATTATTCAAATATCAAGTTATTTCCATAGTAATCTTAATACAAAAATGAATTAGGTATGTTTTCCTTGTCCAAGTAGAATTGTACCTCTTGAAAAAACATTTATTCGGTATAAGCATACATGAAATAAGAATGTACACATTCTTAAAAATTAAGTCAATTTTGACATGTAACAACAAGGAAATATAAGCATATGTCATTCTAGGGTTGACTTAACATTTATTTTAACAAATAAACAACTTAATTTGACTTCATGACCTTGTATTCCCTAGAATAGTTTTGTCATCCTACCTGCCAGTTAGTTTTTAGAACACTATCTTCTGGGTCTATAAGCTATTGTTGCCTTCATTTTTTTAAAAACCAATTTCTTAGAGAAAATCATGGAATACAGTGAAATAGAATTATCTACTTTTCAACAATAGAACATATAAATTGGTTCGAACAACTCATTTTAGTGATATAAGCCCTTACCTGTATTTTCTTTGTGATTTATAGGAATTTTTATTGTAGGACACAAGAAAGATAATGTCCTCTTTATACTCCTGAAGTACACTTGCACTGAATTGGTCCTATGCAGTTTAATATATGGTTAGGTTCTAAAAATGAGCCCGTGAGGTGAAAAACTGACAGTAAAAATTAAAACCACAAAAACCCTTTAAATCACCCCTAAATATTAGTACATGACTCTTTGGACAGTTCTGTCTTTCACTCTTCCTAAGGCCACAGTTTTCCATGGCCTATAAATCTCTAGTTGCTTTCACTAGGAAGTAGAGGAAGCTGTCACCACATACCTGCTGGCACCCAGAGCCATCTCCGACGGGTCTGGTTCTCTTCAGAGCACCCCCACATTCTCCAAAGGTTGTCCCCCGGCCCTCAGGCCCACATGTGTCCATTGCTGCTGAGGATGGGCTTTGTCTCAAGTCCCAGTTTTCTTTTCTTCTCTGCTCCCTTTGCTCTTCTCCTTTACTCTCCCTCCCTTCCTTTCCCTTCCCCTCCTTCCACTTGAGTAGTTGAATTTGTGTGAATAAAATATACTACTCCACCTCTGTTCTAGTGTTAGCAATAATGCTAATGAAGTAAAACCTCTTAAGAAAAATCAGGCCTTTTAACACATAGTAAATTATTGGAGGTCTTTCAAAGTGGAAATGTCTTATAAATGTGTCTTTTTCAATATGTTCTTGGCCTAAAATATAAAAATTCATTGAGAATGAAAAGAGTTTATCAAAGGACAAGCAGCCAGCCATGGCTTTCTTGAAGAAGCGAACTAATGCCCATCGAGAGCCTGCTGGCATCATAGGTTTCACACTCTGTGGCCAAGTGTGAGGGCAGGTTGTGATCTGAAGTCTGGGCCCTGAAGGACTTTGAGTAGAAACAGAAGTGCCCCCTAACTGTGCTGGGATGGATTTATCTATGGAACTTTTAGTAACATCTACTTGCTTGTAGTCAAGTTATTGTCTCACATTTTCAGATTGCTTTCATGCAACAAAATGTGCCTTTTATTATTTGCAAATTCTTCTTTATATTATCTTTGTATATTTTGTCTATTTGAACCAAACCTCTGGTTTATAGTCTGTGCATTTTAATATTAAAAGTCAAATCTATATTGACATCTCGAAAGACGGTTGAAGTTAAATCCTAACTCTTCCCTTAGATGTGCTTATTTTTAATTTCTGCATCATGTCTATTTATCAAGTAGGGAGCAATTCTGTTAATGCCTCAAAGAGAACCCTAAAAAAATCTTGACATGGAAGTACGAGATGAAGTTGGATTTCCTTTTCAATATTTCCTTAAAGGACTTCTCATTTTTCAGATGAGGGCATGATTTCACTTTATGTAACACTAACATGATTTTTTTCCCCTCATATTTAGAAACATTGTGATAGACAGAAAGCAAATCTGCGAATTCGCTTCAGACCTTCCCTCTTCCAGCATGTTGGTCTGCATTCTTCGTTAGCAGGAAAAATTCAGAAACTCACGGTTGGTGATTTAATTTGATTTTTCTCATACACGTACAATTTGTTATTTAATGCATCATCATTGCCCTTCTTCTTTAAGTATAAATAAGCTATGTGTTGTTTTAATAGTATACTTGTTTCTCTCCCTAGGATAAAGATTACATGAAACCATTACTTCTTAAAATCCATGTAAACCCACCTGCAGAGGTATCTACTTCTCTGAAGGTCTACCAAGGACACACACTGGAGAAAACATATGTAGGGGAGGACTTCTTCTGGGCTCTAACCCCGATAGCTGGAGACTACATCCTATTTAAATTTGATAAGCCAGTCAATGTAGAAAGGTAGGTGATTATTGAATACATTCAATCTTACAATTCAGGCCTCTTATTCATGTGAATTATGCTGGAATTTTTGTGTGTAAAACAGATGTCAGGAAACAGTGGGTCCCAAATATTGGGTTATAAAATACATTTCCTACAACTCAGTAATAAAATAGGTGTGTTGTTTCCAGATATAATATCAGTATTTATCATGTTCGATAAATTACGTTAGTATTTCTGAACATATATTTAATATAGTTTTTAATACTTTTATGTAGAACTCTCCCTCAAAATCTCAAATTTGTTTTCACATCCCTGTCCTAGAATAAATATCCCCTAAGATTTGAATGATAGCCAGTCGACTGCGCAGCAGTTTGGTTGAAATGATAAATTTAATAGGCTCTGACTATTTCTAGACAATGGTTTTGCAGACTTTTAGTACAACATGGGGGAATTCACAACCCTTTTATGTTTTTCAACATTCATGTTCATTTTACAAGGTTTAGGATTCTTTCTCACTGTTTTTTATTTAGCAGTCATGATTCCTTCAGCCTTTGCTCAGTTTTGGCTGTGTTCCCCAGACTGCCTGTGGCTTATTACATGTGATCCTTAGAAGAGAATTTAATTCTCTGGCCTGTGGCTTATTGTATTTGTGTCCTCATGTGAAGGCCATTTGGCTTTAGAATCTGCCAGATTCTATTGAAGGTGGTCAGAAACAATGCATAGCTATAATGTAATGTTACTAATTTTCTTTTGTTGCTCTAAACCGATTCTAAAGAGGAATTTAAGTATAAAAATATTTCCAGTGATGGGAACATCACTGGAAAAACAAAAATACTTTTGAGTAATATTTTGTACTTATATGAGTACAAAGTATGTGTGATATTTGTTTTGTTATTTAATGTTCACTTTTATACTATATAGCGATAATCTGCATTTTGAGATATTGTTTACCACAGAGTTATTATTTTCACCTATTAAACTTGAATAACCTCAACCCATGTTTATTAGTTTATTTTTAGCAAATGAAGATAATTCTATTGAAGAACCTACCTAAAAACTCTCATATTGGAGATCAAATTTCTTACCAACAAATACATTTATAATAAACTGTAAAGTAATATTTACATGCCCCTGCTGAGCGCATAGTTCTAAAATCATAGTGTTTGTGGATGTTCTTAGAGTTCGTGGATAGAACCACCCACCCTAGGACAGAGCAAGGGAATCACTGTTTGGTTTCCACAGTAAGCCAGCCATTTGCTGAAGGGGGAAGGCAGAAGTTGTCCCTATCAACACGGAAATGAAGTGTTAGGAAAAATATTTTCTGACTGTGTAACATGATATGTGTTCATTATACAGAAATCTAAAAGCATGAGAAATTAGGGAAAACAAATCACAACCCCAAGGACACCACTGTTACTATACTGGCACAGCTTTTTCTTGGTAGTTCTGTACACTCTCTACTTTGAGATTATGGTCTACATGTAATTTTGTAGTTGACATTTTCATCATACTCTGTCATAAGTGATTCGTAAACATTTTAGTGGTGGTACAGTATCTCACTCTACTGCAAGGCTCTACCATCATTTACTTTTAATGTTAAACTTTTTAAGTGGTATTGAATTTTTCACTATAAATCATCATAGAGTGAACACCTCTGAATCAATCCATATAAAACAGATTATATCCATGGGCTCTCTTCTTAAAGGTGGCTCCGCCACCCCTGTTTTTGCATCTATAGATGAGATGTTGAATGGCCCATGGTTACGTGAAGCAGCGTTTCAAGGCAAGGGCGTCCTAAAAAGAAGTGTCTTGGTGAAAGTGCTGAAAGTAATTTTTGGTGTAGCTTAGAAGGACCTTCTCGTTAGTGCCTCCTGACCCATGCGACATTGGGAAAGCAGGTCCTCATCACAGGTGGTTTCTGCCCACCAGCACAATACTGTAACTCTCAGAACCATACTATAACTGTTACTTGCTGAGTATTTTTGCTATGCAAGGTATTCTGTCAGTTCTCATAGACACCTTGGTACAGTCCTGTAAGGCCAGGAATATCTGCATTGTATAGAGGAAACTCAAGCTGAGAAAGCTAAACTTGCCTAAAGGTGAAAATGCAACTTGCTAAAGGTGCAAATTCTAGTAAATGAGAGACCAGGACTTGGATGCAGGTCTTTCTGACTCCTAAACATAAACATTTAACAATGTAACGTAACTAAACTTAAGTTTTAGGTTTAGATATAGATATGCTTTGTATGCCCTATCTAGTTTCCACCCTCCCCCACACATGCCAGTTCAGGGTATCAGCACATTATACTCATAACCAGGGACTATTTTAGATTCATCCCAGGGTATCGTGTAATCAGTCAATAGTCAAATATTTGTTAACATTGACAAATGGAATTATTCAGATATTTGGAATTGGTTAATTTGTTTTTACTCTACTGATACTTTCTCATATTGGATAAAACTAGTCTTTGAATTTTCCATGACTCGTGGCTGCCCTGGTGGAAATTTTCTGATACAAGACACAGTGGTATTGTAACGCCGTCTCGTTATTCCTGTCAGGAGGTTTATATATCTAAAGTAGTGTAAACAGCAGCATAAAACTGTCCTTATATTTTTAATCTTTTTAGTTCATTATTATGTTAAGCAGTAGACATGCCTTTTCTGACAGAAGGAATTAACATATCGCGCAAAGGTTACATCTTTCAGTTTTTTAGTTGCCCACAACTGTTCAGAGCATGACATACACCTGCTACAAATTCTAGGTTGTCAGCATGTGTAGAAAGCTTCCTCTGAGGTAAGGCTTCCTTCTTGAATCTTTACAGTCTAGTCTGACTTGTATTTCCATGGTTTTATTTCCAGTTATTTGTTCCATAGTGGCAACCAAGAACATCCAGGAGATATTCTGCTAAACACAACTGTGGAAGTTTTGCCTTTTAAGGTATGACTATTTTTTCTCCTTAATTTTCCTCAAGATTAATACTAGTAGACTCATGTTCTTGTGCATGAGGTGATTGTGTATATTTTTAATAGAAAATAGTATTCTGTTATATTGATTTAAATTTAAAATTATTTGAAATTTAAAATTTCTAATTTAAATTTCTAAAGATTATATACAGATTCAGACAAGGTAGATATATGAACAGTCATATTGATAAGCCTGTTAAGGTTCAAGACTGAGATAACATTTTCTTTTTTCATAAATATCTGCCACAAACGCCATTTTTATATTAAGGCATAGTAGTAACTTAGCTTTGTTTTGAATAGAAGTAATTATTTATGAAATTCATGTTTTTGTTCTATTTTAGAGTGAAGGTTTGGAACTAAGCAAAGAAACCAAAGACAAACGATTAGAAGATGGTTATTTCAGAATAGGTAATACCAACTTTAAACTCATAAAAAAAGGTCCCTTTTTCTTCGGGATTCGCCCTAATGCTTTTCAGATGTTCACAGTTGCCAGCGTACTCCAGGTTTTACTTGTTATTACGTTTTAGTATATGCTTATATTACCTTGACCCAACCAGGCTTTCAGATCAGAGGTTCACTTTCTAGTCCCTTTCATTCTCTGTCTGCGATGTCATTGTAGATGCTCATTGATAGTCAGTCGGCCTTCCGCCGCCCTCTGCGGGTTCCTGCTGTACGGCCTCAGCTCCTCTCGGGCTCAGCGACATTCATGGGCCAGAATCCGTGCCTTTCGCCCCTGCCCCACCTGAGCTTTAGAACTGTACCTAGATGCCCACTGACTTAGCTGCCACCCCTGAGCACCTGTGGTGCACACAGAAAATTCCAGACTCTGTCACACCATGATGTCGGCTGGAATCCCTCTAGTCCTTCATTTAGTTGGGCCTGTAAGTCATCCACAGTTCCTCCTGCGGTTGCGTAAATCCCTCCCCTTGCTGGTACTTCAGTAGCGTGGTATGTTCAGTACTGTGAGGTATGAGACACTCCTCCTTCAGACTTGGCAAACCTCATTTTAATATTTCTATTGATACTTGTTTAAATTCCACAAACCACCCTTATTTCTTTGTGGTACCAGTGCCTACTTACGTCTGCCCGCCAACTGGACAGGAACGTGCACTTTAGCCCATGTTGTTCCCAAGCTCACCCTTCTCATTGACTCCATCCCCTTACCTATGTTAGGCCATTCTCCATGAATAAAAAGAGGTCCCTGTATCATTTTAGTTGTTCTTGGCATCCTAGCTGGGGGGTGGGCACAGGCACAGGCACAGGCACAGCTGGACTCCTTAATTCCATTTTTACCATCAGACAGTTCTCCTTAGAACTCACACAGCAGGTGATTCGTCTTGCCGAGGCGCTCGGTGCTCTACAAGAGCAGGTTCCCTCTCTCGCGGGCCTAGCTGTGCAGAATCACCGGGCCTGAGAGCTCCTTAATGTTGTCGTAATTGACAGGCTTCATAGTAGGCTGTCTCAGACCTTCGAGAAGACAGGATGACACGGTCCCTCCTTCAGCAGTCAGGGGACCCAGCCTGGTGGTCCCAGCTGGAGTCCTGCCCAGGGGCAGCTATAGCACCAGTGACCTAAGCAGCTGGCCGCCGCCGGTTAGGGTCATCTCTGTACTCTCTGGCCTTAACCTGGATTTGCTTATGTTCTTCCGTGTTAGTGCAGGTAGAGAAAATATTGTGTTGTCTCTCCATGAGAACCTGTGGGAGAGAGTGAGGTGTTCACTGAAACATTCGCTGAAAAATTACCTTGTTTAATTTGGATCTGAAACGAATCAGACATTGAAAAGGGGGCACGTACCGGATAAGTCCCTCCAGCCCAGCAGCCTCCAGCGAGGGGAGTTGGCGAGCTGGGTTAAGGGCTTCCTGGAAAGTATGGCGGGACTGAGTGTGGCCAAGGGAAGGAGGCATGGAGGGGAAGGAGAAGTAGGTGGAAGGGAAGGAGGGGGCGCTGGCAGGTGTGGGGAAACGGCATGGTGGGAGATCGGTGGGCGGGGGGAGCAGAGAGTGGAGGGTCTTCATTGTTGGCAGGAGGGGAGGGAGTGACAGAAGAAGGGGTGAGAAGAGGAATGCGACAAGAGGCTTAGAGTTTAGAATCCTGAAAAAGGAGAAAGTAAGTCTGAACATAGGGAATCTCAGACCATTTGCCAGGGCAGCGGCAATAGAGGTCAAGCTGGAGAATAATGTTATTGAAAGAGCCATCCTTGAGCCAGACCTCCTGGTCACCAAGCTTACATTGCAGTGTGAAAGAGCAAACATTTAGGTTTAAGGTCAGTAAGCACCAGAGCCTTCAGGTATTTAAAAAGACATCCCAATGGGGAGTCCTTGGCTGGGGTGACTGAGAATTGCCCATGATAAAAACTAGAAGAAAGGAAAGAGGAGGACTTCTCAGGGACAGAGTCATGCCAAACAGCCAGAGTTCAGCATCCCTCTATTGAACAACCTAGGGAGATCTAAAATCCAAGATTCAGGTGTCCTCAAATTGGAAAATTAGACCAACACAGAGGAAGATGGACAGGATTTTCCCGAGAGGCAAGAAAGAAACTCCACTTTCGATTTCGAGACTGGTTAGTCCCGAGATTCAGGGGACCTTACCGACTACCTGTTGCTGATGACGTGATGAGGAGATTGTCCCGCAGACCCAGCAGGGTCCAGAGCAAGGGATGTCCCCATACGGGCCACCAAAATGTTACAGTGCCAGTACCACAGGGTGTGAAAGAATTCAGTTAGGGAGTAAAATAAAAGGTTTAATTCAGTTTCTGAGCAAGGAAAGGGGCCGAACATTAAGAGTAACGCTGGCTCCAAAGTGTAAGGGGTGTGGGCTTTTATCGGGTTATAAAGAGCAAGGCAGCTGGTGCTTTTAAACAGCTGTGTAGACTGGCAAGAAGCTTGAGTTTTCTTTGGTGTTGTCTGGAGCAGGGCACCCAGGATGTAGTTGATTCACTGCAGGCTCGCTTGTCTGGATATCTTTTCCCAGGCCTGTGAGCTGAAGCTCAAGGAAAGGAAAAACTAGAGGGGCTTTGGCGCCTGCTTGCATTCATAGGTAGTTCATTTTGGCTGGTGGCCGGGGCGACTCTGGCAGGGGCTTGGGGATTTATAGGTTGCATATTTTAGCTGGAGCTGGTTCTGGCAGGGGTCCACAGCTTGTTAGGAACTGCGCTATTTGTTCTTTTAGTCACCATGGTTTTTGCTGTCCCCATTCATATGGTTTCTGAACCTAACCTTGGGAGACACCCCGAACACCCCGCTTATTGTGCATTAGCGTAAACGTGTCCATCTGTATCTGATTGGTCGCCCTCTGCCTCCCTGTCCTAGCCAGAGGGGGACTTGCATCTGCCTTCATTCTCTGCTGGCTTTCCACTGGGCCTGCAGGTACTTTCTGTGATGTATTGTGATTCTGTTTGCCCAGGTGAAACATACCAACTTCTCACTGTCAGACTCCATAGTTCCACCCACTGTCCCATCATGTCCCTGTCCTCTTAGTCTTCGTTTCTCCAGTCCCACGACTGTCATCCCTCTAGCGCCCCATGCTCTTATGTGCAGCTGTGTTTCTGGCTGTCTTTTCCTCCTGACATGATCAATGGATATTTCTCCTAATGGATGCTCTCTCATCCTTTATTAACAGTTTAGTAGCCCCTCTTCTCTGCTCTTCCCAGCACACTGTGTGCATCTCTGCTGCTTGTTCGTCGCTTCCCAGCTCTGTTGTGTGGGCTCACTAGGAAGGGAGGGGACTTGTCTCGTGCCTCCTGCAGTTGAGGAAGAGAGCCTGTCACTTGACATCTACTCAGTGAATTACTGTTATTTCCTTTTACTTAAAATAAATTATTGCCTTTCTTAGTGGTAGGTAAAAGAGAATATTGGAAAAGTAATATTCTAGGTATACAGGACGGATGCATTCTTATTACTCTCTCTAGAGCAGTTTTTTACATTTGGTATCATTCAGTTTTTGCTCCAAGGCTTGGATGTGAACTCTGACTAATTTCTATGTAATTTGGTGGATAGATGAGTTTATTTTCATACTTGGGTTATATTTGAACCCACTTCTAGAAATGTACATAAAATAAGCTGAGTATACATGTATTAACCTGTCACCTTTTATCATTTAATCTGAGACTGTTGTGTTCTAGATTATGAAAGTAGCATAGGGAATAGAGACATCTATATTAAGTGTCTGCAGTGATTTGAAGAAAATGACCATCTCAGACATCAGCTCCTGCATATTTAGGACCAGAAGAGAACTGACGGATCATTAAACCCAGGCGGGACCTTGTGCGACAAAAGAAACAGAGCAACTGATTTTTTTCAACTAAATATAAAATTTCTCCCTTAAGAAGTGTGCTTGAGTGGAATGGCACATTGGGGACTTTCTCCCTAGGGAAACAAAACTAGTGAAAATTATTTTAAAGAAATATAGTAAGCAGAGAAATAGTCACTCATGAAAATCTGAATTTCAGTAAGGACACCCCACCCAGGTGCATGCGACAGTAGCCCTGCTCTCGACTCCAGGGTGGTGGTGGCCCCCCGGGAAGGACAGGAGCTGACACCTGTTCTCCCCGCTCCTTCCAGACCTGAGGCTCCTTCCACATCACTTCTGCTCACAAGGCAGAGCAGATTGGCCTTGACACCCTGGGCCCGCTCAAAGCCCGCTCACCAGGAGCCCAGCCAGGACAGCAAAGGGCCAGTGTTCAGCTCAGAAAGTAGATGCCACCCCAAGGAAGGTGGGCTGCTGTCCTGCAGGGACCCTGAGCAGGGGAGCAGGTGTTCTCCAGCGCCGTCTGGCCGGCCATCAGGACAGAGCCCTGCAGCACTGCTAAAGGGAGACAGACTTAGTACAGAGCTTAGGGACATCCACACCTAAGGGCTCGGTGGAACAAATCAGGACTATAGTGGCAAGTAGTAAGGGGAGATTGGTAGCTCCACTCACTAAACTGGAGCCCGTCCAGAAGTCTGACAGAACCCTGCGGAGAGGTAGCTAATAAGTGCCCTCTTGGGTGGGAACAAACCACAAAGACTGGCCCACACAGGGGCTTGGATTTGGTCAGATCTAACTGCAGCAGCTTCTGCCTGAAGGCACATCAGAAATTGTGGACAGTCAGCTATAGTCAGTAGGGACCTGATAGTTGAAGTGGGTAGGTTAGCTGGCTATGGTATGACAGCCAAGGACAGTCTTGTGAAAGAAATAGTGGACTTACTAGTAGGTTCAAGTTATAAGAAGGCAGAAGAGCCTTTCACGGAAAACTGGAAGGATCGGACCACTGTCCCGTGTGGCAGGAGGAAGTCTGCAAAGGGCATGACCTTGGAACCCACCCTCCTAATACTAGGATTTTAGGATTCTTGTCACTTCAGTAATTTCCTTCTTCATTTTTCCCTTCTATCTTTTAACGCTTACCTACTAGAACATTGGGTTAAGAACAGAAGTTAAATTTGTTGTTTGGAAGGATAATTCGTGGACATGGTACCAAATACAAATTTAAAAGGGTAAACTTAAGTCTCATTCCCTCTTCTTTCCCCTCCTATCCAGTGCTTCCCAGCAGTTCCTATAATGAATACTTCGAGAAGTATTCTACTCAGAAATATGAGTATTTTTTTTAAAAACATAGTTGTCATATACAAACAACATATTCTACAACCCTGTTCTCTCTGCATCTTGATTTTTCATGGAACAAAGTACATATGTACATGTGGAAGAGGAACATTTTTAAAAATTGTAAATACTTCAGAGTATTTACAAAAAGATACAAATATGATGATATTCATATTGTAAACATATTGTTTATCCAGCTTAAGGTTTACCAAATCGATTGTTCTTCCCCCAGTATCTCCTTTTCTCTTTCCACCCAAGGGTAACTGCCATCCAAAATGTCGTGGTTACCATTTTCTCTAAACTTTCCTACATATGTATAATATGTCTCTAAACAGGGCAGTTAATTTGGTTGTTTCTAAATCAGATATAAATTATTACTCCATTCTGTAGTCTACAATTTTTTTCTCTCACCATTGTGAGTTTATACATGTGGATGCATGTATCTATGGCTCATTCATTTTCACTGCTGTATAGATTTCCACGGATGAATACATATCACTGTCTATCTCTTGTTTGGCATGAAGTTTGTTTCCATCATTTTATTGATATAAACAATGCTGATTTGAACACTTTATACACATATGGGTTTCTCTGCAGTATATACTTAGGATGGCAGTAAGTCTTCAACTATATTATTTTCAGCTTCATTCTTTTCTTCATTCTTTAATTGGCTGCCTAGTTTTCTCTTGTATTAGCATATCATAATTTATTCAGCCAGTCTCCTAGTAACAGACATCTATCTAGGTTGTCGGTTGTTATATCTCATTAGTTAAATGTTTCAGCCCTGAATCCCTGCCTAACTCAATAATCAATATATTTTTTTTGTACTCCCTACCCCAGGCCAGTCCCAGTGTGGAAATACTTTGATAAAATACATTTCTTAGTAATTTTTTAAATAACATTACTTTGGCCATTCATAAGTTTAATATTTTTGATACAAAATGAATATAAACATTCTCCGGTGTGATTTCAATTTGTCTCTTAGTAGGAGCCTAGTTAATATATTGTAAGACTCTTGAATAGACTTCATAAATTTAACAGCACACGGGCCAGCAAACTGTAGCCCATGGCTCAGATCTGCCCCGCTGCCTGGTTTGAATGGACCATGAGCTGAGAATGTCTAAAAAATTTTTTAGGTTATTTTTATTTTTAAACAGTTGAAAAAATAAAATATATTTGATATGTAAAAGTTATACAATTTAAATTTCAGTGTCCGTAAATAAAGTTGTATTGGAGCACAGCCATGCTCACCTGTTTATGTAATGTCCGTGCGCTGACACGCTGCAGCGGCAGAGATGAGTGCAGCAGGGATCGAGGTGGTGCTCTCGTTGCTTCGTGTTGCTGCTTAGTGCACTACAAATAGCAGTGACGCATTTACAATTTGAGAGTTTTGAGTTCCACACACATCACTATACTGTGATATTTTTTAAAAATTATCAATGTTTACCCATCATGACAAAACAAGAAAAGTGGACTTTGAAGGCTTTTTAACACTGTAGAATGTGGATTATTTTACAGTGAGGTGGCAGGTCTTAGGGGTTATTATGCAGTGATGCAGTAGCTGTGCTAAATAATGCATCACCATACTACAGTCAACTCACAGGAAAGCAATGGTCAGAAAAATTTTAAATGGAACATTTCATCACAGCATAATTTCTTCACAAAAATAAAATTTTCAAATGAGGATACAACCAAAGTAAGTTTCGAAGTGGCTCGTGTGTTAGCCAAACAAGTGAAACCATTTCCCAGTGGTGAGTTAATTCGTTGTTAATTACAGTGGCCAAAAATATGTCTTTAGACAAAATAAACTTATTTAGAACTGTTAGGCCTTCAGCAATAACAATTGCTCAAAGGGTTGAGGACTTTGGGAACATCAGTCAGTAATCAGGAAGCAAAGCAAGTTGTTCTAGTGGTTTTCTTTGGCTCTTGATAACGCGACACATGTTGCCAGTACTGCCCAGCTTTTCTTTGCTGCCAGTGCCAATTTGAAGTGACTGGAGACTTGGTCTCTGAGTAGTCTGTGGAACAGCTGCTGACGAGAATATTTTCAAACAAGTCGAGAAAACAAATTCAGTATGACCTGAAGTGGAATCTGCTAAGATGTGTTACAAAGAATGGTGGTAAAAATATATCTGAAGGAGAAGAGGGTCAATTTACAAAGCTTGTGAAAATGTAAGGTTTTCAAAGCCTATAGTGTTTGTTTTATTATTCATCAGCACGTGCTTAAAATATTTGAGTCTGTCATGTACCATTGTTTTATTGAACCAGTGGTGTCTGTGGTGAACTTCATTCACCCCATGGACTTTGCCATCAATTCTGTGAATTTTTGTTAGAAATAGGAAATGAGTATCCTGACTTGTCCTACCACACAGCAGGTCTGGGCTTAGCAGTGATCAAATTTTATTGTGAATTCTCATCCTCTCTCCCTCCCCGTCTCCCCCTCCCTCCTTCCCTTTCTTCTCACTCCTTCCCTCTCTCCTCTTTTTTTTTTGGAGCTCAGGAACCAGATTGAAATTTTCCAAGTGAGAAGAACTGCCCTCACCACTATTATCTCTTTGAAAATTAATTTTTGCTAAAGACTTGATAATGTTTCTTAATGAATTCAGCCTAAAATTATAAGATAAAATGGTGCTTATATGTAAAACTGTTGTAGTCAAGTCACTTTGACAGTTAATGTTATTTGAACTACAAGTAATATCAAGCTATTTGAGGAATTTCCATGTACCCTTTGATTGAAAGTGATTCATCTGCAATGTAATGATCCACTAGAAGGCAGATATCAAAGAGAAGAACCTAATAGAAGTTCGTAAATACCTTCCAAGTATGAACATGCCCCGTTAAAATTATGTGCCTGTGGGTGTCGGTGTTTGGTAGTACCTAGGCTGTGTGAAAGGAAATGTGGAAGATAATATATATAAAATCTCATCAATTCACATCACCACGACCATTTATAATTGATCTTAATAAAAAACATTAACTGAATTCCAGTTCATTGAAATGTTATCCACCAAAGGGAATTACATTCTCTTTGGTACACTTGCATTAGAAAAATAAAATGTACTCAGTTGTTACTGTATTTTGAATTCCATCAATAAAAACTTTGTGGAAATTTCTTTTCTCTCTATAAGAACCTATGTGGTACTCTCAATTTTCCTTTTGGTGCACAAAGCCCAAAATATCTACTCTGCCTTTTTATAAAAAAAAATTTGCCAATCCCTGGCTTATAGAAATGTGTGTCAGAACCAACCATTTTCCTGTCACTTCTTCAATAGCATTTTTGGTTTTGTTTTAAAAAGAATATTATTCCTCACAGCAAGAAAGATTGAGTACAGAGAGCATGTTACTGTTTATATAAGTTCTTGGTCCATTTCCTTATAGGAAAGCTTTTTCAGCTTGTTATTTATAATGGAGTTTTACTTTGTAACTTCCTAGAGAGGGTATTATTTCTTAACTCCTTCTAGATGTGACCTGGGAAAGAATACACATAGACTGAGGTCCTGCTCAAGGTCAGCCATTGTGTGTATGTCTAATTAAAGCATTGAAATATGTTGTTATTGACTTAATCCTCAAAGTAGTCAGACCAAGTGATGGCATGGAGTATATTTTGGTAAGGTTTGAGTTAAGACACATTTTGCTAAAAGCTTATATGTCAAAACATTGTTGATGTGAGAACAAATGTATTTTTGTTTTGTTTCGAATTTGCAGTAAGAAAAAGTATAGCTCTGCCTCTTTCAATGGGTAGCTTCTAATGTTTTTAAGCATACACTACTTCATGAAAAATTTTAAAGTTGAATAAAAGTAGAAAGAAGGAAAAAAATTCAACTATGCCCTGTCTGAAGACCTCCACTAGAAATGGTTTGGTGTTTTTCTTTCCTGTTAAATCAGTGATGTTTCATGTGTGCTTATTCCAGTCCACCCAACAAAGTGTTGGTTTTTATTTTGAAGGAAAATTTGAGAACGGTGTTGCAGAAGGAATGGTGGATCCAAACCTAAACCCCATTTCAGCCTTTCGACTTTCAGTTATTCAGAATTCTGCTGTTTGGGCCATTCTTAATGAGGTAAGACAGTATGTCTCGTCGGTGAAACAGCTTAGATTCTACATTTCTTACAAGATTGTGATTTCACATTTAAAGCTTTTATGGAATTGAAAATTAATTGCCTTATCGTACTCTTCACAATTTTGTATTTCAGATTCATATTAAAAAAGCCACCAACTGATCATCTAAGAAACCAACATTTTTTTTTCCTATCAATTTGTTGATTAAAGATAATGAAGCATGTACTTTTTTTTTTTTTTTTACTTGAACACTACCTCTGGTGAAATCTACTGTAGCTGATTGTCACTTCCTCTCGGAAAGTGAATCTCCCATGGATAATTGTGTTCATTCGAACCTAAGCTGTCCTCCAATTTTAACTTGACTCAGACATTTTACAGTTATGACAGCCTGTTAATGACTTGTACTATTTTGGTATTATACTAATACATAAGAGTTGTACATATTGTTACATTCCTTAAATTTGACAAAAATTAATGTTAAATACATTTTATGAAGGGGGTACTTTTGAAATTCATTTATTTTACTATTCTAGACCCTCTTTTATAGATTATCAGGGATTATATATAAATATATAAATATACATAAAAATGTTATGGAGTTAATTTATTAGAAACACTTAAGAAGTACATTATTTTTGTGCAGTAAATTTTTGAATCAATACTTTTTTTGAAAACCAGTTACCTTGCTTTTTTAAGTTCTTTCTATATGTTTCTTTGGAAATGCGAACATGACAAATTAATGCCATTTTTCAGATGCACTGCCATGTAAGAGTGATTGTAGATGATTCCCTAACTGGGGTGCTTTTTACAGTCATCCCTCCCCTTGTCTGTGGTTTTGCTTCCCGCGGTTTCAGTTACCCACAGTCAACTGTGATCCAAAAATATTAAATGGAATATTCCAGAAATAAACACTTCATAAATTTGAAATTGTGTACCATTCTGAGTAGTTTGATGAAATCTCGTGCCATCTCACTCCATCCCACCTGGGACATGAATTGTCCCTTTGTCCAGCGTGTCTGCCTCATCATGTAGGCATGTAGCATCTCACATCATAACAGGAAGGGTGAGTACAGTGCAGTAAGATAGTTTGAGAAAGAGATCACATTCACATAACGTATTACACTGTAATTGTTCTAGTTTATCATTAGTTGTTGAACTCTTACTGTGCCTAATTTATAAATTAAACTTTATCATAGGTGTATACATATAGGAAAAAAACTATATATAGGGTTCGGTACTGTCTACGGTTTCAAGCATCCACGGGGGGTCTTGGGACGTGTCCCCCATGGGTAAAGGGGGACTGCTGTAATCAGTCTGAACAAAATCTTTTCGAAGGCATTTGTCATTCCTGATAGCCAAGATTTTAAAGACTAATGTCCTTGAGGCTTATTCTACTGTACTTTGTATGGTATATAGCCCACAAAAAATCAGTCTGATAAATTTTAATGCGCAGTAGTGATGCACTTAACCCAAACTATCATAGACCTACCTAACACATTATATTTCCTCTGATATGTAAGATGACAAACTCATCTTTTTTAATCTTTGTATTTAATCCACGAGGTAGATGTTGTATCTCTTTTCTTGTTCATCCTTATATATCTGTGCTCATTTTATGAGTTCTGTGTTCTCTAGATGATGCTACTGTATGAGTCATGACTGATTTAATTTTAAAAACACAATTGTAATATTGGGTTTTGGTGAAAGGTATTGTAGCATTTGTATGTTTTTCCAAAATGATTTATTCTTTTGCATTAGAACTTACAAGTAAATTCATATCCAAAGAGTAGTACTGTTAAACATGCAGTTCCAAATGTTAGTACTGTAGACAAAAACATTATCAGCCTTAGCAATCAGTAATCTTTTCAAAAGTATTCTACTTTTATAAAATTCTGAATTATCGACATCAGCTCCCAGCCAGCCTGGCGTGCCTCAGGTGGGCTGCAGTGGGTGACAGATGCACGTTCCCCTGAACTTTCACAGCAGTCTGGCACCAGAGGCTCCAGCCAGCTTCCGTGAGCAGGGAGGAGCCCCATCCTGTCACCTATGCTGAGCTGATGGCTCCCAGACAGCATTGTTTCTGTACGCATTTTGAAGTGAAAAGGGCTGGGAACACTGGTGGGGCACAGTTATTTCCATCACTCCATGTCAGAATAATTTTTCGTTACTTTTCTTGATTAAAAAGTCACATGTTGGCAATAAGGATTTTTACATCAAACTCCAGTTAGTTTTTTATTGGGATTTTTAAGATTTTCATTTTCTTTACTGTTTATTTTCTTCCAAATTCCCTTGGCCTCCAGGTACATTTCATTTGAAAAAAACCTTTCATCATAAAATTTTGGCACCAGCTTAACCTACTAAGTTACTGTAATAACAACTAAGTATGAGAGGTAAAAATTTGGAGGTAGGTTTTAAGACCCCTTGTGTCCCTGCTTCCTAAGTAGCCAACACTGATTTCAGGAGGTAAGGCCATACTCTGAAAATCCAGGGAGGTGACAGTTATTGCAGCCCATTGCCATTCATTGGGGTGTCTAGGTCTTTAGACTGAGCCATTTCCTGTTTTCCTGCTGTTTCCTCCCACCTCCGCTCACCCCTCCTATTTCCTGAGGATACTTTAGCCAGACCTTGCCCTCCTGTCAAGGACCCTCATGCACAGCTCGCCATGAGCTCGTTACCAGTGCCTAGTAGCGTCAACAGTAATGCCTAGCACAAAGGCAGGTGCCAGGCGGCGTCCAGACTAGGAACAAGTGGTTCCAGCCACACTCCTGTCTTAACTCCCTTTACCTAGTTTTTGCCACACACACTTGACTCCAAGGTTTTGATTGCTTATGGGGTGTGCATGCGTGTTCTCACCAAACCACAAGCTCCTGAGGCCCTGCTCTCATCTGTTCTTTTATCCAGCAGGGGCTCTAAGTCCCACCGTCGGAGGCGCTCTCCTTCCTGAGCTCCACACTAGGCAGAAGCAGCCATGCTTTCCTTAAGCAAGATGCGACAACAGTAGCCTGTGAGCGTCCTGTGAGGGAGTGAGGTGTGGGGAAGGAGGTCACAGGAGAAGGGCCCTGTAACTGAAAGTAAATTCTTGACCTTGAGGGAACCACTTTTACCATAACAGTGAGTGGGAAAGTGTCAAATGATGGGACTACTGTGTAAGTAAATGAGGCATGGTGTAGCGTCTGGTGTGTGCTGTCCTGTATAGTAACCACTAGACACGTGGTGGCTCTATAAATCAATCTTGAGCTCCTCCCTCACTCTAGTAACAGTTCAAGTGCTCGATAGCCACATGTGGCCACTGGACTGGGCTGCACAGGTGTAGAACGCTGCAGACTTTCATTGGCCACACTGTGTCAAGAGTGCTACAGACATTTTAGAATCCAGAGTAATGAATTCTGATTATTAGGTTAAAAGCAGACATGCAGAATCTATCATAATGCGAATGATGTTGAGTATTTTGGGTGAGAAGGTTGAGGACCTCTTTCTGTAGGGTTCTGAGAGCCAGGATTTCTGTTCTTTGTTGTTACTCTCGTGTTCTTTACAGTGTGCCTTGCGCCAGACTCAGTAGACAAAAAGAGCACAGTGTGAGGTAGCGAGATTGAAAAGCTCTGGAAAAAGCAAATGCAGATGGGTTATTCAGTATGCAGGCACGTGTCTGTTATAGGCAAATGTGTGTATTTGTTCAACCGCTGGAGACACCTTTGAACAAGTGGCTTTTCAAATCGATGGCTGCACCAGTAAACAAGTAGAAAGTGTTGTTGTTTAAAAATCTTTTTTAAAAAGCTTCTTTTAAATATAATGAAAAAAATTTTTCTCCCAACAACTGTTCCCGAAGACAAGTTTGGCTTTATGGAACAGTGTTTGGGGAGACGGCCCTAATTAATGTCAATTGTGTATCTGGAGTAGCCTGCATCCTGTGCATGACCCCCAACAACCTGGTGTGAGTGTGGGCAGAACCTGGGAATGTGACTGTGACTGATTCCCCCAGGGAGCTAACCTTCGTGTGGGCCCTTTACCAGAGTTTTCTCAGGCTGGCAGCAGGACTTGGATTCAAAGCAAGAGTCGAAATGTGTTGAATGGAAAGAACTGTGCTAACTACCATTCCCAGTGTCAGTGCTGCTGTAAAAATGTTATGAATAGTGTGCTGAAATTAGGGTGGGTTGTTGTGGGGAAAATTTACACTCTTGGACATTAGGGAGGCTGATTCATGTGTCTCCGAGTTGTTCCATGGTGTAGTAATTAGCAAACTGCCCTGGAATCAAAGGTTGGTACTTTAGTTTGATTAGCATTCTATGATTTATTTGAAATGCTCGGTGTTCATGGAAACGGTGAAAATACCTTTTGAAGACATATTCTCTTAGCCTTAAAATGGCTGGTCTCAACAGTACTGTAAGATGCATTTCAGTATGGACAGTAAGATTTTTTTCCCCCCCCTTTAATCCCCGCCCCCATTTCCACCCCTGACTCATGGATTTTGCCGTTTCCCTTTAAGAACTAGATCTCTGAAAGCAGGGTGTCTCCTCTGCTTGCAGTGTGCACCCAGAGCCTGGCGCACCCAGGGTATGGTCCGTGGCTCCACCTGGGGTGCGAACCCAGGACCTTCTGCGTGGACAGTAAGATTTTCTAAGGAAGATTTAGAAATCTGCTGAGTAAACATAACTATGATTCATGTATGGAATGAAAAGGTCAAGTGTTCCTCGCCAAGAACTCTGAACACCGGGAGGGCGGCCTTCGCTTGGGGCGTTTCGGGAAGCAGCCCTTAGATAGGCTGCCCGAGGAACTGCTTTTCCAGGCTGGACCAGTTTTTTCCTCTTTAAATGTATGTATTTCCTTATAGTGTCTTCACTGATTGAATGCGTAACATCTGTAGTAATATTTTAGGTACCTGTTTGATTTTCAAAGGAAGGTTGTTTTCAAATTTGCTGCTCTAAATGAAAACCCAGTAAGTGGTCCTGTGGCTGGTGCCTTTCATCACTGTTTCTCTGTGTCACAGTCACTCCTGCATATTTGAAATAAGTTTAAAAAGCCATTTTGAATTCAAGATTCCTAACAGAAATAGGCAAGACTAGTGAGCAGCAGATTTTTATTGGTTTTAACACTGATATAATAAGCTATTTTCAGTTAGAAAATAGAAGTGGCTCTTCTGTGTGGGTTTTAGAAACTCTTTAAGAAAAAAACCCTTAGTGTTAAGACAGTGATGACCCACACTGTGCAGGTGTGTGCTCACACAGTACGTGCTTTATACAGCACCCAAATTTAGAGCAGCCACGATGGGCCCCTTGACTCTTAAGTATTTTGTTTGCATGGAAGATGCTATTGATGATATCTAGGGCCTGTCAGTACAGAGGCTCCTATTTGAGTTACAAATGAGGATTTGGAAGGACTAAGGTCATGTGGCCACAGCCCCTTAGCAATGGAGGCAGACTGCCTCGTAACAGTGGGAGCGGGGAAAGCACATGATTACCATGTTCTCTCAAAAATAATTCCTGTTAAAAATAGTTTTACCTTCCTAATTTCCTCATATTCTTAGTACTTTGTATATCATTCCTGGTTGTGCAATTATCAGAATGAATAAAATATATGCTTTAGTTTAAAAAATATTTATTGTAGAAACATACATTAGTTTTAGGGAATGTATTTGACAATAGTGTTAACATACATATTTCCTCAAATTTGCAAATTTTACACCTTTAAGCTATCTATAATGAGTTTACTTACAAGTTTCATAAGAATTCACTTCACCAATACTGCTGACACAGGGTGTAAGTCTCACTTCTTTCATTTTACTCTGTACTTGTAGAAGGAACACAGTGTGTGGGTGAAGTTCCATCCCAGTGCGAGTGACAGCCCATAGAGCAGAATGAGAGGTGCAAATGGATAGAGAAGAATCACCGTATTTTTCAGAAATGGCAAAGCTGGAAAAGAAATCCAAATTCATTTTTTAAAGGAAGAGATATGACTAAGAAATGAACATATTATTACAATCTGTGGGGCCAAAGAGGAACCCACATTTTCAGTCAGTGAGCTGGCACTGTGTAGCCAGATCTGCTCTGTGCTGCCTCCTCTCTCAGGGCTATGCTGAAGCCACAAGGGGGATTCTTTAAGCACAAAGGCTGAATGGGAAGCAAACTGGGACTAAGGTTAAGAATGAGGGACAAACGTCACAAATATTAATGAAAACAGGGTGAATTTAAACCTGTGACAGCTTCAGAAGCCTCTAAAAGTCCATCTTAAAGTACCAACAGATGGGTGAGGCTGCAAGAGAAACTCCCCACTGTGTGAAGTCCCGATGCAGAGTGCGTGCGCCTCTCAGCTTGGGGAAGAACTACAACTCAAATATAAACTCCGTCCCCAAATATCCACGCTTGTCTTGCTCATTGCTTAGATAGCGGGTCCCTACTCCATGCATGCTAACCAAAAGATTTCTCATACAGGAAGCCCCCTAACTGAGCGAGTCTCAAAACTGTTCTAAAATTACAGGGTCACCAGGAGGGTGATCAGAAACCCACTCAGAGAAACCAGTGTTGCAGCGCGCTAATCACAACATGACACGGCACACACCTTTCCCCCAAACTAGAGAAAGACTCCCAGTCCCCAAACAAGGTATTACCCTTGAGGGGTTAAGCGGCCTCTCTGGAAAAGCAGCTAAGAGGGTGGGGGTGGGGCAGCTCTGACCACAGGAGCCAGTCCCAGGTGAGGGCAAGCGCTCTGTGTTTACAATAAGGTCCTAGTCAGCCAGAATGACACGGCAGGAAGGGTTAAAAAAAATATAACACTAATAAGTTATAAGTGAGATCTCCAGATTCCATTCATCTCTATTTAATGGAGATTACTTAACACAACTGAAGAATAATGTGACTGTTTCTCATTCACGTTACAAAAAATGAACTGACAGCAGGATTTAACAATAAATTTGCAAACTGAGGTCAGCAGAAGGTGGGCCAGATCCTCTGTGATCCTCTCTCTGCAAAGCCACGCAGTGATCAGAAACATGAGAAATGGGGCAGAGGGTCTAACACTGAAGTTCATAGGCCTAGGTGCCCGTTAACCTACCCCAGGCCTGTCTCCTCACTGTCGCCCACTGCTGGTAACTCGGAAGCTGAAAGCCTGGGGAAGAGGGGTGGGAACTGGCGGTGGGCTCCACCTTGGAGATCGTCAGCATGGCTTAATGTGCTTCCTTGAAATTATAAAAAGCGTTACATACCAGCTATGCCACTTCCAGATGTGTGACCATAGCCAAGTTCCTTAGTCTCTGTGCTGGTTTCCTCATTTGAAAAACGGGGATAAGGAAACCTGTGTTATATAATTGTGAAGAAGGACACTATTCACATAAAGTACTTGAGGACAGTGTCTATGAGTGCTCTGTAACAGTAAGCTGTTACTGTGAACACCAACCTGCCTCCTCCCTGTCGTGTTTTCAATCAGCCAGAAAAAGTAAGTACTCACCACTGTACCCCAGGAAGGTTACGTAGATGTAATAGCCAACTGCAATCAACCATAAGGTGTTGCCAACCAGGTATCCAATAAACGTGTCTGTCAGGATGACATCTGCCGAAGAGAGGGAGACAGTGACCACTTCAGTGCATACCATGAAGACTGATAATGTCAGAGGTAACTGCTACTTACGGTTGATGAAGAAAAGCTGGATGAAATGCAGAATGACTAGGAGAGGATAAAAAGCATTCAGGTGTACGTCGAAGGCGTAGCCCCACTCCACGTCACAGTCTCTGCTCTGCCGCCTCACTAAGTACTTGTTTGAGATAAACCTGAGGAGCAAAGTTACAGCTGATTCTGTAATGTCTGCCGACCACCTTCTACGCACCAGGCATGACTGCAGACACTAGAGATACAGTGGGAAATGGCACAGAAAAAAAAAACACCACTGCCTTTTACCGCATGGGCGTGGGCTGACAGCAATAACGTGTATCAGCTGGTGCTGTGGAGAAAAAGCAGTGAAAGACAGAGAATAAAGAGTTGAAGTGCAATGTCAGATATGATGGTTACGGGAAAGCATCTGGGTAAAGACTCCAGGGCAGGGATGGAAAGTGCTGGGGCTGAGCATTTCAGGCAGTGGGGAGGCCAGTTCCAGCAGGCGGCAGGGTGCCCAGGCCTGTCTGAGGAATGGGTGAGGGGACCAGTGTGCAGGGAACAAGTGAGCAGAGTAGCAGGAAATCAGAAAAAGACATCAGAAAAGAAACAGATCTTACAGAGCCTGTGGCCACTTGAAGACCTCTGGCTTCTACTCGGTGAAATAAGTTACCACACAGTTCACACAGCAATGTCTGACTGTTTTCATCAGGTCCCTCTGGCTGCCAACAGGGGAACAGACTACAGGGACAAGAGTGGGTGTGGGAAGACCAGGTGGGAGGCCACTGTGACAGAGAGGAACAGGGTTGTGGCTGTGGGGTGGTCACATGTGAAATACAGTGTAGTTAGAAGGCAGAGCCATTAGGATTTAAGTTTTGGATGTAGAGTATGAGAAAAAAATCAAGGATGACTGAGATTTCTGCCTTAAACAGCAGAATGAGCTGCCATTAACTGAAGTGGGACTGGCTGGGGGCAGAAAGGAGATGCACAGGAGTTTGGGTTTGGCCCTGATACATGGGAGACACCAATCAGGATGGGGTGAGAAGCACCTGAAGTCTAGAGCTTGGAGAAGAGGGCCAAACTGGAGATGCAGACTCTTCAGGGTATAAGTGACAAAATTACGGGCCTGCATGACGTCGCCCACAGAGTGAGCATAGACAGGGCACAGGTCCAAGGCTTAAGACCTGGTGACTCCCTACTGAAAGGCCAGGGACTTGGGAGGAACTAGGAAGGAAACAGTGGCCAGTGACTGTCTCACCAGAAGAAGGCTCACTCAAGCTGAGGCCAGTGTCCTACAGCATGGCCCACTCAGTGACATTATGAATGAATGAACTCCACTGGCCTCCAGTCCAAGGTGAGGTCAGTGCGACCCTGACTCATCTCCCCGCAGGAACACGTCGGATTTATACCCACAGACAGAGCCACTCTTGAGGGACTGAGAGCTGACTGAACACGAGACCACAGAGGAACAGGCAGGATGGAAACATGGAACTGTGAATACCTCCAGCATACGTGCAGAAGGGAGTGTCACCGAAGAGCTCACGCGCAGGCTCACCCGCCCTGGGCACGGTGCGAAAAGAGTGCTTTGAGGCCTCTACACTGCATGGGAGGGACATCCATTTACTAACCCACCTGAGGGCATCTGCCAAACGGAGGAGAACTGAGAGGAGCACCATTCATTGCCCTCTCTCTCCTCTTTGACCACATGGCAGGACCATGACCCAGGCCCAGGCATTCTAGCAAGCTGGTCAAGGCTGTTGGAGTGTACACCAGGCCCACACCACCTCCTCGGCTTGTCCCCAGGACCCCCCATGGCTCTTGTCATCTCTGGCCACAGCTCTTGGCCTGGCAGGGCTTACCCCCGTCTCCCCATGTTCTGCTTCAGCTCCAGCTTCCAGCAGACTTGACAAGGTGCCCCAGGAACTCCCCATGGCTCACCCCTGCTCTAGCTATTAGCTCTCACCTCTGTGTGGTGTGTCCCTAGAATATCCCACAGACCAGGCCAGCAACAGCTCCAACCAGCCTGCTAAGGCAGCCCTGGAAGAGTTTGCTCCTGGGTCTCTTTGCAGCGAACACCAACCACAGCTAAATAAAGCTCCAGGCCTTGGTGCAGAGTGCCCCGGGGGCTCCCCGTGGCTTGAGACACTCCAACTACAGCTTCAACCAGCCTGCCAAGGTGGTGATGACACAGGCTGCCCCTGGGACTTCCCGCGGCCTGTGCCTGCTCCACTCCAGGCCTCAGTATGGCTTGCCCCTGGGACTCCCCACAGTGTGAGCCTGTTCCACCTACAGATCAAACCCCTTCCACCTACCATGCAAGCCAGCTTGCCAAGACAACCCAGTGAGGCTTGACCCCAGGGCCTCATGGCCTTAGTTGGCTCAAAGTAAAGCCCCACTTGGTCTAACAAGGCAGCCCCAACAGGAGGCTTGTCCCAAGGACTCCCCACAGCTTGCCCCCAGGCCTTCCTGCAACCCCCAAACATTACCCCTCCAAAGCCCACTCCTTCCACACTGGAAAAGGCTGCTGTTCTGCCTAATTCATAGGAACAAACATAGAACAAAATGAGGAAACAAAAAAAAATATGTTCTAAACAAAAAACTAGGATAAAGTCCCAAAAAATAACTAAATGAAACAGAAACTTGGGAGAATAGATGAACTCAGGGAGAAGAACATCAACAAACAGAAAACACAGAACCAATCAGAAGTGAATAATACAACAACTGAAACAAAAAATACACTAGAGGGAGTCAACAGCAGATGAGTTGGTACAGAAGAGTGAGCTGAAAGACAAGGTAGTGGAAAGCACCTAATGGAAACAGCAAAGAGATTGAGGGGAAAAAATAAAATTCTCAGTCAAGAAGGCAGAGTAGGTAAACTCTGAACTTTCCTCCTTGCTCACCTGGCAAGCGGCTCCCCACACGTGGCCATCTGTGGTTCACACAGTGGACTCTCCCTGAAAACCGCAAACCACCCGAGTGGTGGCTATCCTAGGCTTGTACTGCAGACATTCTCAAACGTCTGCAAACCCCCAAAAAGCAGCGGCCAGCCTTGGCATGCACTGTAGCTCTTGCCAAGTGGTCCTAGGCCCAGTACCAGCGGCAACTGGTCTCAACTTGCATTATTGTGTCCATCAGGTGGCCCCAAGGCTGACATAAGGAATGGCCAGTCTTGGCCAGTAATGTAGCTTCAATTAAGAGGCCACAGCCAGGCACAAGTGGCGGCTGGCCTCAGCCCACATTGTAGTGCCCATCAAAGGGTACCGAGCATGGCAGAAGTGGCAGCCAGCCTCTGTCGCTGTGTAGCCTCTCTCCAACACCTCCAAACCCAGCACAAACAGCAACCAACTGCAACCCAGTTTGCAGCTCCTACCAAGAAGCACCAAGCCCGGCACAAGTGGCAGCTGACTTTGACCCATACCAGAGCCCCTCCCAAAAGGTTCCAGACCCAATACACCAGACCATACCAGAGCACCACCCAACCAGGTCCACAAATGACACATCCAAAGGGCGGCCACGGCTGGCATCAAAGCCCTGCTAAAGTGAATGAAATCAAGAGCTGGCTCTTTGAAAAGATAAACAAAATTGATGAACCTTTACCCACTCATCAAGAAAAAAGAGAAAGGATTCAATAAATATAACAGAAATGAAAGAGGAAAATGACAACATACACCACACAGATGCAAAAGATTATAAGAAAAAATTTCAAACATATGCCAACAAATTGGACAACCCGAAAGAAAGGTAAATTCCTAGAAACATGCAATCTTCCAGAACTGAATCAGGAAGGCACAGAAAATCTAAACAGACTGATAACTACTAATGAAATGGAATCAGTAATAATAATAATAACTTCCAACAAACAAAAGTCCTGGACCAGATGGTTTCATAGGTAAATTTTACCAAACATTAGAAGAGACATTAACACCTATCATTCTCGAGCTATTCCAAAAAAAGTGAAGAGAAAGGAAGGCTCCCTAACTCATTTTATGAGGTTCTCATTACCCTGATACCAAAACCATACAAAGATACTACAAAAAAAGGAAAATTATAGGCCAGTATCCCCGATGAACATAGATGGAAAAATCCTCAATAAATATTAGCAAACTGAATTCAGCAATACATTAAAAAGATCAGACACCATGATCAAGTCTGATTTATTCCCAGGATGCAAGATCGGTTCAATAGACACAAATCAATTAACGTGATATTCCATATAAGTAAATGAAGGATAAAAATCATATGACCATATCAATAGATGCAGAAAAAGCATCTGACAAAACCCAGCATCCATGTATGATAAAAACTCTCAGCAAAGTGGGGACAGAGGGAACATACCTCAACATAATAAAGGCCATATATGACAAACCTACAGCTAACATCATACTAGATGGTGAAAAGTTGAAAGCTTCTTCTTTAAAATCAGGAATAACACAAGTATGTCCACTTTCACTTTATTCAACATAATATTGTAAGTCATAGCCTCAGCAATCAGACAAGAAATAAAAGGCATCCAAATTGCAAAGGAAGAAATAAAACTGTCATTGTTTGCAGATAACATGATACTATATACAGGGAACCCTAAAGATTTCACAAAAAATTGTTAGAACTGATAAGTGAATTAAGTAGTAGGATACAAAATTAATATTAAAAAACCAGTTGTATTTCATACACTGACAGCAAACTATCAGAAAGAAAAGTTAAAAAAACAATCCCAGGAATTCTGGTCAACATGGTGGAGTAGGTAAACACTGTGTTTGCCTCCCGTCATGACCACATCGAAATTACAACTAAAGAACAACCATCCTTGAAAACTATAACTAAGGATACACAGAAGGGGCCACTTTGAGAATGAACTGTGGGTGAGGACGATGGGGAGAAACTTTTATAGAATACAAAACAAAAGTTTAACCTACGCACTTACAGAACAGATCATTCATGAGCTGGCAATCACCAACTAGAATGGATTCTAAACCATGAGGTCCAGAGACACTGTGTTTTTGCACACAGAGATATAAACAACATAAAACTGACCTTGAAACATTCCACGGCAGTCCCCCAGTAGATTGTCTTGCCAAGTGACCAGCTGCCAGTACAGGGCTGACCTTAAATCCCTTTGAATGGGGCACAGCCCATTCACTGAAGGTGGCGAGCACTTGGAGATCAGCACAGTGCTGCCTGGCTTTACATGCAATGCCTGTTCCAAGTGTTCAGCATTCCATAGCTGCTTCACTGGTGCTTGTGGTCAGCCTGCATATGCCCATGACATGACACTAAGCAAGAAAGACTGGCTCAAGGAAAACCAGCAGGACAGTGTGTTCCTTATACAGCATGGGAGGGTTAATCAGCTTCAGCTCCCTGGCAGAAGGCCACATGCAGTTAGATGGCAATGGATCTGGTGCACCTTCAGTTGAATTTATACTCTCCGGTTATGGCCATTTCTAAAAGTATTTCAAGCACCATCTCGTTCTTCTTCACAAACACTAACAGATGTAGGTACAAGTCGTCCAGTTTCTTTAGTAAAAAGATCTGAAGAGGATGATATAGCTTTCTTTGAAAGATGATACCAGGAAAGGATAAAAATGGAAAAGGCTGCTAAGTGTAAAGGAAAAGCACCATTGCCATCAAATACAAAACTTTCATGAGACTGGGAAATTAAATAAAAAAAATAAAGAAAATTCCATTTACGAATGCCTCAAAAAGAATAAAATACGTAGGCACATATTTAATCAGGGAGGTAAAAGACTTATACTTGGAAAATTATCTAAGATGCTGAAGAAACAGAAAATGGAAATATCTACAGTGCTTATGGACAGGAAGAATTAACAGTTAAAATGTCTCTATTACCCAAAGCAATCTACAGTTTCAATGCAATCCCTACCAAAATACCAATGGCATTTTCACAGAACTAGAATAAATAATCCTAAAATTTATATGAAACCACAAAAGACCCCAAATAGCCAGAGCAATCTTGAGAAAGAACAAAGTTAGAGGTATCAGGCTCCCTGACATCACATTGTACTACAATGCTGTAGTAATCAAACCAGCATGGTGCTGGCACAAACACAGACACGTAGATCAATGGAACAGAATAGAGAGTCCAGAAATAAACACGCATCTATATGGTCAATTAATCTATGACAAAGGAGACGAGAATATACAATGGGGTAAAGACAGTCTCTTCAATAAATGGTGCTGGGAAAACTAGACAGACACATGCAAAAAATGAAACTAGACAACTTTCTTACACTACAAGAAGAAAATCACAATGGATTAAAGACTTAAATGTAAGACCCCTAACCATAAAACCGCCAGAAGAAAACAGGTAGTAAACTCTCTGACATAGCTCTCAGCAATATTTTTTTGGCTATGTCTCTTCTGCAGAAAAACAAAAGAAAAAACAGGACTCCATCACAGCAAAGGAAACCACCAACAAAACGGAAAGACAATCTACTGGATGGGAGAAGATATTTTCCAATGATACATCCGATAAAGGATTAATATCCAAAATATATAAGGAACTCAGACAACTTATCACCAAAAAACAAACAATCCAATTTAAAAAGGGGCAAAGAACCTGAACAGACCGTTCTCCAAAAAGGACGTACACATGGCCAGCAGACATATGAGAAGATGTTCAAAGTCACTAGTCATCAGGGAAAGGCAAATTAAAACCACAATGAAGTATCACCTCACTCCTGTCAGAGTGGCCATCATTAACAAATCAACAAATAACAAATGTTGGTGAGGATGTTGGGGAAGGGAACGCTTGTGCACTGCTGGTGAGATTGTAAATTGGTGTAGCCACTGTAAAAACAATATGAAGGTTCCTCAAAAAATTAAAAATAGAACTACCTTATTAACCGAGCAATTCCACTTCTGGGTATTCATCTGTAGAAACCCAAACACTAATTTGAAAACACATATGCACCCCTATGTTCAAATGGAAGCAACCTAAGTGTCCATTGACAGATAAATGGGTAGGAAGATGTGGTACATATATACAATGGAATATTAACTCAGCCATAAAAAAGAATGAACTCTTGCCATTTGAGACAACATAAAAGGACCTAGAGGGTATTATACTAAGTGAAACATATCAGAAAAAGACAAACACCATGTGATCTCACTTATATGTGAAATCTGAAAAACATAAATGAACAAACAAAACAGAAACTCATAAATACAGAGAACATTTTGATGGTTGCCGGATGGGGAGTAGTTGGGGGGGATGAGTGAAAAAAGGAAAGGATTATGAAGTACAAACTGGCAGTAATAAAAAGTCACAGGAATGTACAGTATAAAGAATATAGACAATAATATTGTAATGACTACGTATGATGTTAAGATGGATACTAGGCTTACCAGGGTGATCCTAAGTTATATAAATGTCTAATTACTATGCTGTACACCTGAAACTAATAGTATAGATCAACTGTAATTGAAAAAAAATTTTTAATTAAAAAAGAAGATACACGAATGGCCAACAGACATGTGAAAATGTGCTCAACATCCATAATCTTCAGGGAAATGCAAATGAAAACCAAAATGAAATATCATCTCATACCTGTCATGTTAGCTATTATCAAAAAGACGACAACTAAGTTTTGGCGAGGATGTGGAGAGAAGAGAACCCTTGTGTACTGTTGCTGGGGCTGTAAATAGGTGTAGTCACTATGGAAAACAGTAGGGAGGGTCCTCATAAAATTAAAAATAGAACTACTATATAACCCAGCAATTCTACTTTTGGGTATTTATCCAAAGAAAACTTAAACACAAATTCAAAAAGTTATATGCGCCCGTATGTTCACTGAAGCATTTACATTAGCCAAGAAATGGAAGCAACCTATGTGTCTATCAAATGATGATAGGATAAAGATTTGGTACACACATACAATGGAATGTTACTTGGCCATAAAAAGAATGAAATCTTGTCATTTGCGACAACATGGATGGACTCTGAGTATTATGTTAAGTGAAATAAGACTAGGCTAGAGAAAGGCTAGACAACAACAAATACTGTATGATTTCACTTATATGTGGAATCTCAAACACAAAACAAAGTAAACGAACTGAAACAGAAACAAACTCATGGATATAGAGAACTAAGTAATGGCTGCCAAATGGAGAGTGAGTGGTTGGGAGAAAAAGGGAAGGGAATTAAGAAGTACAAACTTCCAATTATAAAATGTCACGAGGATTAAAGTACATATAGCACAGGGAATATAGCTAATAATATCGTAATAACTGCATGGTGACAGATGGTTACTAGATTTATGGTGGTAATCACTTTGTAAAGTATATAAATGTCTAATCACTGTGTTGTACACCTGAAACGAATATAATATCGCATGTCAACTATAATTAAAAATACATTTAAAAATGTAAAATATTTGGGTAATAGAAAAAATATGGGAAAAGAAAGAAAAAGAACATTTATATTATAAACATAGCTGTGTAACTCAATGGATTTTATATGTGACTTCATTTCAAGGACAAAGTTAAGAAAATGGTATGCCTATTGTGGAAATAAAAATAGAAAAAAATAAACAAGAGGATGAACATGGTATAGTACTAATAAAACAGTTTTGTACCCAGTTATCTAAAAATGTCAAAATAATACTGCTTTGGTTGAACAAACTGGAACTTAACCAAAACATCTTCCATTTTAGCCAAGAACACGTGCCATCAGATGAATGGAATAAGCGCCTGGCTCCCTAACCAGGAATTCCCGGTCTACAGTCTTGCTGTTGCTCATTCCTTAAATGGGCACTTTCTGGGCCTCTGTCCTCAGTGCAGTCTCACCTCCAGAATAGTCATTCTCCCCAGGAGCTCAGAAGACAGCTGTGCTTTCCCCTCCCACCTCGAGATCAATGATGCTGTCCTGGCGGCATCTTGGCCCAGACTGTTGCAGGTTCAGAGTCAGGTGCCCCAATGTCCACTGACCCTTCATTCCCACTAACCATTCAACGAGCCACCTGAACTCAGTGTCCAACACAGAATGCTTCATCTCCTAAGCCAGAAACTTGCAGGCCAGCCCCAAGAGGCCTCGGCCTTCCCTCTTCCCCACCCCCATCACACCTTCTCATCCAGCAGCTCTAACCCACCTGTCCTGTCCCCAGGATCACCAATCACCATCATCGCACTATTCTGTGCCCTCTGCTCACACAGACTAGTTGTCTCCAGCCCACAGCTCCTCCTCCTCCACAGCCACAGCAGAGACTTTCCCTGAAGTGTGAATATGATCCTATTTCCTTACTTCAAAGCCTCCAAGCTCCCACCTCTCCCCACCCCTGAACCCACACATGCAGCCTATAAGATAAAGTCCAATTCTTTTTCCTAAATTGCACTTAAGGCTAATTTTTCTAGTCAGTTTTCTCCTTCAACCATTCAGTGTCCCCCTACACTCCCCATCTAGCATGCTGTTCACACTTCTGTGTCTTTGCACTTGGTACTAGGACTCAGCCATCCCATGGCCCCATCATTTCTATTTTCAGCTCCTCACACAATTTATAACACAAATATACTGAAAAAATATACTGAATCCTTTTCTGTTTAACTCAGATTATCACAAGGTCAGATTCAGGTACTGAACTCCAGGATGACTGTTTCTGTGGTCCTCCAAAGTCAGTGCACTCAGACAGAATGCTTCTACAAACTATTCCTCTGAAAGCCTTAGTTATTGAAATTTTTTCATATACTATGTTTTTCACAAATATTTTGATAATTTACATTAGCAGTATTTAAGCGAGATTTTAGAATTTTAGATTAATAATTTATTGACTACCTAGCACATATAAAACCTGTACTATACTAGTCAGAAATCACAAAGGAAAATAAGAGGTTACAGTCTCTGAATTTTGTTTATAATATCGATAACTACCATTTATTGAGCATTTAGTATATGCTAAGTGCTTTTCCTATCACAAACTTCTTAAAACCTTACATAACAGATTATTTGAACCCAGGGCTCTGTGACTAAAATGCTCCATAGCTGTTTTCTTTGATAAACAATGACCACCAGCCCCACTCAACCACTGGGCCTCTCCTGAGCTCACTTGCCATATGCGCTCCCTCTGCCCAGCATGCCAACCAAACAGGAGGCCTGTATCTGTGAGAAAAATGAAAAGGCAAATGCTAGATTATATTCAGTACACTGCTGCTGTTAAACCAAACCCAAAGTCAGACTGAGAACCCTTTCAATAAAACCTCTGTTCGTGTATGTCTT
>NW_006434441.1:625645-643700 GCF_000325575.1 Pteropus alecto
GTGTACTTCATTTAATGCCAAAGATTCAAAGTTAAGATTCCATGAAATATCCCTCTAGGTCTTACACATTTAGTGGTGACCCAGTGATAAGTGCAGCAGTAAAATGGGCCACATCCAGACAACAGAAGCAGAACTGGCTGTGTACTTTTGCAAAATCAGGGATTTTGTTAATATGATATAATCATTATTTCAATTCGCTTATTTGCTGCACTTGACTATGTAGGCCACCAATTAAAGTATTTTCTGATTCAGGTACTGACACAGGAGGGCAGTTTATAATAATCTTGGCAGTCAAAATGGATGCTTTCAGTTCACCTATCTTCTTTCAATTTCCATCAGCTACTGCATCTTGGAAGCAAGCAAGAGGCTGTACAGCAGTAATCGAAGAACCGAGGTATGGTACTTACCACATCAGAGTTGAAATGAGAAGGCCAACGCCCACACAATCTATGAATACGACCCAAAGGAGAAGCTTTATCATCTTAAAAAATCCCATGTCCAGCACAAAGCCAAACCCGACAGTGGACACTGAAAGAAAGATTTACAAGATTCATTCAGGCACTCTGCTGGGTTCCTGGGGTATAGGGCATTACCCTCCAGAAACCCACAGTCCAGTGGGCGAAACAGATATGTAAACCAAACCTATAAGCTCTGTTCTGTGTGGTTAAGAAATGCCTACCACCTTGGGGATGGATGAGCCGCTGAGGTCTCTCTGGTTTACTGAGGGGCCTCACATTTCAAATACCACCTGTACTGAAAAGGCACTCACAGATTTAAGTCCAGTTAAAGGCGAGAAAAATCTTATACATTTCAACCCCCGAAAGGTAGTTAGGACCATTTTGCTACACTACTAGAGAACTTAAAAGTATTTTCTCAAGTTCACATCAGTACTTTCAGAAGTCTCGCTCTGGATTTGCCTGATTGTGAAAACCGATTTCCAATCTTGATATTCCTTTTCACAGTAAGTTTGCATTTAGGTATCAATTCATTTATCATAGTAATTAAAAGACATGGAGTTACTGTCCTCTGCTTTTCAAAGTTCTGAGGTCACAGTTTACTCTGGCGACCATGTGGGACCTCTAGAACCAGGAAGAATACAGCCTTCTTTCCTATGAGATTTCTGAGGCTTCAGAAAGGAGAAAACAGCTTTAAGTCTCCCCAGATTCTGACCCGCAATTCTTTATAAGACTCCAAATGACAAGTCTCATCAGAAACACTCAACATGGTCTTCAACTCTCCGGCAGATCAGCTAACACTTACCACAGAGCCAGACACTTAGTAGGACCAAGAACGCTGGGTCATCTCTGGCCCACTGATCCTTTGTCTGTTTTCGATAATGAAAGTTCCTATAAACCCTCTGCGGGGAAGTGAACAGGTAGAGCATCTGCCAGGCAGCAAACTCAAAGTCCATCTGCCGAAAACGAAAAAGCCTTCGCAGGTATTTGTAGCGCTTTGCTCCAGCTGTGTGTCTTGCTGCGTCCCTGGAATTCAACGCCCCATTCCCCTGCATTGGGGAATTAACTGAAGTACTCGGTAACATCTTCCTGTGGAAGAAAAATAAAATCTTTTACAAGTAATCTTAAGAAAGTAGTGGCTACTAGCACCCCTCTTCTAAATTATATAGGAGAGAGGTCACATGACATTACCGGCCCAATCCTTGGGGTCAAAGCAAATGCAGGTGTTTCTTAGGTTTGTTTGGAGGCTCCGTAACTGCTGACTGCACTTAAGGGAAGGGCGGCGCCACGTCTTTCTGACACATCACAGTGTCTGTCTGTCTGTCTCTGTCTCTGTCTCTGTCTCTGTCCCAAACCTCGCCTCCCTTGAGGTGGGGCGAGGGAGGTGGGGCGGGGGAAGAGGCCAGGGGAGGAGGAGGGGGATAGGGAGGTTCGGACGCGGGAGAGGTGTTAAGTATCAGGCTTTTAAGGGAAAGCCTTTTTAGGCCAATTAGACACCTGTTCCCAACAAGGTAAAATAAATGACCTATTCACACAGGTGAACGGTTCATCAGCGCTCTACCATCAGCAACTCGTTCGCTAGAAGGTGATATAAAAACAAAGCAAAACCCAAATCCAGTGTTCTACTCCCTGAAGAGTGCACCAGGGGAACCGCACCGCGGGCGACCAGTGAGAAGCCAGGTGAGCGCAGCTCACAGTGCGACACCCACGCCCCCGTCTCTGCTGCCCAGGCCTTCGGGACGCCAGCAGCACCTCATGTAGCAAATGAAAACACACGACGCCCAGTCACATCGGAATCTCAGATACAGAATGCTTTTCAGTATGAGCACGTCCGAAACACTTTGAGACACACTCATACTAAACATTACCCGTTGTTTATCTGAAATTCGACTGTAGCCGTAGCCGGACGTCCTAGATTTTACCCAGCAACCCCACCGCAGGCCGAGCACGTAATTCCAGGGCCGAGGGACGTCGGGTCGCAGGTGGCCGGAAGAAGCGGCACCGGCGAGCGCTCCTCAGGCCTCACCTGCAGCCTCGCTGCGGCCTCCACCGGTTCCCAGCTAGACCGCCACCTCCGCCGGCAGCCGAGCCCCGCAGCTGCTGGGCCCACTTCCCTTCTCGCAACGCAGACAGCGCCGAGGCGCGACGCCTGACGTAAGCCCACTTCCGCCGCGCACGGCCTCTAGGGACTTGTAGTCCGCGAGAGCCCGCTGGAAGTTGTTGCCGGTTTCCGGTCCCTTCCGCCGCGGGCGTCGCTGGCCCGCAGCTGGGTCCAGGCGGTTGCGGACTGAAGCGTTTGGGGCCGTGGCGCCGGGAGGCGCAACCATGCCCCGGTATTACGAGGACAAGCCGGAGGGCGGCGCGTGCGCGGGCGTGAAAGAGGACCTGGGCGCATGTTTGTTGCAGTCGGACTGTGTGCTCCAGGTAGCGCGGCTGGCCGGGCGCTCGGGCTGATGCCGACGCCGAAACGGGGAGGCGGGGCCGGCGAGGGTGTCCTGGGCGGCCCGCCGTGGCGGTCAGGATGCGTGGCTCTGAGCCGTGCTGGGTGCAGTTCATAGCTCTCAGTTAATAAACTTGGGCTTCCCACTGTCGCAGCCTCCGTTCCTCCGGTGTGAAATTGGAGATACGCCCCGTTACGTTTTTGTAAAGATTAAACCATTTTGGTTCAAGAAACGTTGAGTGCTGCCACTCTGCTAGGTTCTTGGTGCTTTTTCCAGTGACAGAGGGCAATCAGTTGTGTGCAGTTGGATTTATAATTTCAGAAAGTTGCTCTTATTTCAAGGAAGGCAACTATCTGCAAATGGACATCCACCGTAAGTGATGTTCACTGATTTTAATGGTCAGCCAGACTGGGCACCTAGAGTCTAGTAAAACTTCTGAGTTATGAATTTAAGTTATCTAGTCCAGTTTTCTTACACAAATGAAGAAACTGAGATACTCTGTCTTCAGGCTCCCCTGTTCAAGGCTGTTTCCAGTCTACTGCTTCACCAGCTCCTAATGCCTGTTAAGTAGCAGGCCTGAGGCCAGGTAGTGAGGACACAAAGATCAATCAATTACAGTCACTACCTACATTACGCTTGGTCTGATGGGAGGAATAGATATTAAGGGGCTAAATTCCTGTGATAAGGGCTAGATGAGCATTTAGTACATGTTTGTTGAATAGGAGCAAAATGCCTTGGGAGCCCAGTGGAGAAAGCACCTTATTTTGCTTGAGAATTTGGAAATTTTGCCCAGAGGTGACATTTAGGCAGAGTCTTAAAGGTTGAGTAGTAGTCTATCAAGTAAGGAGTACAGAGTTGTGATGGTAGTGGCGGGGAGGGATCTGGAAGAATAGCCAGTGCAGAGTCGGGTGTTTGGGAGGGTCTGGAGAAGCTAGTGTGTTTTGGGCCTGGAGGATGGTGAATGTGACAGGATGGTTGCCATGTGTGCAGGCACATGTGTGTCAGAGTGGGGAGCTTGGATTTTATCCTGACATTTCAGCATCAGGTGGGCCATAGAGATAAGCGGTTGAGAATAAAATACATAGAGTAGGACTGAGGAAAGAAACTTAGGAAGTGGAGGGGATACTGGTGGCAGGGAGAAAATCCAGTTGGTTTCTGCAATGATTGAATCATTTATTTAGCAAACATTTGAGTGCCAAACTCTAATTCAGCGTACAGATGGATGGGACACTTTTGCTCCTTTGTAGAAATTGCATCTCTGGAAAGTAGATTTAAATTGTGAAACATACTTTCTGTAGATGTTTCCATGTGCCCAGTATACTTAAGTGTAGTGCCAGATGGGTGCTAGAGTAATCGGGGGATCACTTTATAAATTATATAAATGTCTAACCATTGTGCTATATACCTGAAACTAATAAAAAAGTTTTTTAAAAAATGAATCATGAAATACACTTTGTATATGCTTCCATGTGCCCAATATATTTAAGTGCCTTTGTGTTAAATTTATGGCACATTTGTTTAAATATTTTAAGATAACGAAGAGGTAGTATTAGGACTTCTATTCCATGTTTACCTTGAAAAATACTAAATTTAGCTTTTACCTAGTTTTGCAGCTGTTACTTCATCAAGTCTCACTTTTAATAGTTATAGTTTTTAAAAAGTCTTATTAAGAGTCAGAAGTAAGCATTTCTTGTAGCAGTATGCTGCCTTGATTGCAGAAATGGGGGGGATAATAAATCCAGTTTTCTTCATAACCTTTTGAGCTTCCACTGCTTAAAGATGAATTAACTTCACATCAGGCCCAGGCAGATCTCATACAAGTATGTGTCCATTCTGTTCCCTTTCCTCTTCCAGTTCTTACTCAGTTGAGCTTCTCAGAATAGAGAACTTGACTGTGGGGGACAAGGAATGGGAAAATGTGGAGATGTGTTGTCACTAAAATGACTTGCATTAAAAGGATGTAAGTGGAGCCTTTAGAGCCACCTGATACTGCCTTCCAGAACACGCCCTCCTGTTCACCTTATGCCTGATCTCTCATACACACCTGTACATGCTGTCCCCTCTCCCCCCGATATACTTCTGTCTTCAGGAGTTCTTGAGTATAAACATTTTACGAACACTGAAGAAACCATTATCACTTTCACCTTAACTCTATCTTACCCATTAGGAGCCGAAGATACTGGTTTCTAGATTTTTTATATAAACATTTTAAAGAAAAGTATCTTGTGGAAACCAATGTTAAGAACTCAGGAGTACCTTAAAGTGCCCCAAATTTGTTTACACATTTTTTTCATTATGTCTTCTTAAGCACCAATAGTCAAATGCATTACAAACTATTTTTATATGATTTACTATTTTCTTCTTTTGCCTTTTAAAAAAGAACTATTTTCAGAAGAATGGTTATTGTGTACTTTCTGAGAAAATTTCCCAGGTGTTTATATTGTTTTATGTGTCACAGGAAGGAAAATCCCCTCGGCAGTGTCTAAAGGAAGGAAACTGCAAAGCTTTGAAATATTCATTTTTTGAATGTAAAAGATCAATGGTAAGTAGGTAAAGATTTTTTAAAAACTTATGCTAAAAAATAGCTATGTGTAGTTAAATATATGAATGACTTAGTAATTATAAATAGGTCGCAGTGGTCATTTGGAAAAAAGGATGTAGATAACATTTCTTACTCCAGTGGGTAATGTTAGGTAGCAGTCGTGAAAACCCCACAGCTGGTGGTTCTGTTATTCTGCCACTATGCTAACCACAGCCGCTGATCTGCACAAATTTCTAAAAGTACAAGAATGAAGTCCTGGCAAGTATAATAATATATAACAATGATTCACTATTAGTTCTCCAAGTCATAGGGTCATGTCATAATGATGCAACTTCAGTTATACACGCTTGGCAAAAACCTGAAATAATTTAAATTGTGCTGAGAATTTCACTTAGTTGTTCAGACAATGATATATAACAGCTAAGATGAGATGGGCAGTTCACATCAGCTGTTCTCTCATAGTATCTGCATCTCATCATCCTGATTATGATTCCCATGTCTAAAGGTTAATTTTTTTAAAACATGGTTTTTAGCTTCGTGTAGTGATCAAATGAAGAAATGGCCGTCTGCCCCACACTGGCTGAGCTGGACTCATTAATAAGGTCTTTCTCTAAAGTAATTTCTGTAGAATTTCTTGGAACTGATACTGACTTCTATGCAAATTTGTCCACTCTCCCCACCCGCCCCCCAACCCTTCAGAAGAAGCTGCACTATGAGGCTTAATATTTTCATCCTAAGACTAGGTAATTTAAACATTTTAAATTCCCAATGGCTACAGGTTACTATTTTTCAGGCTCCTCCTTCTTTTCTCAGTTGCTATTTAAAGATTTCAAATACATTTGAATATTAACCCAATTAAACTTAATTAGAAAGTTGTTTGCTAGAAGAACAACATATTGAGTATAGTTCAGAGAAAAAGGTAAATGTAATTTGGATTCTACTTAAGAAAACCTTTATTGTGACCTTAAGTAGAACTTGTGTTTTTAATGCCATCTTTTATTTTTGATTGTGCTGGAAACTGGTTTACTTCTCTCACATCATGGCACTCTCTCCCAAAGTTGTGTTTGATTAATTATGTTGTATAAAATTTGATCTAATTATACATTTATTTTTCAGTTGGATGCCAGATCAAGATTCAGAGGAAGAAAAGGATATTGATTGGAACCAAGATGAAAACAACAAAAGATTTTCTCTGGTCATTAAAACAGAAAAGCCAAAATAGGAAACGTACTTTCTCTTACATCTCTTTGATCAAACCACTTTTCTCCCATGGAACACCGTGGAAATGGATGACTTCTGGTTTTGACCGTGTATAAAGTAAATGATTCTCTTGCCCCAAGTTATTTTTAAAATTTTAGAAATTTTTAGAAGAAAAATTTAATTGACCAGTTATGAGCTGGAAGCATAGTAAATGTGTTTTGAGAATTGTTCTGAAACCCAAGAATGGAGAGGTAGTTATTTTCAAGCTTGACTCCTCATCCCGATGACACAAGTCAGTGACTATTACGTCCTTTGTGACTATTACACAGGCCACCGATGTCGACCTTTGGAGAAGTGTCTATTCATGTTCTTTGCCCATTTTAAATAGAGTTGTTTGCTCTTTTGTTGTTGAGTTCTAGGACTTCGTACATTCTGGATGTTAACTGCTTATCAGGTATATGATTTGCAAACATTATCTCCCATTTCTTTCACTCTGTGTTCTTTGATGCACAGTTTTAAGTTTTGATGTAGTCCTGTTAATCTGCTTTTACTTTTGTTGCCTGTGCTTTTGGTGTCATATCCAAGAAATTACTGCCCAATTCAATGAAGCTCTTCCCTTATGCTTTGAGGAATTTTTATTTTTAGGTGTTTGATCTAGTTTGGGTTGATTATGTATGGGGTGTCAAGTAAGGTCTAATTTCATTCTTTTGCATATGGATATCCAGAGTTTCCAACATCATTCATTGAAAAGACTGTCCTTTCCTCTTTGAATGGTCTTGGCACCCTTGTCGAAATCATTTGACCATGTATGCCGGAGGTTTATTTCTGGGCTGTGTATTCTATTCCATTGCCTGTCTTTATGCCAGTGCCACCCTGTTTTGATTACTGTAGCTTTGTAATAAGTTTCAAAATCAGGATGGGTGAGACCTCCCACTTTGTTATTTTTCAAGATTTTTTTTTGGCTTTTGGGCGTTACTTGAGATTCCAAATGAATTTTAGAATGGATTTTTCTATTTCTGCAGAAAACACCATTGGGATTTTGATAGAGAGTGCACTGAATCTGTAGATCACTTTGGAGAGTGCTAGCAGCCTAGCAGCCTAGCAGCCTAGCAGCCTTTCTGAATCTAGCCCGTTTACACAGGTGTCTTTCTATCTGTAGGTATCTTTAACGTCTTTCAGAAACATTATGTGGTCTTCAGTATATAAGACTTTTGCCTCCTTGGTTAGGAGTATGCCTAAGTAGCTCATTCTTTTTTATGTGATTGTAAATGGAATTGTTTTCTTAATTTTTTTTTTCAAGTTCACTGGATGATAGGTTAACTTTTATTTTGAAATGTAACATACAGACAAGCACATAGGATGTCTTTATAATGTTAACTAATAACAATGAGATATGTCATCGTGAACTGCTATCCAGGCCAGCAGAGCATTGAGTGAGCCCCTGCAGGTGACTTTTCTCAGACACCTCCTGGACATCCTCAAGAGAACACTACCGCCCTGGTGTTTGTCACACTCTGCTCTTAAGTTTACCTTCTCCTGTGAGCCTGTTGAGTTTGGTTCCTTATGTCCTTGTGATGTGTTTAGAATACAGTGGTCCCCCACCCCTTATCCATGGGGGATATGTTCCAAGACCCTCCAATGGATGCCTGAGACTGCATATAGTACCAGACCCCATAGATACTGTTTTTACCTCTACGTACATACTATGATAAAGTTTAATTTACAAGTTAGGCACAGTAAGAGACTGACAACAATAATGATAGGACAGTTATAACAGTACACTGTACTGAAAGTTATATGCATGTGGACTCTCAAAATACTGTGCTGGACGTACCCTCCTGTGATGTGTTGACCATGGGTACCTAAAACCATGGAAGATGAAACCTTGGGTTAGGTGGCAATTACTATAATGGATTATATAGAGAAAAGCAACGTGGTGTGGTGCTGAAATAGGAAAGATTTCAATTGAACAAAATCTTTTTGAGTTGCTCTTTTGCAGCAGGCATTTCACTTGGCTGTTGTGAATACAAAATAACCTGCTGGACAAAGCAAAAGGGTAAGTAACATGATGGACAGGAAATAATACATGATTATAATAAATTCAAGACTCAATGAGGGAAAATATTTTTCTAAAAGGGCCAATTCATTCTATGGAGGGAAGTTGCCACAGAGATGGAATTGCCTGAGATGGCCTTGGAGGAGGAATGAGAAGGCTGGGGGTGGTGGTCCAGATCAGAGTGGACATGGACACGGCCCAGGGCTGAGTTTGGATGGCGTTATGGGGTGGGCTGAAGAGACAGAGGTCTTAGTGGCAGGTGGCTGTCCTGGGGAAGGGAGATGAGCCCAGGCTGGAAGGTGGAGTCATTTATCAGGAAGGCTCAGCCAGCTGGGAGGAGGGGATGCATTGGAGACACCTGGCTAGAATGACTGGGCTGTGGCTGGGTGTGCAAGTGGACCTGGAGCACTTAGATGGACTAGGAATTTGAGTCAGTAGCAAGAAAGCAGTAACTAATTCCATGGGAATGGCTAGGACTTTTCAGGAAGAGCCTCTGAAGTGAGAAGACAGTGATGGACAGAACCTGGGGGCACCCCAGTGTTGGTGGGTGGAGGAAGACAAGCAGATCAGAGCAGGGATGATGATTAGAGGGAGGACAGCCAGGAGAGGGGCGACCACAGGAGCCCAGCGGGGAGGAATTGATGAAGTGCTATGTCCCCATGTGCATCTCCAGTCTAGATGTCTTCTTCCTCACTGGAGACAAGCTTCTCCTCCAACCCATCCCAGCTTTTTTTTTTTTTTTTTCTTTTTGGTATGTTAAATGGTATAACAGTGACCTCACAATAAAGGTCTATATTTGAAAGCAGACTTGCCTGCACTGGCCGTAAAGGCCCACTGGGAGCCCAGTGCAGGAAGGAATCATGGGAATGGTGGTGCCAAGACAGAAAGGGGTCTGAAAGGGCCATTCTTAGCCACGCTCAGGGGTTGGCATCAGAGCTCAGGCAGTGGCAGTTGTAATAAAAATAAGGTTATGGCCATTTGCCAAATCAGTGCAGAATGGAGATGGGCATTCTACCCAGGGTGGCACAGGCAAGCACAGCCCCTTGTCACGTGCACAGTGCCACACCCATGTCACAGACAAGGACAGGTGCCCTAATTGTGTCACCTTCAGTGGTGAGGCCAGGACTTGTTTTCGGAACAAGCATCAGACAAGTTCTCTTTACCCCCTACCATGAATAAAATCACAATACAACTGACAAATAGGTTTAAAAACAATGGCAACATATGACAGGGAGGTCAATATATTGTATATTAAAAACAACTCACAAAAAAGACCAACACCATTGGAGTCACAAAAGTAGAAATACAAGGATGAAAGATGTTCAGTTTTCACTAATCAAGTGGATTGAAACAAGGTGCTATTTTTAGCACTGATGAGAATAAAAGAAAGTGGCACGTACTAAAGGTGGCAGCTTAACCTAGGAGAACTTTGGTGATGCAGACAGACCCCCTTTCATTGTACTTTGTAGGTACTGCTTTTTTTACGAGTCAAAGGAAAAACCCTCCACTTGCAAAAAGATAACAGAAGGCTCAGATGACAGCATTTTTTAGTAATGAAGTAATTTTCAATTAAGATACACCCATTGTGTTTTACACATGCTACTGCACCCTTAATGAACTACAGTGCAATATGAACTTGGATGCACTGAGAAACCAAAAATTTGTGTGACTCGCTTTGTCAAAAGATTCACTTTATCGTGGTGGTCTGGAACTGAACCCGCAATATCACCGAGATCTGCCTGTATGAAAAATTCAAAAATTTAAAAAAAGATTTATGTTATCCTTTAATTGTACATTTCTACTGCCAGGAATTATTCCAAGGGAAATTGCTGGGTACACGTGCCTAGAAAAAGGTGCAAGATGTAGTCCTGGTTATAACACAATCAAACCGTTAATGGAACAACATTTTAGCAAGTTTTAGAGCAGGCGGCCAGGCAACCCACAGAGAAGATGTGATCCATGTTTACAGCCACGGGACAGTAACAACAGCAGCTAACATGAACATTTAAAGCCAGAGCACCTCACAACTGCCTTGGGAAGAATGTTCCATTGTGCGTGCCTACACTGTCTGCACGAGGAAACGAAGCCTTAAGAGGGCAGCGGCTTGACCATGGTCACCAGCCAGGGACGGGGCCTGGATCTGTCTGAAGCAGACATCCGTGCTCTCAATCCCATACCCGCTGCCCCTCTGCTTTAAATTAAGTGAAAGCGGGTCCTATAACAGAAGTCTATCATGGTCCCAAGTTTACAAACACCCAAGCACTCAACATTGCCCACCGATGACCATCCAGTCAGATGCCAGCCACAGAACCAGTCCTGAGGCAACAGAATGAATCAGGCAAAGCCAAGTTTAATATTCTGGTCAGTTATTTATTATTTGTCCTTCTAGAGACTAGCACATTTACAGCATACATGGCTTTGAATGAGCTAAGAATATATAAAACAGTAACTACATGTTTATACATATATTAATACTGCCCCAAACAAATAAATAAAAGTACCTTAATGGACTAGGCTTGGCAGATACAACTGCGTGAGGATGAAACTGTATCATACAACATTTGTACATTTTCAAGGAAACCAACGGCAGCTGGACTGCAGGTGCTTTGACAGGACCCACAGTGCGCCCTGGTTTCCAGTCTGCCTCAACGTTTCTTATGCACTGGGGGCCTTATAAGGAACCCTGGACGGAACCTCTATTTGTGGTGACCTGTAAAACTGCCTTCCTTGTACAACCAAAAACTCAAAGCTCCCACATGAGCTGTGGAGCCACCACGACCATTCGCCTCGCTCAGCAGGCGTGGTGATGTGTGATGTGGTGAGACTTGTCACACAGGAGCCCAGCAATACTCAGAACACTGAAACCTGAATATTTTCTATACGATTAGCCAAGTCTTAGAGTTTTATGGTGATCCATACTATAAAGCCAAAATTGGGAACATAATTCACATAAAGTTGCCACATGCAAAATTGCTGACGGTTGGGTCAACATTTGCTAAATTCCCTTTCAATAAATGCCAGCATTTAATGGTCTTTAGACCAAAAAAAAAAAAAATTCTGAAAACAATATGGGTGACATTTAAAAAGACAAGGGGATATTTTAAAAAGTAGTGATGTTAAAATGAGAAAAGATGGAAATATAAAAGATAGTAGAAAAATTACAAATTAAATGAAACGGTGGAGAGGTGAAAGGCTAAATCAGCCACACTGGAAACTGTCTTTGAACAGGGACTGGCAAAAAGAGAACCCACCACCAGCTGCCGCCACCTCCTCAGGGGGTTTGCTGGACATGACTTCTCTGCTGCCACCCTCCACAGTGACCACAGTGAACCAAACTGTGACAGAGAGTGAGCTGCAACTGAGCCTCACAGATGCACCCTCCACACCAGCTCACACTTGACCAGTGGGGACTGCCCCATGGGGCCTAGGAGACAGCAGACTCAGTCTGTGCACTGACTTCCAAGTAGGAAGGGCCTGGAAGGTTAGCCAGTTCCACTCTCACCTGCTGCTCACCCCTCTGTGTCTCTGCCATGGAGTGGTCTTGCCTGTGCCTCAGCAACCCAGACCCAAATTTGGTACGTTTCCAAGTAGCACTTCTAAAGGAGCCTGAAGAATAACACCCAGAATTTTAGACATGGGAATTTCCTAAGGGTTCACCAGTCAGGATCAGCGTCATGAATAGACGCCACATAGATTTCTTTTACAGCCTTTTAAATAACATGTAAACATCATCATCATGATAAACAGAATTGATAAAACATATCAACCAAAAAAAAACAAAAAAACAAAACTCTGCTATGTGCAGATAAGACTCGTCACCTTATAATAGATGACCAGACAGTTTTCTATGAAATCCCTAAGTTTTATGGCCCACTAATCTCTTTCAAAATCTCATTTTAGGAGCTAAATTAAACTTTCTCAATAGTCACCTTACAGAGAAAAATGAGAATCTTAACAATTATTGCAAACTTAAAGTTACTTTCATCAGACATTCAAACGTGATTGCATTATCTTTCAGAATACGACAGGCCGGGAAGCCCACAGAAGGACATCTGTTCTGAGGAGGTTTAGGGTTCCATCACCTCCATGGGCAAACCTCAACAGTGAGGTCCTGGAGGACCCTAACTTAATGTCCAGAGAGGAGGAGGTGCGCCCTGGGGCAGGTGGGACTAGACCTGGAGCTTAAGAGGACAGGAGGCACCTTGCTCTGTGACTAAGGGTCCAAAGTGGCCCCCATTGGGTGGGTAGCTTTGCAGGTGTTATCTTCTAATAAAGTCTTATCTCGGGCTGATTTTTTAACCCTTCCTTCAACTTCTGGCATCACCTGTGCTGTCACAGATAATTCACTAGGACCACCTGCTTTTACTGCATGAGACAGAGCTGGCTTCTTTCCCCAAAACTTGAGTTAACATTTAACATTTATTGGTCTGTTCAGGATGCAATTGTTTATTTACTGTTTTACACTAAGATTTTTAAAAAGTAGATTGTAATTCAATGCTCAATCCTGAGTTACTCAGTAGAAAAATAGGTTAGGTGAGCAACTGCCTAAGTGGGCATTTAAAAAAGTCTTCTAGCATTTCAGAGCAACCTAGCTCGATGCATACAGGTGACTCCCGATGCCATCTGTGCAGTTCTGTGTGCAGGCTGTTTCAATGAGCCATGGTTACCATCCACACTATTGAGACAAATGTCACCTCCTACTGGTCCCAACAGGGCAGGGGTGGGGGTGGGGGAGGACATGCTCCATAGAATCTTTAGTGAAATATTTTTAAAAACACAAAAATAAAAACCAATCCTTCAGGTCTTCTTGAAGAATTCATATATGACATTGAGGGTACCCACATTTGTTATGTGACAGCTAATTAGAGGAACCGCGTGTTCAAGTTTCAACCTTGCCGTAAGTCCCTTCGGGAGGCCTGTAATGCTTGGGGAAAGCCTTCAGCTGCAAGGAATTAAATGCATATTTGCGACTTCCAACATTCTTCATTGTATTTTCTCTTCGACAACCCTCACTGGGGAAAAAACAAGCACAAGAAATGACAGCAGTAAAAAAGGAAAAAAAGAAAAGACTTAAACTAAAATGAAATGAACTGATTATTCTCATAGCATTAAAAAAAAAAAAAAGGCTGATTGATTTAAATGGGCACCGGACCAGTTACAGCAACACACACGCAGAATGCTGGGTTTCTGCACAAGGCAGTTAAGAAGCACAGAGATGGACGCATGCTGTATGGGACTGCCAGTTTTGCATTTCCAAAAGCAGTGCTGTATCTAAGTGGAGGCGATATACATATATTTTTAAGTTAATGGTTTCATTTCATGTCTAGTCATTTGAGGGTCTGGCATAACTAGAGGTTCAAAGATTCTGTTACACGACGAATTAAAAGGAAAAAGAAATAGTGTGCTCTTACCCAAGCCCTTTAAAGAGCTGCATTTTTCTATGTCAGCAACAGCTGTCAATCACCTCAAACTCAACATGCTGGTGCTCCTTGCAGAATTCAGCATGTAGCAAAGCCATCTGGCTGAGAAGGCTGCTCTAACATTCCGTCTCCTAGGTGGATGCAAAGCAATCCAGTGGGCCCGGGCGATGGCTGCACCGTGGGTCTGCTTGGCCATCAGGGCTGGAGTGTAGTGAAAGAGCGACCCCACCGAGGTCTCCTGGTGGCAGCCAGACACCTTCTCCAGGTGGGCTGCCCTCATTGTGGTCACCTCTCAGAAGAGTGCCACTGAGCCCACCAGTGTCCTTCTCTAGAGAACCTGTGACAAGCAACATCCCCGCTGCATTTGAGGGAGGGCTGTCATGGCAACTCAGTAGGTAAAGCGAGTGCTGAGCTGAGGGACGAGGGGTCAGGTAGGTCTCAGGTCTCCAGATGAGAGCACCAGGGGAGTTCTCTGGGACATGTTCCCATACAGACAGTAAACTAGCAGGCAAAAGCAATTCTGAATACAAATGACTTCCTATAGCATAGTCTAACTTTATATTTTGTGTTATTCTAAGACTAGCAATTAAATCAACTAGTTATCAAATTTAGTACAAAATACCCCTTCCGAGATGGAAAGTTTGCAATTATCAAGAAACGTGATTTAAAAAAATTATTTCCAATCATACAAATACCATTATGACATGCATTTTAAAAAATATATCAGTGGCAAGTGCTCGAGCCTTTTAAAGTAAAAATGACAGTCTCATTTTGAATAACGTGTAAAATATTTTTGGTAAGATAGTGGTTTTATTCAAAAGATAAGCTCAGGTATTTCAGAAAAGTATCTACTAGCTTGTTATTAAGTAATTTTAGTAACTCAAATATGTTTCCTTGTCACCAGAGCCTGGAGCCCTCAGCAAGTTATGTGCTACCTGGGCTGAACGCCTAGGCCACACGAGCAAGGAGCCCTAAGAGTGAATAATGATCATGTCTGTCTCACACTCAATAATCAGATAAAAATGTAAATCCACTGAAAGCAGAAGCTCTAGGTTCTGTGCAGTTTGTCCTGTCTAATCTTTGGGAACTCTCACATTATTGGACTATTTGGATACAGCATCTTCATTTACACAAAAACATACAGTACACACTTATCAAAAACCCCCTATGACAGTAAATGCCAAATTGCTTTAAGGAGCAGAGAATAATCTTTGAATTTTGACATTATCTTTTATTTACATGTTAAAGAAGCTAATTACTGGTTTAACTGGCTGAATACACAATACAATGAATTATTCCTTTTTGAGGACATTCATCTTTTAAATGAATGGGGAGAGGAGGGCACACTGTCTGCAGTCAGAAGGGCCCCTTATGTGTGCATGGCCTCTGCCTGGCCTGGAGGTGGACTCAAGTACATGTCACCACTGTGAGGCGTCAGGAGTGCTTTACCCACAGTACTGACTGGGAAGTTGGGCGTGCCTGTGGTCCCCATCTTCAAACAAAGCAAACAAAAGATCTTAGAGAGTCAGTGTATGCACCTCAGTTTGAAGGAGGGTAAGTGGAGAACATACTTGTCAAAGCATCAGAGACTGGATAGGACTTAATCTAATAACCAGTGTCATATGCTACATACTTACCACCAGCAGTCAATGGCACTCAGAGAGATGTCAGGCGGTGTGCCACACAACAGCTACCTCACTTATTCTAGAAAAGATAGGGTGACCAAACTGCACTTGAGAGAAGACCGGATTCACTCACACGTGTGACACCTGTCCTAGGGCTTCTGCAGTGCTCTGGGGCATGTGACAGGGACAACTTTCAATTTAGGATTTGAAGCCTGAGTCTAGTTTTTGTCACTCACTGCTAACTGCTTCTCCGTTTCCCAGGACCTGGACTCAGATTTGACACCAAACCAGACAAATCCCCCAGCAAGTTCTGGAAGTCTTGGGGAGGGAACAGAGACACCAGTCTCTGCTGGGCTGGGTTTGTGCACATGCGAGGGTGTAAAGTTTCTGGAAAAGCCAGCTTCTCTAAATTCGCTCCAATTTTTCTAGACTGGTAAAAAAAAAAATTCCACTTTCATAATGTACAGAGTATAGGGAACCAGCTGGAGGTCACAAACAGATCACAAGAGAATCTGAACTGGAAGACAGAGAAGCCGCTGAGGGTCTGTGGATTTTCTCTCTAATTTGTTTCGTTACCTTTATAGGTGTACAACTACCCTTCTGCCAAGGTGAATGTCAAGGTTATAAATCATCCCATTTTATGGACAGTGCCTTGTTAAAATTAAGAGTGATAACACCAAGAAACCAAAGCAACTCTCTCTCACAGTTCCATCTAGCACAACTGCACCAAAGGTAGGCCTTATTTTTCGGTTATTTTTCTTTGACCTTCTTTTTTTCATTATTAACAACATTTGATTTGTAAGAGAGAAAAGACGTCTGGACTTTAATCTGAATTTAAAGATGCAATTTGTAAAATGAAAAATGCTATTTCAAGTAAAATAAATGTATTTAATGTTAAGAGCTTCTTGTTAACTATATGCATTAATTCCTGTAATCAGTTTAATCATCCTTAAAGATGTAAAAGAGTCAATCTAAAGTCACATGCAATATGTTATTTTTATGTGCCTGACTTAGTACAATGTGTTATTGTATCCACAGCTTTGTCATCTCAAATTGGAAATAATAAACATAAGCAGGGAAATGTTATGATTCTGCAAACTGTTTGCTACTGTCATTTAAGGGACTACGCTTTGAAATGAAAGCAGGAAGTACATGTCCTATTAAATAGGCTTATATAGGTGAGCCAGTTATAAAGCATCTATCATTTTCATTTCTCTTCAAAAGGAAAGGAAAGGTTAGCAGTACATTTAAAGAATAGTATCAAATATACAAATTCTTTTCAGACAGAATTCCTTTCTCTAGGAAACAGGGCACATGAAATATACAGGTAATAAGCAGCTTTACATCAGAAGGTAAGAGATTTGGTACAAGTGATTCCAGGGCAGCTGAACAACGCAGTACAGGGCATTGTAAGAACATGTCACAAGCACTGAAAACTATGGGAATTTAGACGAATAAGTCTTCATGGTGAAATAACTGGGCAGGTATTTAGAGTTCAAAACCACAAAGTGTCACACTGTAAGGCATGAAATATTTCTTGGCAGGCCACACTTTGACACATTCCTTCTGTCCAGTTAGGTACGCGGTGGCTGGACATACTCTGGCACTTTTGTTTTTCTTGTGACTTATTAATTTTTCATAGTGATATTCATTTGCAACGCAATTTGGTGACCAGGTATGCTATGCTGAGAAAGAGCCACACAATCAGTAAATTGGGGCTCAGCGCTAATAAAGGGATGGAACATAGGAGGCTGGGATCTAGCCTTAAGTCTCGGATGGGTACCAGGCCGCTCAAGTTCTTCTGGGTGACTACCTCCCGTGTTCCAATGCTGTGAAAAGGAAAACGTTTGGGAGAAAGGAAAAGAAAAAGGAAGTAAAGAAAAGAGAGAGAAACGTGCAATGGATTTTGTCAAAAGTATGGAAAAAAGAAGAAAACCAAGAGACAAAATTTAAAAAAAAAATAAATGGAATGAAGCCATAGAGAAAGAAAAGATGAAATGCAGAAAAGAATGTGAAAGGAAAACCAAAACAAAACCAGCACAATTACAAGAAAAAAAGGAGAGAAAGAGAAGTGAAAAATAAGAAAAAAATACTGTAGTCTACTGAACAAACACACAGGTAGGCTGACTAAATGGTTTTCCATGTTCGTGCTCTCGGCCGGCCAAGCGCACCGCCATGCCGCCCCGCCATGCTATCACATGCTGCAAAGACGTGGGTCTCAAACAGCAAGCTGAACATGAAGAACCACTGAGGGTTTGACCTTCTCACAGGTGCCTGAGCAGGGGCGGTGCGGCCAGCTCGCCAAAGCCGCCTCTT
>NW_006434441.1:644349-657123 GCF_000325575.1 Pteropus alecto
GCCCTAACTAGTCTCGCCCTGGCTTTCAGGTAGAGCGGTGGCAGGGCGTCGGCTACTGGTAGCTCCAACTTTTCATTCTGTCCCCAAGAATGGCATCCAACAAAGCTTGCACTGGTAAATCTGGAGTCCCCCCACTTTGGGTTCAGAAGAAATGTCCTGAGGTGAGATGCAGCCAGAACTTAGGGCTCCACAACCACATTCTCTGGACATGGCACTCCGAGTGGCAACAGTGACATGGAATCAGAGGTACTGGGACACGGTGGGTGCCCTATGAGGACCCCTGAGAAAGAGGCAGGCAGGAGGTCCTCCTGGGCTTTCCCTAAGGAAGCTGGACATCCTGGACTGACCCTGCTGGGAAGTGCCACTGTGACAGGGGACACTTTCCATGCTGCAAGTACTGTCACATCCCCAACCAGAGCAGTCTGGGGGGTCACTGTGGCCACTAGGAAAGCATACTCCATGAGTGTTTCAGCCCCTAGACAGGGGACAGAGATGACCAGGAATCAGCTCAGATAGCTGGCAAGAGCCGAGTGTACACATCTTTCCCAACTCCATGTTCCACGGTGTCACACTGGTAGCTTGAAATAGGTCCCAGTGGGAGTATTTATGCCACAGAAATTGGCAAACAATGAAGATCAGGACTTTTTTTCCTTGGAGAGAGGGTTGGTTGTTCAACATTTGCTGCTAGCACTGCCACCGCCACTGCCCACCCAGGCCTCCAGGAGAACAGCCTCAGCACCACTGTGCCCCAACCCCAACCACCTCCGCCCACCCACACCCTGGCCTGCATGCTCCCTTCTCCCATCGGTCAGATGCAAGCGAGAAAGCAGGGGAGCCGAACACCTGCTCCACTCAAGGGCACGGCCACTACCTACTGCTGCCTCCATAGGGCTCTCGGCTGACAGATCCTGGCTACCCCTGCAGCCAGGAGTGCCAGTCAGTGACCCGATCACCTCGGGCTTGCAGGCTATGAACACATGCCCTCAACATGGGATGATCCGGAATACATGGAAATAAGATGTGACAGTGTCACCTCAGAGCACACGTATGTGGTGGAAGCCTGAGATGCTGCAAGGTCAGGTGGACAAGGCAGCAGCCAGCTCTACACCCTGGGCTGGCGCCATGATTCTGGGGGCGGGCAGGGGCGGGCGGTACCCGGCTTTGCTCTGTTAGTAACTTCGTGAGGGATTGTTAAGGTGGCACATGTTCACTGTGGAGGTTTTAGAAAATTCAGGAAAACACAAATAAGAAACTTTAAAAAGACAAACATCATTGAAGGTGGGTGGGGATTTCAGAGAGGCAGGGGAGGCTGAGGAGATGGTGCCTATTCCCACAAGGGGCGTCTCCTGTTCAGGACCTTGGGGTCCTCACCCTTAATAGAAGGAAACAACGCTGGTTGTACAGACTCGGAAGTGTTCAGAACAGTGACAGGAATGGTGACACCCAGAGGGTGGATAAGCAAACCCTCAGTGGTCGACACGGGGAGGGGCTGTGACTGCTATGGGAACAGTGTGTCAATCTGAATGAAAAGCATTACGAAAGGTATGTATGCTTTTCGATCTAATGAATCAATGGGCAGATGTGGCTAGTATACCTGAGGACATTGGCTGCACCCTTTAAAGTGCTCAAAAGCCACACACAGCTCAAACAGTCAATGACCACAAACTGGATAAACTGTGCTGTGTTAAAAATGACAAGATCTATATTTATTAACCCGAAAAAATGCTTACAAGTCAGTTAAATAAAAAAAGGCTAAAACAACAAGCAAAATTGCACATGTGTGTGTTTTCTGTATTATTCAGGGACTGGCTCACCAATGTATGTGTTAATCACACTCATACCTGTGTCTGTGCGTGTGTGCGTGTGAGACATGCCGGTGAGTTGGCACCAACTCCTGGCAACTATGAATGAGTGAAACAGAATCCTGTCCTCAATATCCTGTCCTCACAACCGTGCTCAGCTCCTGTAGACTCAGCCTATGGCTTCTCGTATGGGGTCAGTCCACCTCATAGTGGGTCTTTCCCTGCTGCCTTCAGTTTCCTCACATCAATATCTTTTCCAGAGAACCCTGCCTTGTCACAATGTGCCCGAAGCAGGAGAGCTACAGTTTTGTCATTTTGCCCCCAGTGACATCTCAGGCTTCATTTGCTTTCCTGAGTAAACCTGATCCTACTATTTGTTCCAAAAACCATAGACATCCCCTCTCCACTTCTCTTGTTTCTTTGCTGGCCGAGGTCTGTGTGTCACCAGAGCAGTTCCTCCTGCCACCTCACAGGTGGCTGGAAGCCCAGGCCCTGTCACCCTGATGACACCAGGGACACTGAGCCTGACGGACACAAACCCCTTGAGGACAGGCCATTGGTCAAGGCTGCCCCGGTCAAGGTCTCCGAGCCTCCACTGCTTCCCCATGGCCAAGGCAGGGAGTTGGTGAACCTTCTGGAAGTGCATGAAGAGATGGCCCTGAGGTGACAGAGAGGTTTAGATGAACTTGGAAAGACGAAACGGACAAGAAGATTCCATTTGTACAAAATGCTGTTATCAAGAGGCAGGCGCTTGGTGTGGCTTTTGTGCATCATTGTGAGAAGGTCAAACAGCAGAAATATAGAAAGGATAAGAGAATTGAACGCTGCGGAGTCTGGTGAGAGGACAAATGACACAGAACATTCAGTAGGGGTGACTGTTGGAAACGAGACTATGACAGCATTGGCGACTACAGTGAAGGAGACGGAAAACCAGGTTCTTATCCTTTCTTTTGGGGTGGGAGGCAAGGTGCGCCCCGGCAGTGCTTGAAACAAGGCCTCGGCCAGCAGCAGACAGGTGCTAGTCCTGGGTTTCGCTCTGCAAACACGCCCGCTGCCTCAGAATCAGAACACCATTAGGGCAAGGTTGCCACAGCCCATTGGCAGGTGGCTGCCATAATCACAGAACACTCATCTGACACTCGGCTTATAAAAGCAAACTGTGTCGACTGCTAGGGGAGAAGCGGAGCAGATCGTGCAACCTGCAGACGTACTTGTCACTCAGGTTTGAAAGGATGTGCATGTGATGTATGCAGCAGATGCCTGCTGAAACAGCTGGGGACCTAACTCACATCCACAGCAAGGCAGGTGGCTGGGGGAAGGCCATGTGCCAAACGGCTTTCATGGGGCTCCCTTGTGTCAGTCATCTCCTGACACCTGAGCTGGCCCCATCTACCTATTCCCATGTAGTCCTGCTCTAGAGACAGCCAGCTCCTTGCTTCCCCCTTGACTTAAAAAGAAACAGTGACTCAAATTTGATAGCACCTATGGTTTGACTTTGTAGACACTAGTGAATTTTCCAAAGTCAAACTAGAGCATGACACTGGAGTTGAGGGGACTTGTGCCAGGGAGCCCTGGGAGGCAGCAGCGGGACCCGTGGGTCAGCAGCGGGAGGCGGGCGCAGACTCACCTGCGCATGCACTCCAGGGCCTGGGTAAAGACCTGCGGGGCCATGCCATGCTCGTGCTGCAGAATCAGGCACTGCTCCAGCGTCACCGACATGGCGGTACGGTCTTTGGCGCTCTTGCAGCTGGTGAATCGGACTCCATTAAGGCGGCGGCAGATCTGCCAACAGGAGAGGCTGCACTTAGAGGGGAGACTGCACAAAATGGAGACGCCCTCACCCTAGACAGAGCTGCGGGGGGCCTGGCTGGGATGTGGTGACAGTTTACCCCAGGCCCAGGCCTTTCTTCTGCACCTGCTTTGCACTCCCACATCTGCCAGATTCGGTGCTGGCAGTCACTGTGTGGGCTGCCCTCACCCTGGCCATCTTCTGCAGCCCACCCAGGCCATCCTCTGCACCTGCTGCCACAAGACGCTCCCGCTCAGCCCAGGCCCCACCTGAAGGGCCACCATCTGTTTGCTTACCTCACCAGCTACCCTCTTCCAAACTGTGCCCACACCAGCTACCCTCTTCCAAACTGTGCCCACACCAGCTACCCTCTTCCAAACTGTGCCCACACCAGCTACCCTCTTCCAAACTGTGCCCACACCAGCTACCCTCTTCCAAACTGTGCCCACACCATCTTGTCACGTTCAGCCCTTTGGTGCTGGCCCCCTGGAAAGTGGTGGGGGACAGCAAAGACCAACTGAAGGTCAGAGCAGCTCACAGCTCCGGTCAGGTTCCTGGGCCTTTCTGGAAGGCACAACACAGACCTACTGGTCTTTACTCCCCTCCTCACCGCACTCGGGGCCCTGGCACCGGGTCAGGTGTCAGTACGCCTCCCCCCACATGCAAGGGGCTGCCTCCAGGCTAGGAACAGGGCACCTCAGGGCATCCTGTCTCCCCATGGGAAGGGTGTTTTGGGTCATTTCCTCTGCACCACTAGATACAACCCTAGGTACGCTGTCCCCAAATCCAGAAAGCCCTAAAACAAAAGTTTTATTTTTTATTTTTTGGCAACCTCATTTGGCAGCACACCCAATCTGAGCTGGTATAAACTTATTTATGACCTTTATTTATCCCATTTTGTATAAATTGTCATATATCTCAGTGAAAAAATATAAGTCTAATCCTAAAGGGTTACTTACCTCAGACTCCCCCAGGGACGCTGAACTGTACCCGCATCACATCACACATGCACGCGCACCATCCATCTACCATGTCATACACACGTGTACCAACTGTATACCATGTCACCTCTAAAATGTGGAAACCTGTGAATTCCAAACCATCTGGCCATATGAGCTTTAGATAAGGGCCTGTGGGCCTGCACCAGATACTGCACTGATGAGCAAGCAATATTCTAGCTGTTTAGCCAAGGACCCCCTGCTTACATAGAAACAAAAATGAGATCCAGAAAGGGAGGTGGCTCTGGTCAGAGGAGGGAGAGAAACTAGCACCCAAGTGGCCTGGCATGATCACCCTCACACTCATCTGTCCCCCGGCAGGCCCCAGATGGACAATGAGAACTGCCACTGCCACGGGTCTCTGAGACCCTCTACCTCTGAAGCTTCTATGCCGTGGGGCCTCTGCTGGGAACAAGAATACCAGCTGGATGGGCTGCTTTTTGGACCTGGTGATGGGGGATGGTTGATCCTCACTATAGGTGATGATTTTCCTATTGTGTAGCAAGAGAAAAACTGAACTGCGGTTCTCAAACAAGGTATGCGTGGGTCTCTGCAACCACTCTTTTCTGTGAAGCTGTGGGGGAACAGCCCCTAAGTGCTCCTCAGGCTCTATAACCAGGAGTGGTCCAGGTGTCAGTGGGCAGTGCAGGGCCAACTCCTTCCCCCAGGGTAGAGTGTGTGTGTCCAACCTCCTCCTGTGTGCTGGCATGCCATCCGGGGCCACTTGTGTCCCTGAGTCTGTATGTGCCAGTCCCAATACTAAACAGCTCCCCATGCTGCCACAGAGACGAATTAAAGCCATCCTCTCCCGGAGTGAGTGAACCACTAGCTGGGAAACTGTTGACATCCGTGCTCAGAGCAGGGCTTTGGAACCCCACAGGCAAACCTGTGAGAAAGCACATAAGGCTAGGTAATCGGGGAAAAAGAGAGGACCAAACTGCAACATATGGTAAACGTCATCTAAAGGGACTGTAGAAGTGACCATGGGGTCCCTTTGGACCTATTAGTTTTCACTGACATTGGCTGTGCAGGCTTCTGAAGGTGACAGCTATCAGCCTGGTTATTAAATGGCCCAGAAGACAGATTCTGTGTCAAGCTTATCAGAATTCAGGCAGCCCATAAGCAAGGGCACCGTGTAGGGTCTGCCCAAGTCTAGGGACACACTCGGCGACTCTCGTGTCCACCTGGAGCTACATGCCCTCTCCGCTCCTGGCTGAGATGTGAACCTGTTCTTGTTGTTATTGTTACTGGCAGCAGGAAAGTAGACTTCCCCACACTAACGCGCACCTCAGCGGCTTGCCAGAGGATGTCCACGTTCTTGTTCTTCCTGGCATGGACGTTCTGGCCCAGAAACCGCAGCAGCTCAGGCAGGCATGTCTGGCTCCGGGACCGGGGTAGGCCTGGAACAGAGAGGTCGAGAGCTGGTGCTAGGCCTAGGGACGCAGCCCAGGGGGCCTCTGGCACACCAACAGCAAAATGAAGTGTCCGGTCGAAGCTGGAAGTTTAGTGTGATTTAAGCAATAAAGGAGGGTTGTTTAGGGCCTGGACTGGTTGCCAGTGTGGTGAGCACCTAATTACATTCACTGTCATTCCAGTCCCACCTGCAAAGGTTACCTTTCAGCTCTTCCAACAGGCTGGAGGGTGGACACTGACCATCAAAGGAAGGAGACCCATCTGGCTTCACGACCTCTGTCAGGATGCAGGGCGCTCAGGGCAGGGGGTGTTGACCACTGGGTGGGCTTGGCCAACCCCGGGGGGATGTGGGAAGCACTGCCTCCTGCAGGTGAACTTGGAGTGACCCAGGCAGGTGCCTTCTCACCTAACAGCTCCCTCGGCCACCATGGCATCTCCAGACCCTGCCAGGGCCCTTCAAACCAAGACCAGTCAGATGGCCTCACCTAAGAAACCTGGGGTGTGCAGATACTGGGATCACCAGGGAACAAGAGGAGTCTCAGGACACATCTAGGGAACAGCCATAGTGCCTGAATCCCACATTAAAACCAAATACATGGGATTCTGGGTCAAGTAGACAATGTCTACTATGCAGCCTCACCCTAGTAGATACAGGATCCAATGTTAATTATTTCACATTCCTGATATATGCCCAGCACTACACCAGTCAGAAAGCAAGGCAGAAACAGACAGAAAGAAGGGTCAGCCTGTGATGGAGGCTGTGGACACCTGGAGGAGGTGGGTCAGGATGCAGCCTCCTGGAGAAGCACCGCCTCACCTTCCAGGTCACCCACAGCTTCCACCTGGCCTCCCAAGTGTCCCGTACAGTGAACACCTGCCCACTGATGGACCAAGCACACATGGCAATTCATGGGCGGGAGCCAATTCCCACATGTAGACCAGCAATTCTCCAGGGGCCGAGGGCTACACGGTGCCACTCCTCCAGCCTCCTGGGTCAGAGTCCAGAGCTGCTAGCCAGGCCCTGGAGAGCCCACGCCAGGCTGCTTTTGCTCCTGTCCCACCTTCCTTGGCCTCACCACCAAGTTGTGTTAATGGCAAAGTGGCCGTCCCCCAAAATGTTGAGCACAGGACTCCCCGTCCCCGACCACAATGCTCATCTGCTGTGACTGGAGCCCTGCGTGACGTGGGTGGCAGAGAACCGGGCAGAAAGGGGACCTGCGAGGGCCACAGCCTGAGGGCAGCTCTCTGGGTGAGGACTGGATGGGCTGAGTCTGGGGTGACAGGCCGCCAGGAGGCAGGGAGCAGGGACGGAGGGGTGTCCGGAAGGCCACAGGCAGCTGAGTAGCACGGAAGGCTCAGGTACCCAAAATGACACAACAGGTGGAACCTGTCACAGGTGAAAAAATACTTACAATCCTCAGGCAAAACTTCCTTAAACTGCTCGAAGTAGGAATTTAAACGCACTAAACTCTCCATGTTGATAACTTCTTGTAAAGATGTATCGCCAAACCTTTGGGGGTCACAAGGGACACCGTTAGTCACATTGCTTCCTTCGAGCATAACTGTGACTCACCCAAGCTGACACCACCGCCTCTCTCTAACACTCTCTCTGCACACCCAATTCTAAGCCACCCTCCTCCTCCCAAGCCCAAGGTTGTGTCTGCTGTGCTAGAGATGGGTTTATACACATCTCGTTAGCAGGAGCCTTGCAGTTTGTGGCAGGTGTGCCTGCCTGAGGGTGGCAGAGAAAGCTCAGTCCAGACCAGCCCTGGGCAGCACAGCACAGAAACCACTCACAGCGCTCAGCTGGGGGCCCCGTGTCCTCCAGTCCCAGAGGGACTCAAGACAGGGGACGGCAGTGGGGCCATGGCAAGGGGTGAGGACACAGTCCTGCACTTGGCCTGTGTGACCACACCAGATGAGCTGTTCCTCCCAAACTGGTGAAGGAGCTAGCTCTTCTCACCACACAGGTTCACCGCGTGCCTTGCAGGTGGCCAGGACCTGCCAGATGTGACGGGGAGGGGCAGAAAAAAGCCACCACGAGGAAGGTGCAGGTGGCCTCATGAACATGCAGGTGACTTCCTACACAGCAGCCTGTCCACGGTCCCACATCATCATTCAGAGGGAAAGATTCCTGTCCACCTGAGGCCCATGTGGCTTTTCCTCTCAGCACCCTAGGGCACTGGCAGCTGAGGCTCGTTTCTGAGCTACGGGAACGGGCACCTTGGTAGGCTTTCAGGCCACGCCGGCCACCCTGGCCCCAGGGGTAGGCACGCACCTCTCGGCCAGAGTCTGCTGCTCGTTGATGCCCACATTGAAGAGCACAGGCTGCACACGCAGCAGCATGCCGCTCTGGATCTCACGGGGCAGTGCATCGAACAGGGCGCCAGGCAGGGGGATCCGCACGTTAAACCCATCCCTGGAAATGAGGGGGGTTAGGCCTGTGGCCGGGGGAGGGACATAAGGCTTCAAGAGGGTGACACTGATGTAGGCGGCTGTGACCAGCACTTTATTTGCACGAAATAGAATGAAACAAAATTAAGAGAGCATGAACGAAGACTGAGAATTTAAAAACTACTCTACCGGTTTCCTGTGATGACAGGCAGCATGTCGGCCGACGCACTGGAAGTGGCCTGAGTGACTTTGAAAGTCACGTTCCTCAAGTCCATGATTCCAAGGCTCATGTCTTCCAGCATGGCCAGCTCCTCACCTGGACAAGAGAGGGAAGGAGGACTGTTGGGGGAGGGGACCACCACTCTCCTAGTGGCCTCAGCATGGTCACAGGGTGGGACACAGATGCGAGGTGACACGATCGGGTGTGGCTGTGATGAGAGGGGACAAGAGTGTGGGCAGGGGCCTCTCTGAGCCTCTCTACCGAGATGACTCGCTTCTCGACGTTAAAAACGCACTTGGCGGGAAAATGTGCTGTCCTGTCCAGCATGGGGCTCAGAAGGCAGAGCTGGCCCTTTGGAAGTGGACAGAGAAAGCATAAAACAGCTTTTTGTGGTTGGACCCTTCCGCTGCATATGCCTAATGTTTACTGATGTCTTACAATCCAAAGACTAACAAATACTTTTTTAAATGATCCATTTTTACCTGCTAAGAGAAAACCAAAAAATGAAGATGGGGAGAACAGAACCTTTTTAGAGAGCAATTTGAAAATACCTATGAAATTTTAAAACATCCCTACCCTTGGATGCAGCAACTTCCCTTCCATCAACAGTGGCTGCAGAAATAGGCCCATGTGGACTTCTGCACAGAGAAGCAGGGCAGTACCGTGCTCGTGGAGCAACTGAGAAGTGGCCCCATGACCCTCAGGAAAGTGCCACTTGAGTAAGGCCCCTTCACCCTCAGCTGGGAAGAGCTTCAAGCTCCTACCAGGAACAAGACCAATGGGGGCCAGGGGACACAGGAGTCTAGTCTGGTTCCTTGGTATGCATTTTGGGGATGCTGGAGACTGTTATGAATCAGCGCACGTTCCTTGTGTGGTCAGGGAAACGCCGAGGAAGAAAGCGTGGCTCGCAGGCGCCCACTGTGGGAGCAAGGTCTCACCGTAGGTGCTCAGCAGGCTCTCAAACTGGGCAAGCAGCCCGATGGTGTGGAGCTGCCGCAGGAAGCCGTCGTCGTGAAGGCAGTTCCTCAGCTTGATGACAAAGCCACAGATGAGCGCAGTCAGCTGCAGGGGACAGACACTTGCTCATGATGGCAACCCCCCAGCCCGAGCACTTTGCACCCTCTGCTCTAATTGGGCTTCAGAACCTTCTGAAAGCCCAGAGTCAATTCCCCACAGTGAAAGGGTCTACACGCTCAGGAACCCATACCAGCTCTGGCTGGAACCTGAGGTGACCATAACGAGAGACAAGACTGAGAAGACATGTCTCTCTGCAAGTCTCCTTGGCAGAAGATCTTCCACAGAATGAGACAGGCCTGGCGGAGGTGGGGGGACACATGGAGAGCCAGCCCAGCCCTCCTTCACCTTCAGTGTTCACTTCACCCATTCGATGACTAGTAACAATGAAACCTGTGACACTCGTGTAAGCTCTCCCCTCTGCCACTGACAGCAGCCACTGAAACTGAGCTGTGTGCCAGCACAGAACCCAGCTCCTGCTGTTTTATAAACAACAGATTGGATCACGCTGACAGCGAACATCCATGTCCTCTCATTAAACTGCTCTGTAGGGGGAAAAACGGTGGCAAAGGGGCCTGAGCCATCTGTAACGCCACCGCATCCTCAGTGCAGGGGGAGCAGGTATGCGAATCCTCTCAGCACCGGCTCTAGGGTGGAATCAGACCCTCTCCTACAGGAGACCCATCAGGAGCTTCCTCCCTCTGCATTAAATAAATGTACAGGCAACAGGCAGGAGAACACCTGGCTCTTCCTGCGTGCAGTGAGGGGCAAGACTCCTGGGCCTGTCTGGGGGCGCGGGGCTTACGGTCTGGCAGAAGACCACGTCGCGGCGGTGCTGCAGGCTCAGGCAGGCAGCTATGGTGGGCGCGCGGTCCTGCATGAGCAGGAAGACCATCGCCTTCTTGGCCTTGTCACTCATCATGACCACGCAGTCCGTGAGCGTGGTCAGCAGGGGGTACAGGGCCTCGCTCCATTCACCTGCACACAGGGAGGCACGTTTGAGAAGACTGAAGAGTGAGGCCTGGAAGCCTACCAAGGTGCCCATCCCTGACCCACACTGTCCCCACCTCCCTCCGCATCTCCTGCCTCTGCCTGGCCCCATGCTCTGGTCTCAAATGGCACCACATTCTGTCTGGGAGGACCCAGCCTCTAACCTTCCAGCCGGAAACTTCTCAGCAAACGCAAATGCCAGTCTTACTCCAGGACACTAATGTGTGCCTGGTCTCCTGAACCTCTGGGTACTCGACATGCAAATACTCAGGACTATTCCCTTTGAGGAAAACAGCAGAACTCCTGCAAGTCACAACTGAGCAAGAAAAGTATTCTGTCTGCAGAGGCCAAGCCCCTTGGACAGCACCACCAGTCCAACACTGGGGAGAGAAGGGCACCCAAAAAAGTGACCTGTTGCCTTGCTCCTCCTAACCCAGCTCTCAAGGCAGAGACCCAGAACTTCCTATAGCAAAGAACAGCCCGCCCGTCTCGCCTTCGTGCCACTGTGCTGAGTCCTCCCTTTGCATGTTGCGGGGGAGACCGCTCCACACGGCTTCCCCACTTTCAGCCCCCAGAACGAGACCCTTCCTTCTGCACTCACGCTATTCCCCACCCAACCTTGCCATCTGTAGCACAGGTTGTTTTAGGAATATAAGAAAACTCTAACCCTGGACCAAAACAACTTTTTAAAAATAGAACCTCAGGGGAGAAAAACAGAGTGAAATGTATTTTCAGCTTTGGCTCTTTTGTTTTTCCTTTCTATTTAGAAGACATTTAAAAGGGAGAAGACATGCCCTCATCAGTTTTATTTTTAACACGACACCAAGCCCAGAAATAGGCATTTGATCTCCATCACTGGGTTCGCCCACCACACCGCGTGCAGCAGAGGCAGCGCAGTGAAGTTTGGGCAGTGCACGCCTCTAAGGATGAGGGTGTCAGCCACAGAACACCCACAAACGTCACTGCACTGTGGGAAGGCACTAGGGCCGCGTGAGCAGTGTGGCCACCAGATGGCTAAGCTCATGTCTTAGGTGAACACAGAGAGATGGGCAACCTGGTTTTGTTCTCCCAAACTGTGTGCTTAGTACTTTGTTGAGAAACAAATTTAGAGAAATGCCTAAGACCCACAAAAGGACTTCCCTCTGCTCAGGGTTTGGTGGACACAGATTTCTGAGGTGTGTGCAGCAATGTAAAATTTGGCGATGACCTAACTGTGTATGTAGGCACACCGTAGGCAGACAGGATTTATGTCTGCAATGGAAAAAGGCAGGCTTAAATTTAGCAAGTCTACTGCGGAAAAGCCATAGCAAATAAATCACAGTGACAAAGGACACCAGACTAAGGAGTGGAAAATGTGAGCTGCTGAGCGCTGGTAGGCCATGGGCTGGCGCTTCGACCTCTCAGCCACCTGGGTCCTTTCAGTAAGTGGGAGAGCCACACCAGGTGAGATCCAAGTCTCTTTTTCCAAAACTCTCAGAGCCCATGGTATTGTTTCTTTGAAGAATTCTTGAATGCATGTCAATTCTATTCATCAACCATCAAAACAGACCTGTGGTGGCTAAGGATCAATAGGCAGATAGTTTGGGGAAAGGCAGGGCCAAACACTCTTAGAGCAGATGCTGCCAGTTCTACTTGGCGTTTCCGCTTAATGTGCACATACATATGCAATTAGCATGCAAGTTATGACCTTAACCTAAAAATGCTCAAAACAAATATATCGGTGGTCTTATTTAACTACGCAAGCCCTCTCTGAGATACAGCAGCCTTTCACTTTGCCTACTTTCTCCTCCAAAAAAAATCCAAAGAAGAATGACTTAGCTTTGTTATATTAAAGAAAAAAAAAAAACACTTAAAAAAATGTTTAAAAGCACTAGGAGTTTGTCCTAGAGAAGAGGTGGACATGGGAGAGGTAACTGCCACCGGCCCAGAGGAGAGCTCGGACTGAACACCAACCTCAACCCACACATACCTGCCTGCCCTTCACTTCATAATCAACCGCTTCCTCACTCTGTCCAGAGATCGGGTCACGAACACAGGGAAGGGGACAGGCTTGGCCTCCAGACACACCGAAGAACCCGCTGTGTGTACACATGACGGACTGACTCTAAACTCCACGCGATTTCTGTGATGTCAGGCTGCTTCAGAGTAGGAGTT